>NC_139576.1:34293368-34720868 GCF_946808225.1 Silurus aristotelis | reverse complement strand
TCGGCCATGACACGGAAAACGTACCATTTTGCTCCCTCGTGATTGCTTTAGAACCGTTTTTGGCATCCGTGGGTACTGCGTCATGCAGTACAAATCCAGACTGTTGTGCTGTCTGGGGCGGTTGAACATTATGGGTTCGTTAATATTCTAATTTATTCAAATGAATGCCAAATTGAGTCCATTTATAATTCCAATTGAATTTTAATGCCAGTTTAAATGTTAAACGGAGTTTGACGGCTCTTAATGTACAAAAAAAAAAGGGGGGGAGAAAAAAAGAAAATGGTGCCTTATTTATACAGTTGTCCAATCAGCCAAACAAGTTGCAGCCAGACCCATGTATTAAATCATTGTCGAGAGCTTCAGTATACATCAATCATCAGAATGAGGAAATAAATCGGAGTTTTCCAGTTGTTGGTAGTTCAGTTCAAATTTTCTGATTTTGGCTTGCAGGATTTCAACCTGGTGTGGTCTTCAACTGTTGTAGACTATACATCCTGAGGTAAAGCATGTCAACATCGTGAATGTAAAGAGTATTTATCTGAGTTTCTATCCGTTCAAATCTGTTCATTCAAGGCATTTCTGAATGCAGAATAGGTCACGTACTGGAAGGTTTCTTTTGTTTTTTTTTTGCTGATCAGTTTCATAGCTCGTACTATCAGCCACATGACTTTCAAAGTCACTGAGATCTTTTCTCCTCATTCTAATGTCTGACATGAACATTAACCTCTGGATGAGTTTAAACATCGTTTGCCGCCACGATTGGCTGTAAATGTGTTCCTATTAAAGTGGCTAGTGAGGTTATGTCTTATAAAATGGTAAGTAAAAACAATTTTCACACCTATTTATTACTCCATTGTCTCATACATACATATTGATGCATTATTACACCATTGTCCTCATTGTATTATTGGTCCTCCTGATTGGCCCATTTTTAGGTCATTGGTTCATTGTTTCACCACATTGGTGCATTTCTTAATATAATAACCTTGGTTTTATTCTGGTCAACACAGTTGTCACTCAGGCTTCAGTGGCCCCCAGTGTGACACCAAGGAGTACAACGTGCTGTACGTGGTGCCGGGTTCCGGAAAAGTCCGTTACGTCCTAATCGCCTCCATCATCGGAGCCCTGCAGGTGGCCATCATCTGTGTGGTGGTGCTGTGTATCACCCGGTGAGTCTGAAACTTTCACAACTGAGCGGTTGTTTACAGGCCCATCAGTGGCGGTTGGTGGTGGTGGGATTTGAACTCTTGACCTTTCGGAAATCCCACACATCGGAAATCCCAGAGCACCATGATCTAACGTGTATTTCCACCCGATAAAGGAAGTCACAGCCTGATATTCTTATTTAATAAACGCTGCAGTTCATACACAGTTCTAGAGAGCCTAGGAACACTAGCAAGCTGATGGCCACACACACACACACACACACACACACACACACGCCTCATCACGGTTCAACTTCCAGTGGGAGTTTATTCGGGTTCCACTGGGAGGCTGCCGAATTAAAACTCCGTTGAAGGTCAGCAGATTGCGGCGCCTCGGTGCGAGGATCAGTGGTTAAAGCTGAAATCCGCTCCACTCTCGAATAACCTTCTGAACGAACATTCAGACTCGACTCCAGACTTAAGTGCTCTACACAGAGCGCAAAGAGGGAGCCGGCAGGGGGAGCGTTCACTTACAGATAAACGATAGACAGCGGAATATAGCAAACCGGCCATCTGGAGCATCTGGAAAATTCCCAATGGGCTTGTCGATTTTGCAAAGGCGCGGTCCGCTCAAACTCAGGAAATTAGCTGCAGGGGGGTGGGGGGCGGTGGGGGCGGTGGGGCGGTGGGGGGGGGGGGGGGTTGAAAATACGGGATTCCTCTCCAGATTTTACGGAAGTCCTAGGAGGCCATGCTTTATATGTTTTTTCTATCTTGTTTCTTGAATTTTCTCAACATAACAAAAGCTGTTTTTTCTTTATCATGATTTAGTTTGATCTTGACGTTAAAAAAAAAAATTTTTTTTTAAAGTTACCTCACGACGCAATCGAGCGTAAAGATCTTGTGCTTTGCGAATGTTTCTGGTGCTCTTTTGAACCGAATACGCAGAAAATAAAGCACTGTTACGTCAAAATCACAAGAAAATGTATTCATGATCATGCTGTAGATCACAGTTAAGGAGACATCTGCATGAAAAAGCAGTAAGGAACTGATTAAAAAACGAAGTATCTCGGGATATATTCAAATCTGACAGAAAATATGAATGTCTACAGATAAGTAAAATGCGAAACTGGATAAAACGCTGTAATTAACGCAGTCGTTCTTCGGGTATCCTTCAGAAAGTGATGATACAAATGTAAAGTACAAAGAAGAAATCTCCACAGGAGAGGTTTGCTGTATTTCCTGCTGCTCTATCCTGGCTCAAAGAAACACTACACTGCTACAGACACCGTACAGCATGTAATTGGAATCTGCCTGGACGTGCGAAGGGAAAGTGTTCCTACAAGACTGCAGAAATGTAGACTCACTGTTACATGTGGCTTTAACTGGAGAAGCTGACCTTTACCCCGGAGCCAAAACGTGCAATATGTTCCTTTGAAGATCCCATGAGGCAAAGCAGGCTTTTCAGAAACCTAGAGGCCAAAACTTTGAATGTCCTAGATTGTTACCTTGGTATTCAAAATTTCATGTTTTTTGTGACTATTTCTCGCAATTCTGACTGGTTTTTTACCCAATCTGGCAGCATCACCCCCTCTGTAGTGCCAAGTTGTTTCACACATTGAAAATGAAATATTCTTCATGCATGCCATGGAAAACCTGAATATCTTCAAGGACTGGATTTCAGAATGTGTTTCTAAAAGATTTATACAATATTTTATATATTTCTCATTTATAAGTCATTTAATTTTTGAGCATTACCCTTTGTAGCACCAGCTACTGTTATGCTAATGCAACAAAAACGGACGATACAAAATGTGGGAATCACGCTGAGGTGCACAAATTTCAGTTTCACTGCCAGTGGATGATGCTAGCCATGGCCTCTGGAGCCAGCATGACATAAATAATAGTTCTTCTAATGAGTAGAATGAGCACAAAAAATAAATAAAGGGAAAAAAAAAGACATCCAAAATGTTTTGAAGATCCGTACTGTATCCCTTATACCAGACATTTTAAGCTTAAGGCCCCCTGGGCTACTTTCACCCCAAGGATCCATTATATCCAGGCCGCAAAGTAATATCATATTTCTGTTATAATTGGCAATTTTTGACTCTGTGGGCACTCCACAACTTCCACGCTTTGTCCCAGAAACGATGCTTCATATCCACCTACAGGCTGCTCGAACGCTCTGCACGGTTGAAAGTACAGTGTGAGCAACTTTTCTCTTTTATGAAGGTAAACAAAGGCACACCGAGGAGTTTCTCACCGATGCACGCCATCGCTTTATCCTGAGAGTCGCCCCAGCACAAAACCTAACCCCAAATCTTAATGAACTGATAGCGAAGAAAAGATGCCAAGCATCCTACACGGGCTTCTATTGACTTTTATTTTTGCTATTTTTTTATACGAATTTAAATGCTGATTATGTTTGGCTTAGACACAGTATTTAATTTTCACACCCTGTGTTAAACCACTAGGTGGCAGCAAAGGACAAGTGCTTACAAAAGAAAATAAAAAAAATCAGGGCCTAGAAAAAAAGACATATGCAAGCCTTTTGGTGCCCAATCAAGAAAAAAATACATTTGTCCGATTTGTACTTTATTTCAATTTACTTTATTTTATTTCTGCCAATTCTGAATTTATTTCTCGCAATTCCAACTCTATTTCTTGCATTTCTGACATTTTTTCAGAAATTCCGACTATTCTGCCAATTCTAATAAATAAAGTCGGAATTGGCTGAAATAAAGAAATGTTTAAATATACACTCAGATGTCTTTAATGTCCACCCATTGTTTTCTTTTCTTGTCTTTCGAACAGAAAGTGCCCACGGACTAACCGTATCAACCGTCAGAAGCAAAACGTCACGCACTACAACTCGGAGAACACCCTTCGCGCCTCCACCCGCCTCATCTAAGCGTCGGGAGATGCCTCCCAGTCGTGGGGATGTGTAGTCACAAGAGATTAGAGATCCAGCCGCTCCCTCCTGCCTCCTGGTGCAACACGACGGACCATCCCGGACTACTGCACTACTAGACAGAGGGGAGGGGAGGGGTGATGGTGGGATTGTAGGTGAGGCTGAGGGGGGTGGGTGACACGCGGTGCCTTCTACCTGTGGCACAGGACACAAACCCGAGAGGATCTTAGGACATTACGTTAGGACACGTCCTATATTTGGTTATGTATGGGTAATATTTCCACTAGTTTCTTTGTTTTGTCTTGGTGGGGTCCTTTTTCTGTAAATGTAAATAAATAATTTATATCACAAAACAGATAATAGCATGCAACTGTATTTTTATGGCGGGTGCCAGTTTGGCAAGAATAGGGGTTCGTAACTTTTTTTATAGACAACACTACATCTGTGGATTAATGTCAAGTTTAGACGGATGATTTTTTTTTGCTATAAACACCGTCTCTCGAGCCTGATATATATGATACGTTATGTGTTACACCTGTTCTGACCACTAGGGGGTAGACTTTGTGCAAAATAATGTAACTTCTTGTGCCTTAGATCCAGAGCTTATCGGAACTGACCCATTAAAAATGCAAATCCAGTTGTGACATTATAATCGACATTGGTACATTGGTAATCTTAAACGATATTTGCATACACAACGCACCTCACATGGCAAAAAAAGAAAGACGGCACACAATGAATGAATTTGAGAAAATCATACATCATGGCTGACACACTGATTTCCATACTGATTCATGAATGGACAATGAGGAGTAAAAATAACTAATACTGATATTTTATAGTAAAAATGGAACTTCCCTTGCAATATTCTTTCCAGTCTGGGGTGTGTCAATACTGATATACTGATTCTGTAGACTCCTTTGATGCCATAATGAATATCGATTCTTGGAAATCCTGACAGTTTTGGTCTAGACCATAGTCTGCAACCTTCACGAACGAAAGAGCCATTTTGACGTCCCTCTCCTACCAAATAAAATTTGCCTGGAGCCGCAAAACATGCTTGACCTTTAAATTAATATGACACAAATTCTTGTTTTATGCAGACGTAAGGTAGGTGCACAAGTGGGGGGGCACTAGTGTGAATTCTATTATATTGGGATGTTAGCAATGGATGCCTTTTTGTCCTTGGCGAGACGTGGGAGTGGTGGCGCGGAATACAGGCTCTGATATTTCAATCAAGGATTCTTTCATATATTTTCCATCACAATACAATCCATGAGATGATGACTATAATTTTTGGTCTAAAAGATGTTGGTCTAAAATCCCTGTATGAACCTTTGCTGGTGTGGTGAAGAAGTCCTCCGAGTAGACTACATAATAAAAATAAATACGTAGAGCAGGTATTAAAAAATACCTGGGGGCTACATGATACTACAAAATCAGTGTCTGTGCAAGTCATGGGCATGATCAGTGACAGGACCGAAGTCTGCGGCAGGATCATTCCGGGATTGGGAGTGATCAGGGTGTCTTTGTGTAAGACTTGGAAAGAAAGTGTCAAAAGCATTTGGATTTGGAGCAGAAGCAGAGGTGGTGGATCAAGAGGAAGAGTGGAATTTGAAGAAGAAGGATTAAGTCTGAAACAGTCTGAAACAGGGGCAAGATCAGGGATAGGGATGGAGGACTGGGAAGATTAAGAGGCAGAGATTGAGACTGGGGAGGTTTAGGAGCAAAGATTAAGATTGGGAGGGTTTAGTGGTAGAGCTTGAAAGTGTAAAGGATCAGGGGCAGAAATGGAGACTGGGAAGGTTTAGGTATGGCGATTAAGACTAAAAGTTTAGGGGCAGAGATTGAGAATGGGAAGGTTTAGGGGTAGAAATTAAAACTGTGAGAGTTTTGAGGTGGAGATTGAGACTGGAAAGCTTTGGGGTGGAGATTGAGACTAAGAATGTTTAGGGGCAGAGATTGAGACTGGGACGGATCAGGAGCAAAGATTGAGACTGGGAAGGTTCAGAGGCAGAGATTGGGGCAAAAAGCTTATTACTTATGAGATGTTAGTGACTAAGCATTAGTAGAAGATTTTGCCAAACAAGAGACAAAACAAAGAGTAGAAATTTGGAATTATAACACCAAGGAAACACAGCAGACACGGGTCTGAGGTGATGATTTCGCCAGGGTGAAGCTGAAACACAAGACAGAACTGAAAGCTTCTGTGAGAATAACTAGAAATTCATGAGTATCCAAATCATGTGCTAACATTTGGTTTTGAAGCCCTTTTTGGAACCTATTTGCATACAGTCAAATAAATTGTAAACAGACCCTGGGATTCCTATTCAGCACAGGATTTTCTCTGATTATTTGCAGGAAAACAGACTGGACTATGACCCTGTCCTCAACCAGCACCATGGGAGGAAAGGGTGAACAGGAAGCATTAAATGTGTGCGCAAGAATGTTTTTTTGGTATTTATTGTGTCTTGGAAACTTTCCCAACCGGACTTGCCCCTTTAGCTTTAAATCATATCGGTCTCAATATTATGGCAGATTACATAAATGCAATACCGGAAAGAATTCAGCGGAGGTGATCTTCTTTCTCGGGTTCGAACATTGAATATTTCTTTATTACAGTATTTATATAGAAAATCCAAACTGAATCCAGATGCGACAGCTCAATGTCTTGCAAAGGTTCTAGCTTGATAACGATGAAATCAGGATGGACATGTAAAAATTGGTCCTTGACATATTTATATTTATATCCAGGTCCAGTGTCAGGGATAGAAATTTGTCTTTGGATGCAGTCGCATAAAAAGTTTCCCTATACTCGATATAGGAGACCTAGATGAAGATAAACTGAAACTTCTCACCTCACCTACTTCAGTGCCTGACTTTACTAACACCCTTCCAACACCCTTGTGTTTGAATGAGCACAAATCTGCACAAGCACATTCCAAAATCTGGTGGAACATCTTCCCAGAGGAGTGGAAGAAATTATAAGAGCAACTTGGGACTAAATATGGAATGTGAGCCCCAAAAAGCGCATAGAATTTGTTCGGCGCATGAGGAAGGCGTCATGGCCACAGGCAGGTAAAGTTGTCATGTAGTTCGTGATCGCCTGGATGTTCTACCACATGTGCCTGGTGTCTCCACTGTCCTGGAAGTGGCCGTGGATTCTCTTGGCGTGTAAATGCTCTCTAAAGGCTCAGAACAGTTTGGCCCTCACTGTTCTGGTCTTGTTCCCCGCTCTGAGGGCGGAGTCTCTAGACATCAGTGGTGTATATGCGACAAATAAAGGATGTTCAGCTTGTTTTTGTTCGAGCATTCGAGAACACTGCGGTGGCGCTACCAATTCAGGCTGATCTGTAGAGGCACGTTTATCTGCGCTCTGGAATTTTCCCACAGCAATGAAACACAAAAGTAACAGCCAGTGTGCTGCACGCAAATTACACAATAATCCTCAGATCCACAAAGATCAGCTACAGGATGTTGCAGGTTTCAATAGCAATATAAATCCACATCACCTGGAGCAGCTCAGCCTTACAGACGTTCACGACGATCGGTTCGTTTTCACTCTCGTAGATATGCTCTTATCACAGGAGCATGCCATCGCAAGAGAGGAAATTAATTATAGGTTCTATTCAATACCACTTTGTGTTGCGCGTTTTACAATCGTCTCAAAGCAGCTTTACGCAGATAAAGTGGTAATAAGGGGGTTATGAAAGAATGCCTCAGCCATAAAAGTCATAAATTAATATTGCCTATAAGATCAGGTGATCTAAAGGTAATCTGATTATGAATATTAAGTAAATATTAAGTCCCCATTTAAATCACACATGGGTTATGCTTGTTTATGTTCCATTCATGGTCTATTTTCATAATTTTCTGCACCTTGATTGAAAATGTTTCTAGTAGCCAGAGGTATTTAATGAAGTCCTAAGAGGCCATATTTTATCATGCCGTGATTTTCTCGTGATCTCGACATAACAAAAGTGTTTGCTCATTATCACGACTTCATTTTCTCATGAGCTCGACATAAAAGTTGTTTCCTTATCATGACAATTTTCTCATTATCTCGACATTACAAAATTGTATATTTGTATTTTGAGATCACGGAAAAAAGGAAGTTGTGTTATAATCCATTTTTCGTCCTTGTTTTCTCGTTATCACATGGCCTCTTACGACTTGAAACAACCGTGAAAGAAAGTACTCCATTACCTTCATGCAATGTTTAATTTTGACCAGTAGAGGGCTCTAGGAGACTCTCCTGTGTTTGGTGAGGTTGCAGAAAAAAATGAATTTGAATGAACACAATTTATAGAAGTCATAAACGTGATCAGATAAAGATGCTTTACAATAATCATGCTCGTTCCTTGTTTAAAAAAAGGAAAGCAGAAGGCATCGGTGTGTATGAGTTTGAATGTGTGTGCGCGTTTGTGTGCAAAGACACAAAAGGCCAAAAAAGGGTGAGAATCTCTTCCTTTTTTCCAGAAAGCAACACAGGATGAGCAAATTCCCATCTCTGATCCGACAAAGGAAACCTAATCCTTGTGTGTACTCGAGAATGTTTTTTTTAGTTTTTTCAAGGTGATTTTGAATTCTCGGGGAATGACTAAAAACAAACGTTCACTTGGGCGCATAAAAGTTTAATTGTGTAACAAAGACGCTTTCATATTCTCTGGCATGAACATGACCTCTTGTTATAACACACACAAACTTAGCAATGTTGTCTTAAAACGGAATTCTTCTCGTTTAAGCATTTCAGCACTGAAGATGATGATGGGACACATTTCACCATTTCAATGTTACCACTCGGGTCTGGTATAACCTCATGTTCTTGCATTCTTGGTGCCACTGCACATGCTCATAGGGAGTGTGTGTAATAAAGAGAAAGAGCAGGATGGGAATATGAGAATGTGTGTGATTAGGGATCATCCTGGCATGGTCCCAAGGGTAAATATGAACACACTGTGTACATTTGAATTTCCTCATTGTCCGAGTTCTTTAGTCTGAGTGCTGAAGAGAACATTAGAAGTGGAAACAAGACCCATAGTGTAGGTTTGATCCGGTTATTGCATACAGGTGTATATCGTCTACTACCAAAAACCGCATCGCAATCATACTATGGTATTGCCTTTCCTTATCTGTCCTTCACACACTCCCAAACCAGAGATATTCTCACACAAACACACACTGACACTCCAGCTTACTTTAGACCACTGGGCTGGGCTGGGCTAGCTAGGCAACCTGGCTCCTCCTCTGGGTGTGTGGGGAGTTTTTAAGTGGTGTGTCGGGAATGTTGTTGTGTTCAGGAGACGTGGAAGGCAGCGAAGCACATCCATGTGACAGACCTCCTGAAATAGAAGCAGCCAGGCTTCCTAAATAAAGTTCACAGGTGAAGTCATACGATTTGCAAGTCTCCAAAGAAAAAGAGCCACACTTTTTTTCTGTCGACCAGATCCTCCAACATGGGCGAAGATGCTGTTCGAGCTGATCAAAGCTCATCCACTCTGCCTGCCCCAACCAACTCTGAGGCCTCCCCTGCTTCAGCGGTGGAGGCCCAGGATTTCTTCATCCCCAGTTCAACTCCTACCTCCCCGACTCACACTCTCACCCGGAACAAATCTCCAGCCAGCCCAACAGGGCCCGCAACCCAGGTGAGCGCCATCACCGTAGTGGCGCTGCTCGACCAGCTGGTGGTGATGATCGAGACTGTGCAGGAAAACCAGCGACGCATGGAGAAACGCCAGGCTGACCTGGAGGGCACTGTGCGGGCCGTGCAAGCCGACTTGACTCGCTTGAGCAAGAGCCATACGGCAACCTCTGGCGGGGTCAACAAGCTGCTCGAGCGCTCGCGCAAGACTGGCATCTACGTCAAGGAAGTGCGCGAGCGCCTCGATCGCCAGAGTGGCCAGGTAAAGCGTCTGGAGATCAACCATGCACACCTGCTCAAGAGGAATCACTTCAAGGTGCTCATTTTCCAGGTGAGTTCGGGTTCCTCCTCATGGATGGCAGGTCATGCTTGGTCACTTTTCATCAGGGTGTAGACGAGATTGATGGAATCGAGCGCCTGAAACACTTTTCCGGTACAAGAGATGTGTAAAGACAGGAGTATTTATTACATAACTGAGCCAGGAGCCTCAAACAGTAATGTGGAAACAGCAAGAAGAAATATCTTTATATTAAATATTATATTTTATAGATAATGGTGTGGAATATTATGAGTAGCCAAAAATGAGCTTAGAAAGATACACTAAACTACTAAAAGTTGGTCCAGAGTGAATAACTAGCAATGTAAACAGCAGCAGGTGGTGAAGAGATGTGTGTGTGTGTGTGTGTGTGTGTGTGTGTGTGTGTGTGTGTGTGTGTGTGTGTGTGTCAGAAGAAAGTCAGAAAATGTGTGTGTGTGAGACCCAGAGATAGTGGATTACAAAGAATCCAGTGTCCTCAGTTCATCTTTTGGGCAAAATTGCCCAACAACGTGTTTAGGTCTTTGAAAGTGAAAATGACTAACCGAAGTCACGGATGTTCTCCCTCAACCAGCTAAGCAGCCTAGTGGGTGTGTTTAGTCAGGACTAATCCATGTAATCCAAACTAGAGATGCATTGTATGGTTCAGAAGTTGCTCTATTATGTATGGTACGGAAAAAAAAAAAAAAAAAAACGTGTGAGGCTCTTGATAGAGAATTGTGTTGGCCTGCAGTGCAAACATCAAGCTTTTCAGCCCATTTAAATTGCCTCAGGGGTTGGCTTACTGGTTGATAAGCCTGATAACAATGTCTATTTCTCTTGTTGGAGCATGTGGGTTTTTATTTTTTTTCCCGAAGCGTTAGGAAAACATTGACAGCTACTCCCATGCTGCTCGATGTATACAATCGATTACATCACACATTGAATCATCACAAAATTGAATCACAATGTTTTGCTTGCTTGAGGATATCAGAGGAGGCTCCGATTTGTATTCGGCCTGAAAAACGTGACAGAAAAAGCATCTGATTCTTGAGTCGATGTCTAAGTCGGTTGATGGCGTCTATTGACTGCACGCCGGTTATTTACCGAGCTGCAATTGAGCTTTCTGAAGATACCGCTGCTGTTAATAATGCTGTTTGCCTCAATATACTGCACCAATCTGGCACCAATCTTTTATATTATAAATGCACCACAATTTACATTTTGGAGCGTTTAAAAACTGCCAATCTAGTGGAGCTAATTCAGGTAGGAAGGCGGGAAACAGAGGGCGGGGTTGCTCGCAGTTCATCGCCCCCTGGCATTTATGAATTCCTTCACAGTTCCTTATGAGGGCAGGTGGAGTTTTTTTTTCTCCAGCTTCAAACATTAACTGGATCCACCAAACACCATGTTAAAGCTTGTATAGACCTGCAGGAGCAGGAGCCTGCACCACTGCAGGCTGGAGTATTTTACACAGTTCATTTCCTGGTTAATTCAAGGGAACAGACTATTTCTTGGAATTTGACCACGAAAAAAAAAAAAAAAAAACCTTTGTTTGGAGATCTTACGCAAGTTCGCAAAAATATCCACCAATTCGAATACAAACATCAAGAAAATTGCAGTTTATGGGCTTAGGTTTGCTTTGATTGGATTTCAGATAGCTGCGTTAACACGTCTTCAAAAGACTCCAAATGAAACGCAACCTTCAAGAAATTTCACCATGACTTTTTCCGCAGCTATTTTCACGAATACTATTCCGATTTCTAAATTCGCAATACCAAAGGACCAATCGTTCAGTCCAGGGAGGGGTTAACTCCTAAATTATCTTATTACATAATGACTAGTGGAGTGCAAAAGAAGTAAGATGACCCAGCTGTGCTGCAGACTCTCACTGGAGCTGTTGTAAATGAAAGGTTTCATGTAATATCATAGGGGTTGGTCATTGTCGGTGTTAAAGCCAACGCTGGAGTCGATTCGGAACAATACCCAGTGCTGAGAGTGAGAGAAAGAGCGAGAGAGAGAAAGACTAAAGCTGCTATCAGCAGGGTGTGTCCTGTACTGCTATACGTGTTTTTTCAACACGTGGCAAAATCGTCTGTTCTTTCATTACAGACGAGGTGTGGTGGTGTTAGGTGTGTTAAACCTTGCACCTTTCCAAATTGATTATGTTCATGTCTTTTAGAGCAGTTCAGTAGCTAAAGTGATCCCTTATTGTGTTACAACTTTATAATATTTTATTACGTATTTTTATTAGATTACATCCAAACCATGCAACCGCCATTATCGCAAATACCAGGGTTCTGTACTGAAGAGAAATGATATTCAAAACACAGGCATTGTTTATCTTTTTCGGGAAATGAACTGGTCTGGGGTATATATACTTTGCACATATTTGTGTGTTTGATTTTGCATCCGGTTGGTGCCCTCAGAAAAAAAACAAAAAAAAGCATTGCTATGCTATTTTTTTCTCTTTCTTCGTGCTTAATGTTAGTAGAGGTCCGAACAGAGTACACAAGTCCTGCGATCTGCATACTTTCTGAGCTTGAAAGTGGACTTAAAAACAATAAAAGTGTGTGTGTGTTGAGTGACAGGTCTGCTGCTCAACTGCAGCGTCCTCCTTAGCGTGTTCCAACCGACCCTAATGAGCGGTAGCATTAAACACATTAAACACGACTTTAATGACTGTTTTTTTTTTTTTTGTCATTTGTCTTCATTTTACATTTTTCGTCGTCCCCCCCCCCCATCATTGCTCTTGACAAGTTCATTACATGCCCCCCTCATTCACTCATCTTCAGAAACCGCTTTATACTGGTCTATGCTCAGTGTAACATATACAATGTTAAACAAGGATATTGATGCATCACCATACACACACTCAGTAGGTTCACACACACTGCGTCACACACTGGCAATATAATCTTTTCTTATATATTTGCACTAAAGTATTGGGACACCTGACTTTTCCAGATCTTGAGTGGCCTGCTATAAGGCTATAAAGCTTATAGAACACCTTCGGGATGAATTGGAATGCTAACATGCACCCCAGGCCTCCTCATTTCATCTACATTAGTACCTGACTTTACTAGCTGAATGAGTACCAAGCTCCACAAGCACACTGAAATTTATTGGAATATCTTGCCAGACGAGTGTAAGTTAATTATTAGAGCAAATAGGCACAAAATGTGGAATGGGATGTCCAAAAAGCACATACAGATCTAATATTTAGGTGTCCACAAACTTTTGTTCCTATAGTGTGTATCGATCTTTCGACAGTTAAAGCAAGTTTGCATGCTTTCACTGGACGAGAAGCGGAAGACTTTGCATTTAAATATCGTATACAGTGGCGAAAGACAATCGGTCTTAACATCCAACATTTTAGCAGCATTTTTTACATGTACGTAAATGTTGTCATATTTCTTACATCGTGTAAATGGAGGAAAACCTAAGGTCTTTGTATTGTTGTAAACATCGAGGACTACAGTAAATTGGTGTATAGTCTTGAGCTGGTGTTTGTACATCTTTATCTACGACCACCTTAACCTCGTAGTTTAGATTAGTGTGAATGCATTCGAGATCTATAGAGGTTTTCAAGGTCGATTTCTAATATTTGATGCATATTGCGCTAGAAAAAGCTCCTCGCTTACTTCTTTAAGGGAAGTGATAAACGATCCGGTCTCACAGACAAAACTAAATAAGCCGATGCCGCATTTTGTCAACAGACATGTAACTGTTTAAGTCGAAAACATCACATTCTTTTGATTTAAACCATTGTTGTTTTTAACTGCTACCTCTGGGACCAGTAGATCAGGTTGTTATGGTAAGCTCTGTGGGTGTGTATTGTCTGTGCTGATAGTTTGTTGCTATTTACTGCTCAGCAATTAAGACACAAATTGTGGGAATGTCTATGGCTCCTTCGGGTCGCTACAAAAGGAAGTTCCTTGATAGCTTCTGTTTATGAGAACATCCTATTACGCCTGGTACTGCAGCAGGCCACGCTCCGACAAAAACACATATCAGGGTAATCGCATTTTGTACAAAGTTATACCACAAAATGCACTCGAGGATCTATATGTTAGCAGAAAAGACACAGATTTTCCCTAAAAAACCCTTTTTTTCTCTTCAGTTCCTCAACAAACTTTGTCCTTCAGCTGCAATAATAGTACAAGATCAAGTATTGAGGACATCAATATCATAAAATGTCCTTTTTTTGCATGCCTGTGTCCATTTCTACACTTTCAATCAGTTGTTTGTGCATGGTTACTTCTTATCTTGGTCCCGGAGCTCCAAGGCAAAGCTGGGTTTCTCCCCTGAGAAAAAGAGATAGAACGATAGAGAGAGAAAGGTTACTACAAGTAATTCGGCTGAAATGGTAAAAAAGACAAGTCTACTTGATGGATAAAAAAAAAATAGAAACATGGCATGCTTAAAGGGAAAAGATTATATAAAAGTAAAAAAAAAAAGTGCAAGAGCATTAAGAGAAGAGGTAGATCGTTTCAAATAGCTCGGGGGGGTGACGAGAAAAACAAATTGATGTGGTAAAAAAGCTGGAGCTAATCTATGTCTTATCTCGCGCTTTTCACTGGTTGGGCAGAAAGATATCAAATGCGAATATAACAAAGCAAACATTAAAGCGCAGTGTGTGTTTATTCACGGATCGATTATTAATCTGGAGGTCTAGAATATGAGCACTAGTCACGCATTTGTTAACTTATTGACAGACAGCCACAGCGAATCAGGAAACATTATTGTATTTTTGTAAAAAAAAAAAACCCTGCTTTAATTTAATAATTTGTTGTCATTACATCATCACCATCAAGCCTAAGTTCATATAATAGCTCTGAGCCTTTTATACTTCATTAGATACTTATTATATTCTGATATATTTATATACTTTATTTCCTAACGTATTAGCATTGATACTACAACATTTATGCAACGTTCTATACAGCAAGGTGCATTTATTTCCAATTTGCTGAACCATGCACCAAAAAAATTCGTTTTACTGTTACAGAGAACAGTAGGCTTTCCAACTATACACACACACACACACACACACACACCCCTAGAAGTTTATTTGAGGTTGTGTAATTAGCATGACTCATTGTGTACTTAATATAGCCAAGCCTTTTACGTAAAGGAGAAGCTAGAAGGTTCCATCCAGGGCCTTTTGGAGATTTTGACTCACCACCAATGGAAAGACACCATTAATCTAACATAGAAAAGCGCAATATCGTACTAAAACTAAGGAAAGTAGGGGATCTCTGGACAAATATGAAATGAAATATACTGTGGTGGTTCCCTTAGAATGTATTTATATTCTGGAAATGTGGTTGTATTATTAGTTTTTATTAATTCGATTCATTTTGTTTGTGCAGCACTTTGGACAATTCGCATTGTCCGAATGCCGTTTCGTTTTTTTTATAGGGCTGTAAAGACCACTATTGTCCTAGATGTAATTTTTACAGAAAATGTACAACTTATATATACACACCGGTACCCCGAAATTCATGGGTGTTACGTTCTAAGTGAGTTCTGAAAATCTGCGAATTTTGGACGCACCCCTGCAGCCGCTATGGTACCTTAGTAAATTCACCTAGACATTATCACTTTAGTGCAATAATGTTTTTTACAAATTTTATGAAATTTGTTAGTGAAAACATAGTTTAAAATGTTATTCCTAACGTTCCTGAACATTCGGACCCGCTGCTGATTCCCACCAAATTTTAAGATAATCCGCAATTTGCTGTTAGTCAGGTTCCAAATGAGAACCCACGAATTTTCCGACCTGCGAGTTCAGAACCGCGGATTATCAGGGGTTGATTGCATTATTTAAAAAAAAACATATACAGTAATCCCCTGCTTTACCGTGGTTCGAATCTGGCGCCCCCCTTGGTTTATCATGGAATTGCATTTGCCACATAACTAATTCGTTTCGCAGATTGTTCTCACGGAGAGCACGACAGACCAAAAAACTTATAGGGAATTGTTTTGATGGAGTTTTATGTTAAAATAATAAAATTTATAAATAAAACTATATTTATGAATTATAAAATGAAGTAAAATGTTAACACAGTACAGTACTCTATACATAAAATAGCATTTTTGGGGTGGCGTCCGTTTATCGCGTTTTTTTGTTTATCGTAGGCGGTATTGGAACGTAACCAAAACAATAAACAAGGGATTATTGTACAAGAAACTAATAACTACTGTGTAATATATATATATATATATATATATATATATATATATATATATATATATATATATATATATAATAATGACAGATTGGTGTGATGTGTCCAGACATGAAGAGGAGATACTGGTACAACCTTTTTTTTTTTTCCAATCTCATTCAACCACAAGTTGCCAAACATTACATCGCTTCTTTTTTTTTTCTTTTACACCAACATTATAGTTGCATTTCGAATCTTGTGGAACATTCATTAGTTAAGGTAGTTCCTGTTATCGCTTCAACTACAGCAGCTACAAACTCACCAGACACCCTTCCTTGCTCGGTCATTCTTGAAGGTAATAACAAGAACAACACCAGCTAGCCATGGTATAGAGAAAATGTGATTGCAAAGGCTCTGAAACTAAACAGTTTGACCTTCAATTTATCAAAAAGCAGATTTAACCCATAAGTTCTGGTCATGTCCTAAACTGAGACAATTTTGGTCTTCAATATTTGAGATTGAGATTCTGCATTTGAATTAAGAATTCATCTTAAACCCAATAACAGCTTTATTCGGTGTCACAGGTGACAACGATTGCATAACTAAAAGATAAAGAAAATGCCTCAGCATTTGCAGCATTAATAAAGCATTAAGAAAAATGATTTGAGTGGAAATCACCAATACGACCTAAACTGTCTCTATGGCTGATGTAATGCAGTTTCTTAAAACCTAAAAAGGAGCAAGCAGAGCATTTTACAAAAGATGGGATCCTTTAATAATCTATAATTTTATTTATTTTTATTTTCTTCAGTTTTGTTTTGATCTGGTATATGGGTTGTGTTAAGTTGAATGGAATTTGTGGGTAGAAAAAGTGAAAAATGAATGCCTTTGAAAAGTGTCACTGAAGACTTTCAGTGATTTTCAGAGTCAACAATCAATCAAGAGCAGTGCAACAGATGTTCTTTAGGGTTTTTTTTTTTTTGTCATCCAGAACCTGAAATTTGTGTTTTTTTTTCCAGATCAGAGCATCATGTAAAAGGTTTCGGGTTCATATCACTGTGCTGGTTATTTCTTTCAACCAGTGGGAAGTCCACATCCTTCCTTCCTTCCATGTGGTGACATCATATACCCACCGTATTCTTTTTTTTGTTTTTTGCATAGTTGTGACAAGGCTTTATTGGTGGTTTTGCAGAAACCCTGTCCCGAGCCGGTATCCATGGCAATGTCATTTCTAACACAGGATGTATATAATTATCCGTGTGCTCAACCCAGGCTTCGAGGTTGTGGTTGTGCGCAGGTTTAGCGCAATGAAATTTAATGTCATTTTTTTTTCCATTTAATTCAACAAACACAGAGGCTCAGGCTTTCGGTTAGTCAAAGTACATGCAGATGAATTGCCATTGCTTTCCAATGCAAATATTACGGGGGAGGGGCCTTTAGTGTGCTGGTTTTTTTATTTTCTGACTATGTAATGGTGAGAAAAATGGTTGATTTTCCATCAATATGAGGTGTACGGTAAATAAATAAATAATGTAATTAAGTGTAAAACAATACGATACAATTGTTGCTCGCCAAATAAAAAAATAAATGCACAAACGTAATCCTGAATATAAAAATAAACGTGCATTGAAAGTTTGTTCCCTTTCGGGTTCTTTAAATATTATTAGCTAATAAATAAAATGGACGTTAAAGATCTAAACCACTCTATTGTATACATTGTATAATTTTTTTTTATTTTTTGTTATACTGTACGGTTGTACAGACATTTGAGACCAACTGCTTATTGGTTTAGGGATAAAAGCATACAATATGTATACACAAAAACGGTCCAAAACTCAATCTTTTATCAAATAATTGACAAATTGTGTGACGTCTTGCTCATCGTCTCGTCTGGATTTCTGCAGGATCTTCGGTTTTGTTACTGCTTTGAATGCCGAATTGCAATCGCTGCATAAACCTCTTCATTTTATCTTCTCCTTCCTGTGGAACCAGCTTTAATAAAAATTTCCTATATTGTTCTATAACATTTGCCTTTCCTCTGCTTCGGTCCTGTATTTTATTTCTTTCACTACCATTGTCTTGGCCCACACACACACACACACACACACACATTTATATCCTTGTTCCTCCCATGATGTTTCCACTCTAATAGTTCGGAGGCTTTCACAGGAGTGCATTAAGTATCTAGGCTCTGATTACATGTTGAAGCAGGGGTATGAGCGTGTAACAATGTTTTCAAAGACATACACCCTTCGTCTTGTTCTTACTGAACTCCTGTAGAGCACTTGCTTAAAAGGCATGCATGAATTTAGCAACCTAACAAACAGAGAAGAATATATACTTGGGATTCTTGGTGTATTTGTACAAAATACAGAAATATATTTAATATAATTCATGAATATAATTCACACCTATTATAGCCTATTATGAGCCCACATCATCAAATAACACCAGGTTGAACATATTCAACGTGGTATATAATCTAAAATGTCAGGGAACCAACCCCAGCCACTCTTAGTGCTGGTCCTAAGCCCGGATAAATGGGGAGGGTTGCGTTAGGAAGGGCATCCAGGGTTAAAACATGTGCCACATCAAACACGCGGATCATAGATACGGATGATCCGCTGTGGCGACCCCTAATGGGAGAAGCCGAAAGAAAGTATATAATCCAAAATGTAGATTATTGTTAGACTTAGAAAATGCATCTCGTCACAGAGGCTTGGAAACGGAAAAATCTGGATTGTAAACCATCCCCATTTCATACTAAAAAAGGTGTGCAGGGGTTGCAAATTAAAAACAATACCTTTCGAGCAGATATTCATCTTTTTCAGGTCCTATCAATTAAAAAAAATATTGCACGCAAAGGCTGGTCATTGACACCGCTTAATGCAAAGGTTTCTACATGTATCTAAAAATACATCCGAGAGGGTTATTACGTTCTCACGTGTGAGCGAACCAATCGGCATAGAGCTCAACAAATCCGAGCTGAATGAGAAGCTGCCGTTTCATAAAGCCACCTCGGTTCAAGATTCAAAGGTTTATTGTTATACGGATAGGAAACGGTCTGTTACACAATACAATTAAATTCTTACTCCTCCCAGAAATGTCTCTCACTGTTCAGCAGGAGATAAAGAAAAGCACAAATTATGAATCGCAAACGGTGCATGAAGATAAAAAAGGAAATAAGAAAAAGACACCCGCATTGAGTTTTCTATGTAAAAGCGTGTTTCGTGAATAATTAAGCACGAATGTGGAACTGTGCAGATCCATTCGCTGAAGAAGGCTACTGGTGCTAGTGCTGTTTGTTTAGAGGGTTAGTCATCTCAAGGATATAAGTAAAACATGCAAATTGGTTCAAGTCCTCGAGTTTCGCAAGCGATGTGAAACTCAACACCGATTGTATTCATTCGATACGGTATTCAGAATCTTATATAGTACCAAAAACTGAATGTATGGAGGAGGTGGTAGCTTAGTGGTTGAAGCATTGAACTTTAAATGCAAAGGTTGTAAGTTTAAATCCCATCCACACCAAACTCCCATTCCTGAGTAAGGTCCTCAATTCCATACCTGCTCAGTTGTATGAATGCAAAATGTATACATGCTGTTCCACTTAACAAAATATATATTTATTATACACACAATCTACATGATTAAACCTAGAATTCCCAATGTGAGGTCCTGGGATATCAATGTGTCTGGGAAGAATAGAGTGGTGGAACATACAGTCAAAGCTATTATTAGAGCGTTTTTCGCTGGTTTGACTGGTTACTTATGTTGAATGGGTTTAATAAAGTGACAAAAAGCAGTCAATGAGTAATTTTGCACCCAATG
The DNA here is from genome assembly GCF_946808225.1 of Silurus aristotelis. Classification (NCBI taxonomy): domain Eukaryota; kingdom Metazoa; phylum Chordata; class Actinopteri; order Siluriformes; family Siluridae; genus Silurus; species Silurus aristotelis. The sequence continues at coordinate 34,700,872 of NC_139576.1, read as the reverse complement.
TGCTTTAAACTCTGTGGCTTTATATTCTAATAAGTGGATTATAAAAACGTTCATAAAATAATTTCATACTAATAGGAGTTTGCGAAAATTGTGGGGTTTTATGAGGGGTTTTTTTACACTTAAAAAGCCTTTATTTAGATTGGATCAGATTAGATTCAACGGTCACATGTTACAGTTTAGGCAACGAAAATACAGTTAGCATCTAACCGGAGGTGCATCAAGCAGTGTAAAATATATATTTTTTCAAGTCAAGAAGCTTTTATTGTCATTTCAACCATACATAGATGACGCAGTACACAGTGAAATGAAACAACGTTCCTTCTAAACCCTGGTGCTACATAGACAACATAAAGCTACATAACAGAAAATAATAATAATAATAATAATAATAATAATAATAATAATAATAACAATAATAATTTTAATTTACATAGCGCCTTTCCCAAGCTCAAGGACGCTTTACAAGGTACAATATAATAAAATGAACATACATAAACATATTCGTCGGACATTTGCCCAGGACGAAGGATTACAGGCAGCTGCATGAGTTAATAGCAGAGACAACATAGACATAAAAAACATACAGGACAAGAGATAGAACACTACATAGTACATGAAACCTACACCACATTTCAGAAAAATGAAGGACTCCTAACACTTATGCATTGACTGATAGTGGAGGTTGAAAAGGTGGGTCTTAAGCCTTGATTTAAATTCAGTCAAAGTGGTAATGGTTCTGAGTGCAATGGGTAAGGAGTTCCATAGTATTGGAGCAATGACAGAAAAGGATCTGCCACCCGCAGAGGATAGACGGTATCTAGGTACACAAAGAAGTTCAGAATTTGAAGACCGGAGTGATCGTGAAGGAACATAGGATGAGAGAAGATCGGAAAGATAGTGAGGGGAAAGAGCATTTAGTGCCTTATAAGTGAGGAGTATGATTTTATATTTTATGCGAGATGAAACTGGCAGCCAGTGAAGATCAAATAATATTGGGGTAATGTGGGCAGATTTTTTATTGGAGGTTAACATTCTGGCAGCCGAGTTTTGTATGTACTGTAAACGTGAGATTGAGTGAGCTGATAGACCAGAGAAGAGTGAGTTGCAGTAGTCGAGACGGGACGTAATCAGAGCATGCACTAATGTTTCGGCATAATTTCTGCAGATGAAAGGTCGCAGTTTGACAATGCGTTGCAAATGAAAAAATGATGTTTTGGAGAGGCTGCGAATATGGGCATCAAAGGATAGTGAGGGGTCGAGTATGATACCTAAATTTCTAATTTCTAAGTGTCCTCGCCACATAAAGTGCAATTGTGTACAGGTTGGTAAGACTATGATATATTACATACATTGAATACAACGGTCATGGATGGTGTGTAACCCCGTGTTTATGGAAAGGTGATATACACATGTGCAAAATAATATAGGTAATTATACACAGTATGTGCAACGGTTATAAGGCTGAAAATGGCTGCAAGTGTTTGCAAAAGATCGCAGCACAGCTCCCGTGAGTGAAACGTAAACCAGATTTGCACTGAAATAACCACTATGCTGTATTTAAAGACTGCGGTGTGCTTTTCTAGAGGGTGTACTGAATTTCCAGCTCTTTCAAATGCGTGGTAAAGTCCCAATTGTGTCCCAGCATGCTCATGTATCAGCTGCGTAGTGGCCCATTGTGCGCTCTCGCTCTCAGGCGGAGGCCCGACTTGAAACAGTGTTTCGTTCGGAGCCATAGCGGCATTGCGTGAAACGTGACACGGAATGGGCGCCTCCTCCTCGCTCGTTAAATCGCAGCAGAGTTCCTCGTTCACCTTCGGGATGAGCAGGAACTTCTAAACTTGGTTTTTTTTGTTTTTTTTTTTTTATGTTTTCCGTATTTTTCACTACCCAAAGCCTTCGCCCTGGTTTAAGTTTCATCATGTTTATGAGTCAGATGAGTCTCAGCGCACTGAAGCCTGTGGCAGTGGAGAAAAACTGGTTTACCCAGAAAACGCTCTCGTTTGGACTGGAATTGAGCCTTTGGGGGATTTGCTGCACAAAAAGTCTTATGGTGCAACAGGAGAATTGAAGAAAAAAAAAAGGCTCTCAAACTATTTAGTCTGAGCCAAAAAAATCTGCACTTTGTAAAGCAGGAACCGTCACAAATGGCCAAGGAAGAATGCGAAGTGCTTAAAGTCTTGAAATCATCCCCAGCACGACACAAATTCTTCAACGTTCCCACACATAAACTCCGAGCTTGGAGCAGAAGGTGCGTGAAGTTCCTTCGTGACGTCTCGAATTCTTGTTGTTGGCCCTGAATCTGCCTGATAGCAGGAAAAAAAATAAGAAAAATAAAGAAAGAAAAAAAAAGAACATGGATGTCTCTTCATGCTCATTTCGATTCGAATAACAAAAGTTGAAGCCGGGATAAAGGCTGAGGCGGATCGTTGATTTAGATTCGAATAACACATCCTTTGGCCTGGATTATTTGCGCAGGTGTGCTTGTGCTGCTCAAATCGTGCATAATGAAATGAAATACTGCAACCCTTTCAATTAGGTCACGCCTGGATAGAACGCTTTTCTTTGTTCTTGGTGGTGAAGGTGTTTTGCCGTACCTCTAATCTGCCTTGTGATCCTGCAAAGATCTGGATCTCATCCCAAAATTTCTTGATTTTTACTTCCCTTAAAAGGTGTCCAATAGATGTATCTGTGTTCTTCGTTACATGAGTTTAGCTCCATTCTAGGTTGAACTTGCACCTATACAAAAAGTCTCAGATTGTACCTCATATTGAGCGAGAGTTTTTCAAGGATGCGTTATTGGGTAAATGAAAAATGGGGAAAAAATTAATAATGCAGCCCCATCGCAGGTGCATAAACATGCCAGGCGTTGAGTTGGAACATTTTCCTGGGCAGGTTCTCAAAGGTTTGCACATGTATATACATGTTTTGGTGTGTGTGTGTGTGTGTGTGTGTGTGTGTGGGAAGGAGGTTGATTTAGTGAGCAGGTGGGATTAATGCTATTTTGCTCCACCTTACCCTCAGGATTACTACTGTTGAGCAGAATACCTCTCGCAAATTTCTGTTCTGGATCCTGGGGGTGAGATGCGCCACGTTATATGTGTGTGTATGTACAGTATATAAGCTAGAACGAGAGCTTCAGGGTGTTAACATTGGTATATGGTGTCAACACTAATAGACTAGGAGGAAAACGGTCCGTACATCAAGAACAAAAAGTCGGAGGAGAAACTATACGTGAATACGTGCACAATATACTGTTTAAAAAAAAAAAAAAAACATTGCCTTTTCTACGATTCATAAAAAATATTTACAATTCCATACACTTTTACCAGCATCAAGTGCTGACATGACTTAACGCTGCTTCTTCAGAACTTCTCTCCGATTTTGTTTTCTCATTTTCATTCTACATTTGCCTTCTTTCCAAGGCAACGCCCACAAAGATATTGTATAACCAGAAAGCATGTCATGACAACCCGCATTTATGCACCTTCGTAAAGGTTCCAGAAGAAACGTGTGCAACTGTCGATTGCTACATTGTGAATACTGTTCAGGGCCTGAGAAATCTAATACTGGACTACAGAAACGTGAGGGACGTGTAGGTGGAAAGCAATTAAACACCACAAAATGATCTCCAGTGAAACTCTGGTAGAACAATTGCAAGTTTCAAAAATCCTGAAAAAAAAACCCTCACCTATCTTTGTTCTCTTCCTTGCAGGAGGACAACGAGATTCCCACCACCTTGTTAACCAAGAATTCGACAGTAGATATTTCCTCTGTGCAGGATGAGGGCACTGCCTCTCAAAGGGCTTCAGTGATCGATCCCAACCACTCCCATGAAGAAGGATTGCAGACCATCAGCCTTTCCTCTGATGAGGAGGAAGGAGCAGCGAGCTCCCCACTTGAGAGTGGCACCTTGCCCAGAGAGCTGCATGAGGATGAGTTCCCAGGACCCGACAGTGATCGTCTGGAGTGGTCTCGCACTGACAAGTTTAAACGGTCCAGCCTGAAGAAGGTCGACAGCCTTAAGAAGGCCTTCTCACGCAGCAGCATCGAGAAGAAGATCAACAAGATCGTGCCCCCAGAGCGGCGCGAAAAGATCATGAAGAGCTTCACTCCCAGCCATCCCAAAAGCCCGACCAACAAGAGCTCATCATTTCGGGTCTCACCCATGACTTTCAACGTCAAGAAAACGAGAGATGGAGAAGGTGAGGCCCCTCTGGCTGTGGCTGAAAATGCAACAGTGGAGGTGCCCCCGATGGGGGGGCCAGATGGTCAGCTACCGATGGCAGAGGTCCATAACGAAGAGGAAAAGTTTAATGGGAAGGAGCACAGTCCATCCAGCACAGGCAGTGCAGACGGGGCCTGGGCTACAGAAGACGCAGAGTTCGAAAATGGTCCAACAGACAAGGTTGCAGAAGAAGAAGTTGAAGAAGAAGAAAAAGTAGACGACGAGGAGTTACAGGAGCTCAAACAAGCAAATAATGTCGCAGAATCTCACAAGAACGGCGATCATAACGTTGGAGACGAAGAGGAGTCCATGTCTGCACCTGAATCTCCCCTGTCAGCTGCAGTAGCCATCCAACAAGCTTCTTAAATTTACTAGCGTTCCATCTATTGCGGAGATCTTGGCACGGGAGCGCAGCCTCTCTTCAAAGTTGTGTTATGTAAGGGCTTGTCTGATAGAAAACAGGGCTCTTGTTTTCTTTTTTCCCTTGAATTGGGCTCTACATGGTAATGGGTATAAACTATTCAAACTAAATGATTAATGTTTTATCACACTTGATATGGTACACTTGGTATAGCGTTATCTACTTGCATATAGTCTCAAACCTCTGTTGCATGCAAATCTATACTTCATCTTATTATTCTTCCTAACATACTCTCCTACAAAGGGATAATCAAATCAAGTGTCATAGAGTAATCAAGGGATTACGAAATTGAGATTGAGCGTGCCCTTTTTCTACAAAAAAATAAAATGTCATAAAAACAAAACCTTAAATAAAATGCTGTATATTGTCTGCTTTTACCAAATATTGTTTACTGCTTCGAGTAAACTGCTTTTGAACTGATAACAAGGACAAATTGCTTTTAATAAAATGTTAATCTGAGATTCTGGAGTAAGTTGCACATTTTTTTTTTCCTTCTTACATTATGGTTTGCATATAAAAAGTGAATGCTCTCAAGAAACATAGAATTAATACAATTAACTGATTTGCTCAAGAAAAGGGTAAAACGTAAAAATAATCATTACATGGGAATATATTGGGATTATTGTTCTACTGTGCACTAGAATTCCAGGGTGTGTCTCGAAAAATAACCAGGTAGAAAATTTGCATGCGTTTGGCATTTCGAAACTTGCACCTCTGCCAAGCTGCAATAACAACGTTTGTGATCATGAATAAAATCGATAAGCATTAACACTTACCACATTTGGCAGACGCCCTTATCCGCAGCGACATTTATCTCATTCATACAACCGAACCGCTATAATGTAATATCAAAACGTACCTACAACACAGGTACACTGTGTATAATTAAGGTCAACCAGTAAAAGCATTGTACAAAGTTACTTCTACAAGGTTATCTTTCAAGTTTATATTTACATGAGATATGTTTATTCCATCCTAATCGATCATTAAAAACAATATCGAATCAGAGCCTTGCCCATGAACCCTCCTGTTGGCAGGTGTGTGTGTGTGTGTGTGTGTTCAGGTAAGTGTAAATAATTGATGAGTCATACCTGATTAGCAAACAGCAGGCATTTTAAAACTCTAGCCTGGTCACTTATTTATTTATTCACTCACTCACTCAAGAAAGAAAGAAAGATGCTTTTTGCATATCACATGTACTTAACAGCTCAGTAAAAATCATTCTTCGCATATTCCAGCTATTTTGGGAAGCTGGGGTTTAAGATGCCCCTGTTGGACCCTTAATGCCCTCTTCCCCTAGGGACAATGGCTATCATTGCTAACCCAGTGGTCTGACCGTAGCAAACTGGGATTGTATATGGGATTCTAAGCAATCGCATGGTACAGTCATATTTTGGACAATTTTTGAATTTCTAAAATCAGCCTACAACACATTCATCAGAGGTAGAACATCTGCCTCCAGAGGTAGGATCGCAACGCTTGTACCTGAAGGCAAATGAGCTCCCCACTAAGCTTTTCCTACTAACATCTTCCTCACAATAGATGTAGGTTTAAAAAAAATAATAATAAAAAAAAAAAAAAAAAAAAACACATGCTCTTGATCTGATGTATGTCCAAAGAAAAATGGGGCTAATTTCATTCCAGGCAGGAGAAGAAAAAAATAAAACACATTCTTGACTCTGATAGATTGCTCCTCAACAGTGTATTTTCCATGGTGTGAAGATAAGAGAGGTGGTGTCTGTCTATCTGAAGGGATTCATGGCATATTTTCCACCAGGAGGCCGGGGTATGCAGGACCCTCATGCTGTACAGGTGTTCTGCCTTTAAGCTCTCTCAGCTGTTTGGCTTAGCAATGCTACGCTCCTATTCATCACGATTCACATCAATATCTTCAGCTTGAAGGCTCAATAAATTGTCTAGAGTAGTAGCACTTTTTACACTTCGAATTTGATTATAGCAATGCGTTAAAAAATAAAGAAATATGAGCAGGTCCTGAATGAATCAGTCATTTGTGAATATCAGTAATGATTCAAATTAAGTGCACATATTAGAATATTGATGCAAAATAGGAATCCCACCTATGTATTTTGGAAATATGTGTGCGTGTTGTTTCCAGACCCAGGTCTACACTTGTCTCATTTTTAACATGAACCACATGTGAGATGGAAATGGAGTCTGGTTTTCTTTTTATGTATTTGTTAGTTTGAATTGGACATTTGTGGCAAATAACTGAAAGAATTATGCAATTGGTTGAACATAAACCCGACCTGCTATTGGTTATTGTTTTTTTTTTTTTTTTATGGTATTTGACAATCAGCATTTTTCAAAAGGGCTTTAGAATTATGCCATTTATACAAGCGAGCAGTTGAGAGTTAAGGATGTTGTTCGAGCATTAACAGTAGCTTGGTAATACTGGGATTCAAACTCATGAGAATTCAGAAATCAGAGAAAAAAGGGCTACGCTGTTGGGTTCTTGAGCAAGGCCGTTAACACCCTCTGCTCCAGGGGGCTCTTTAACCCCAGAAAATTTAGATATGCAAAGATCGACATGATCCAGACAAGAGAAGAAAAAAAAAAAAAATCCACATTCCTGGAGATAAGTCCAACATCTTATCCACTAACTACCATTTTCTCTACTTGTTGCTCATTTATAACTCACCTGGTCTGTCCAGCTCTTTGTGTTTGTCACCTCGCGCTTGGTTGAGGACAACAATAATATCTTCTACTAGCTTCACTAGTAGAGGTTGCTATAATTCTTGGGTAATGGTTCCTACGGTGAGAGTGAAGAGGGAATTGGAGACAGAATAAATTGGAATCTAGAATAAGCCTGTCAAAACCTTACTTGCTGAGATTGACCACTCGGATATCACCAATAACCTGCATGTATGGTTTACAACATAGTATGAATGATGAGACTTGAGAAAAAAAATCAGGTATATTATTCCCAATATATAGTTTTAAAAAACAATTACATTTACTAGCTCAGACATCACATTCCACTAAGGTTTTGTTGTTTTTTCCAGAATATATGATCGATCAATAGATAATTGCAACAAGAATATAAATAAATAGACAAGAGACAAGTTGAAGTCAAAATGTGTACTATTTATAATAACTAGGCTCCATCTCCAGCTCCATTTTTCCATCCTTTTTCACAAATCTAATCGTTTTCTCCCTCTACAAAAATACTACACCATATGGTTTATGGATGGGGTAAGGGAAGATCCGATCTGGCGACCCCTACCGGGAGCAGCCGAAAGTAGACGATAAATATATTATATAATATTCCTATTTATACAAAACACAAACGGTCAATAATCATGAATCTGAAATTATTCGATGAACTCGGTGTTCACTTTTCACAGTAGGTATAAAAGTATCATCATTTCAAATCATTCTAATCAATTTTCTCCCTCCACAAAAATACTACACCATATAATATATGGGTTATGGATGTGGCGAGGAAAAATCCGCTCTGGCGACCCCTACCGGGAGCAGCCGAAAATAGAAGATAAATATTATATATAATATTCCTATTTATACAAAACACAAACAAAAAATAATCATGCGCGTGTATCTGAAATCATTTGATTAATTGGGTGTTCACTCTTCTCAGTAGGTATAAAAGTAGCAAGGTTACGCCCAGGGTTGGACAAAGATATAATAAAATACCAAGTATATTAACTTTGGGTGCATCAAAATAAGGTACAAAATACAGCAGCCACACCATGTATCAAAATAAACTACTGCGTTTTTATATTTTTAAAACTATTTTTACAAAGGAGCATGGAATTTCTTAGCAACCCTTCATCAATTGGCTTATTTGATCTCAACTGTTGATTTAGTAAACAATGTTTGATAGGAACAGCTTTTCTTATGCAATAAATCTGACATGCAACCAATTAACATATCAAATATTCACATATATTTCACTATGATCTCCCAGAAGGTTAGTTTTAAAGTAACCAACAGTTTAATGTGTAACAGTTTGCGAATGCATCATAATTGTATCCTAATTTAGTTACTTGGTGTTTGGTAACGAAGGGCAACTTTGCATCAACAACACTGATTTAATGACAAACAAGTCATTCATAAGAAGATGATTGATGGCACCTGTGTTCATATCAATTCATTTCTAACCAATGAATCATTTAATTGTAAATCAAATATAATATATATATATATAATCCTACTAAACAGCTACTTGAAATAGGGTACAATATTTGGCAATCAAATATTTATTTATCGTTAATTGGACGCTTATTTAAAAGCCTGCAAGAATCTTACCTTCACCACTTCTGTTCTGATCTCAACAAGTCTGAGCAAAACTATTAACTAATGACCAATCAGGCGGCGCATCTTTATGACGTCATCGCGTAGACTTCTTACAAAGTATTTTACAGTATTTTAAAACGAAAAAAAAAGATAGATAGATAGATAGATAGATAGATAGATAGATAGATAGATAGATAGATAGATAGATAGATAGATAGATAGATAGATAGATAGATAGATAGATAGATAGATAGATAGATATAGCGTCCTATGGTCGCCCTCTGCTGGTCACTTTCAGTATACCGTTAAAGCGTCAGTAAAAAGTCAAAATTGTGAAAATTCTTGATTACATCGAAACGCCGATGTGACAAAAAAAACTATATGGTTGTTTCCAACATTTTGTTCACCTTTGTTCACGGTTTTCTAATAAATTGGGGTCATAGTTTTATTCAATTTGAATTTTACCTTTATTCAGGGTTGTAATCTGTCGAAGACGATATGTTCTAACCTAAATATGCGTCGTGCAGATTTATTAGATTTATAATTAATCATTTACTGACTTAATTAAAATTGTATCCATTTTATATATTATAAAATGTAAATGATAATAATATTATGCTTAAATTGTCCTTGTGAGCCGCTATTCTCAGCGTCACGGTGGCCGAGAGGTTAAGGCGTTGGACTCGAAATCCAATGGGGTTTCCCCGCACAGGTTCGAATCCTGTTCGTGACGAGTTGATATTTTTCAATTTTTATTTCATAAAAAATTCCCTTTTCGTTTTTATAGTAAAAAATATATATAATAATTAAATAATTTATTGGATTGCGCGTGAAAAAGATATTTTATGGATAGCTGTTGTAGACATCCATCCTGTACAGATCCTATCCTCAGCCTTGTTCTGACAAAAAAAAGATTTATTTTTACCCAGATTTGTTCTTTGTTACTCAAACTTTTTTTTTATTATTATTACATAAGGATGAACCATTATATTCATTGTCTAAAGCTGTTTGAGCTTATTAATCTTGAATTGTCCTCCCATCACTACATTACTTTCTGACCCTGACGACGTTCCCCCCACACCACCCAAACTAGTGTTAAAGTAGGTTAAGCAAGTAAGCAAACACGTTTCCTCCACGTTTTATAGTCATAAAATATTTAAATATTCCGCAGAGCCATGTTGGCTTTAAATCTCGACTCTGCCCTGTCTGTACATCTTGACACTCTAATTCAAGGGTTTCCCCTGGGTAATCCAGTTTCCTCCCCGCAGGCAAAAGATATGTGCTGTAGGCTGATTAGCGTTCCGGAACGGTCCGTAGTGTGTAAATGAGTGTGTGCGGTGCTACGTTCACACTTTTATTAGTGACTGAGCGATATTGCTAGTTGTTGCATCATGTCACTTCAAGTCAAGTTAAGAAGCTTTTATTGTCATTTCAACCATATACAGCTGACACTTCATATTTACGTTAAAAAGTTTTGCTGTTAATGTTAATAATTTGAATGTGTTAAAACTTTTGTTGTCTCGATTCAGTTGCCAGTTCTAGACAAATTCATTCATTCAGCTACTGTGAGTAGTTCAGATAGATAGATAGATAGATAGATAGATAGATAGATAGATAGATAGATAGATAGATAGATAGATAGATAGATAGATAGATAGATAGATAGATAGATAGAACTTTATATTGATAAAGCCCTATGTAGGATAAACAGTATAGACGATGGATGGAAGGAAATTTCCATTATTGTTTGATTGAGATAGATAGATAGATAGATAGATAGATAGATAGATAGATAGATAGATAGATAGATAGATAGATAGATAGATAGATAGATAGATAGATAGATAGATAGATAGATAGAATTTTATATTGATAAAGCCCTATGTAGGATAAACAGTATAGACGATGGATGGAAGGAAATATCCATTATAGACAGATAGACAGATAGATAGATAGATAGATAGATAGATAGATAGATAGATAGATAGATAGATAGATAGATAGATAGATAGATAGATAGATAGATAGATAGATAGATAGATAGATAGATAGATAGAACTTTATATTGATAAAGCCCTATGTAGGATAAACAGTATAGACAATGGATGGAAGGAAATTTCCATTATAGATAGATAGATAGATAGATAGATAGATAGATAGATAGATAGATAGATAGATAGATAGATAGATAGATAAATAGATAGATAGATAGATAGATAGATAGATAGATAGATAGATAGATAGATAGATAGATAGAACTTTATATTGATAAAGCCCTATGTAGGATAAACAGTATATACAATGGATGGAAGGAAATTTCCATTATAGATAGATAGATAGATAGATAGATAGATAGATAGATAGATAGATAGATAGATAGATAGATAGATAGATAGATAGATAGATAGATAGATAGATAGATAGATAGATAGATAGATAGATAGATAGATAGATAGAACTTTATATTGATAAAGCCCTATGTAGGATGAACAGTATAGACGATGGATGGAAGGAAATTTCCATTATTGTTTGCTTGAGCTTCTTCAAGTACTTAGCAGGTGGAAGATCTTGCAGAAATATGTAGGATATGTGTCATCAAATCACAATACAGTATTTCCACATTTCCAGCACTACAAGTCGTGAGATTACTTCCTCGACATGTGCAGCTCTTCCTGCGACCAATCATATGTCGAGATCAGCGTACGTACCAAAAGTACCAACATTAAGATTTCATGTCTAAACGTCACTTGGACGCACGGAAGGTTTTAAGTCATCCCTTTTTAAATGCATCGTGTAATCAAATTTTTATAATAAATATTTTTTCTATGATAAATTATTATATCTATTTTGCACCGCCTCCCCCAGTCTGCGGAATAATGGTACACTCCGGTTTTTATAAAGGCTACCGCGCACACACGTCCGCGTTGTTCTCAGGCTTTTGTTAGGACGGGTGTGTTAGATAGATATGTTCCAACTTTAAAAAAAAAAAAAAAAAAAGAGTAATTTTTTTCCCTTTGATATAATTAGCTCAATATAAATGTCACATTTTTAGGAGCCCATAGGAATGAGTTCAAAGCGAGTTTATTATGAATGCTCATCATGGCAGAGTTTGTCCTAATGAAAAGTTAGCTCGGGTCGACCAGGTTTTATTTCTTTGGACGTTTTTTTTTGTTTTTAAATGCTTAAAGGGCCGATCGTGTAGGCTGACAATCACCTCCCCGAGTGTGTAGAGTGAGAAACGATGAGCGGAAATAACACGCAGGAGACGGCTGGCTAATATTCAGCTCATGCCCAGCCGATTTCGATCCTAATTTCGGTCTCAAATCTTTCAAACATTCCTTCACAAACTCCTCCAATATTTATTTATTTTTTTTTAACGTTTTTTCAACCCTAACTCGGGTTTTCACTCCTAGCGTGTTAGCAATGCCGCTCCTCTCTACTGTGTAGTGTTGTGGTGTTAGCGTAAGAGCTACTTCCGCTAGCTTTTGTACATCCTTCCGGTTGTTTCTTTTTTTTTACTCCCTTTTTTTAAGCGATGTCGAATATTAACAACGACGCCGCGAGCTTGATTAAAGACGTAAAGCCGGGCTCGAAAAACCTGCACATCGTCTTTATAGTTTTGGAAATAGGTAAGTAAGGAGGAAGAAAATATAAATATTGCCCTTTTGCGCAACTCTGACTTCCGCTAGCGTCACTGAAGCTCGATCTGCGCATGCGCTGTTTCGCGTAGTGTCCTTTTATTACCCCCGTGTGTGTGGATAAAAGATGGGTAATATTTTTGAGTAAGTAGGAGAGATTAATGGGGTAAAAAAATCCCTTACTCTTTACAAGTGTGTTAACGTCTTTATTTATTTATTTATTTATTTATTTTGCGCGACTTTGATTTTCGCTATTGCTCAACCTCGGTCTGCGCATGCGCTATTTTGCATGATTTATACTCCGGTGTGTGGTTGGGGGTCTAGTAGGCAAGTAGGGGAGTTCTTAATGTTGTAAAATTCCAGGCTTGGGGTAATAGTTTAAAATGGGGACATTTTCTTCAAGCAAGTGTTTAAACTCCTTTTTTTTTTTTTTTCTTTTTCGCGCAACTCTCACTTTCTCTATTGATAAACCCCGATCTGCGCATGCGCTGTTGGTACCCATATTTATATAGTACCTGTGTGTGGGGGGGACTTGGGATCTTGAGTATCCTACCTTAATACAGTGGTCATCAGTATTAGTGATGTTTTCTGTTTCCGTCCAGGTCGAGTGACCAAGACGAAGGACGGACACGAAGTGCGCTCCTGCAAAGTGGCCGATAAGAGCGGAAGCATCGCCATCTCCGTCTGGGATGAACTGGGCAGCCTTATCCAGCCTGGAGACATCATCCGGCTGACCCGAGGGTAAAACTTCTCCACACTCATCCATGGAGACCTCAAGGCGATTGAGACCCTTTGATTTGAAGACTAATCCCTACAGAGTCATGTGACTTCACAATTGTCCTATTGTTAGTTACTGTGACCCATTAATGGTTCATTGTTAGTCTTTATTTAGTTTGTGCGACGAGCGCAAATACAATACATGCGTCAGGCATGTCTAATATGGTGTTGGCCCCCCTTTTGCTGCCAATACATTCCTTTCTTGGACCACACTTAATAGATACTGACAACTGCAGATGCCCCACAAGAACTGCAGTTTTGGAGATGCTCTGACCCTGTCGTCTAGCCATCGCAATTTGTCAAAAATCCTTGCGCTCACCCATTTTTCCTGCTTCCAACACGTCAACCATTAGGACAAATTTTCACTTGCTATCTAGAACAAGGGCAGGAACAATGATATTCTCGGATGGAGGAGTCTTTGGAAAGTAAAGCTATATATAAGGCTCAGCTTGTAGATCAGCAGCGCTTATGTTTGTGCCAATTGTATTTTTTATTTACGAGGAATAGCCAATACCGTATGCGACTGAGCACACGTCCAGTATTCACGCTCACAGCATTCCCCGCTTTTGTCTCGTAGCTACGCCTCGATTTGGAAGGGATGTCTTACGTTGTACACGGGCCGTGGTGGAGACCTGCAGAAAATCGGAGAGTGAGTAGTCAAACAAGCCTTTATCTACGATCTCGGACCGCAGCGCTGTCCTTCCTTTACCATTTAAAAAGCTTTATGCAATATTTAAAGGTTTTGTATGGTGTACTCGGAAGTTCCGAACTTCAGCGAGCCAAATCCGGACCTGCTAGCCCAAGCCAACCAGCAGAACAAAACGGTAAGGACCCAGTTAAAATGCGAGTCGAGGAGAGTTCTTCACCAATTCATTTTCGAAATGGTTCTGATGCTATTGATGTGATGCAACTGTGTCGTTGAGTTGTATAGATAGATAGATTAGATGTACTGATGTATAATATATATGGCCGTTTTTTTAATCCTTTTCATCCTCTTTAGAGTAAAGAACAGCGCGGAAACTCCCCGCCCAATCAAAACACACCTCCTGTCCAAGCAGGTGTGTAAAGCAGCCCCTCATAATCTCCACACATAGGCAGTTTGGACTTCTTGATATTTTCCCTGCCATTTCAACAATGTGTTTTTTCTTTTTAGGAAATGGCACCATGCAGACCTATAACAATAACGCACCCCCGGCAGCCAACTACCCAGCCCCCGGGAGAGCGAACGGCCGCGTCCCTGGAAATGGGCCGCCACCGGTAACTGCCGGACAGGTCGCGAATCCTAAACCGGCCGTCACCATCAGCAACGGCAGGGACCCTCGACGCGCTTCCAAAAGATGAAGCGCCCACAAAGCTTGAATTTCTTACTTTTTTTCTTTTATATAATAACTGCCAATCAAGAGACACAAAGCCTTACATTACTGTGCGGTCAGCCAAATACTGGCTTTGTCCTCTTTCACTTAGGACTGTTAGAATTTCTAAAGCTCACCCATCACCTTGTCTCTATCTGTTTAGTCCGAGGTGTCCGTCACGTCCCGTTTCAACCATCCACCCTTACTTGAACACTCGATGCACTTTCTTCTTTGCTTAATTTATAGTGTGAATCGCTGTCAAAGGAATTCAGGAACGGTTCGCTGCTGTCGCAGACTCGAGCAAGACGCCAACTGCCTTGTTGGGGGGTGGACAAAACACCCCTTTCAGCTTAAAACATACCAAAAGTGACCGTGCGAAAGAGGTGATGGTTTGACACATAGATTTATTTAAATAGAAATAAAACTAGAAATTAACAAATGTCCAATTCAAACTTGTCTTTCGTCCTTTCTCCGAGGCCATGTCTACGCTAATCCGGATCAATCTGACCAATGACCAAAAATGCATAATTTGTGTTTTGAAATCCTCCATTTTTGGTTGTGTTTAAAAAAAAAAAAAAGTTTTCAGTGACCAAATACGCAATCGCTGTGTGGACAGAAGGTCAAAACTGAAGGGGGGGGGTTTTAAATGAAAATATTAGTGCAGCCATGGCCTGGGTTTGCCTCACAATGACTGGAGCCCCTGACTGAAATGTATGGCAGATGGTCACCTTCATTCTACATAAAACAAACCTTTATCTACAGCTGGGATCTAAGAGAGAGGTGTTCTACTTGTCACATGTACATTACACCACAGTGCATTAAGGGCCTTGCTAAAGGGCCCAACAGTTGCAGCTTGGCCATAGTGGGGCTTGAACCTCTGATCAGAAACCCAGAGCCTTAACCATTAACCCCAAGTCAAAAGGAGTCCTGTGTAAACATTCCTAGTATAACATCAGTATCATCAGCCATAAGTTACCACAAAACAGTAGGGAAAACCCTGATAATCACCTCATAACAATAGTAAACTAAAAAAAAAAAAGTGGGAAATGCAATGGGACCAGTACACCAAACATGACCCTTGAACATGTAAATACTGATTAATGATTTTGCGAAACTCAACACATTTTCAATAATTTTTTTTTAAATCGTACCACAAAAGGAAATTCTTGAACTGAAGATAAACCTCTATGTTCAGTCTTCGCTCGATCCTGCAATGAAAATTAGAGGTTGACCGATTTTTAGTGGATTTTACCGACAGGTCAGATGGTATCTCAGGGTTTCCGCCTGGTCCAAAATTTTATAAAATGTTAGGCCTTAAAGTTTTTAACAATTTAAAATTTAAATAGTTCTTAATCATTCGATGTCCATGTAACGTTACCA
This sequence comes from Silurus aristotelis, assembly GCF_946808225.1. Classification (NCBI taxonomy): domain Eukaryota; kingdom Metazoa; phylum Chordata; class Actinopteri; order Siluriformes; family Siluridae; genus Silurus; species Silurus aristotelis. Next base: position 34,684,804 of record NC_139576.1, on the reverse strand, counting down.
CTAATTCTCATTAAAATGCTCCTGCAGCACTTTAGAATGTTTTTGTCGTCTCCTTGGTGGTGGTCTTTCTTGCGCTATTCTAAAACAAATTTGCTGTATTACGACTACAAATGAGACCAAAATGCAACAGCCAATCAGCTTTCTGTTATTGAAGCGTACGTTTTTTTAATGGATACGGGATAAATAATAAAAAAAATTTCTGAACTTAATTACCAAATAAAAGGTAGTGAATTAATAAAGTGCTAATTATGAATGAATTAATAAATATGCAATAAATTAATTATGAATAATAAATATAATTACGCTCTCCGTGCAGCGCAGTCTCGTGACCGGTGGTGTAACGTGCTGTATATTATTCGCCTCTAGAGGGAGCGCTCGTAATAACAGCATTCCAGAAGCTGGAAAAACTATAGGTATAGATTTTTGCAGATTAATCAGCTAAATCGATTAATCGGTCGACCTCTAATGAAAATAGCTATTAATGCTGGCTTGGCACTAAAAGAACCGTACCCAGATGACCCAATCACAGCCAGAAAAACATTATTATTACATATATTAATGTGTCCATCACAAAATCTAGAGCTCCGCTAATGAAAGTGTTTCCTAAACACTACTTTTGGATCGTTAAGTACAGCTCAAGACATAATACAGTATAGAAACTGATTATTCTTTAAACCCCGTAAAGCACCAGAGCTGTAGTGTAACCCCCAAGACATGACATTACATGCGCACTCCGTGTAGCTCCTTCCAGAACTCTCCGATATCCCGGGACAGTGCTATTTCGGCCAGATTCTTGCACTCGAGTGGGGTGAACCCAACCAGCGCCGTTCCCTGCGTCTTTACACCCTGGCGTCCAGCCAGTTCTTGTACTCGCGTGGTAATGAGCGATGCCGGGGCGTGGCAGAATTCCCGATCTCCGATTCTATACGCTGGCCATGATTCTCGTCCAGAAGCTGAACCTGGTACGCTTTCTACGTTGCAGGCAATTTCCACAGCACCCTTGTGAGGAAGGGCTAGGACCTGCACTCCCGGGATTCCACTCGGACTGGACTCTCGGATGGCTGCGGCCACGTCACGGCCTAGCGATACATCTTGGGTATCGATGGTCACGTTGCAGTTCATTACGTATGGGCTTGTGCCGATTCCTTCAGGTAGAAAATATGGATTGAGGAATTAACAAGGCGCTTGTGAATCACCTTCAGAAAGCTGAAATGATGCCTTCTAATGATGCAAGGTGCTATCAAAACGTTTCAAGACTATGTGCTGATCCTGTGCAACTGGCAGTGTTCTGACCACCTATGCACCCTACTTGCCAGATTGGTGTTTCCGACTTTGAGGTGCATCTTACCCGTTAGGCCATATCGTCTCATAGGCGGTGGTCCAACATCTGGCTGGACGGCAGCCATGTTGGAACCCTTCTTGAACCAGCCCATCTCTTTCCTCCTATGTGCAAGGCCACGATGCAGCGGTATATCTGCCCAGCCAAAGAAAAACACGCTGGTTCCTGGGATCCTCTCGGTCAGAGCAGTGCCTATAGCTGAGCAGGGAGGATGGCATGACGCATGAGATTATTTTTTGCGAACATAATCTCGAGGAGCAAGGACCTTACCTCGAGCCTCCTTTCCACAATCCTCCAAGCTCACCTCCTCCCCCAGGGGGTACAAGGGCAGAAGGTCCACGGCTCCCATGCACGGGTGAATACCGTCATGCGCAGTCATGTGGATCAACGAGAACGCCCGCTCTGATGCCGAAAGGACCGCTTCTCCTAAAACATATCAGCCAGAAGCACGAACCCACGTGTGGCCCTTTCATTTTATAAACTATTTTGTATAGTGTCAAATCCCACAATGCATTGCAATGAAGCCTTTAGATTAGAGGTCCCCAACATTTTTTTGCCTCATGGACCAGTTAAAATGTTTACCGTTGAGTGGGACGGGACTGCATGGGGTGTTTGGGGCATCAAGTCAAGTGCAATAATTTGCGTTTTATATTAATATTATACATATAATTATTAATAAAAATTTTGCACATATGAGGTTGTATCAAAAGGTTTCGAGACTTGCTCTGTTTACAAGAAAGTACTTTCATTTATCTGTTTTTAAACACTATCACCCTCAAAATAATCCCCTTGTACAGCAACACAGCACTCCTAGTGTTCCTGCCACTTCTGGAACGTGCTCAGGGAGTCTTCTCTTCGAAACGTGTCCAGCACCCTCTGCTATTTGCGCTGGATCTTTGGCGTCGAAGTTGCAACCTTTGAGCATCTTCCGGAAGTTTGCAGGAGCCAAATCTGGCGAGTAGGGTGGATGCGAAAGTGATATCATGTGCATTGTTCTCCGACGATCATCATGCACGAGTTACCGAGTGGTTTCTACATTTTCGGGGTTTGAACTCGTTAAAGGTCTACCTGATCTCTCGCATGTCTTCCAGTGATGTCCTTCCGCTCTTGAAGCGCCGTGGAAGACTCATTGCAGCATCGCATTATGTAAAACGCCTCTATAGCAGATTTACCCATTTGCATGCAGAATTTTACATTTGCCAGCACCAGTTAGCACCATTAGTCTTGAAACTTTTTGATAGAACCTCGTATAATGAAACTCTAGCTGCAAAAATATTGCAGAATCAGTAAGAGCTTGATTTAATCAATTAAATCATAAAGAAATGCCGACTTTTATTTTTTTTTAAATAAAAGACCCTGCAGACTGTCAATAATATGGGAAACAAAAAGTATACCAGTCTTCAGCTTCGTGTTTGGGGACCCCTGCTTTAGATGGCACGATAAAAAAAAAACAAGACCTTACCGATCATCTCAAGGTCGGCTACTATGGTAAGAACCGAACGGTTGTAATCGTGATCACTGAAGATGTTCAGGACGGTTGTGCCTTTACGTCTTCCTCCTTATTGCACATTCAGAGATTCGGTGTGAAAAAAGAGAAATTTATGAATATATATTTCAACATTTTCAGCTTTGTCCTGTGGCACAACACTCTGTCGTCCATTATTCTCATATAACGGCAGACCCCATATATCCCATATGTAGTGGAGCTATCTCACCAAGCTGGTGGCTGATGGCTGCCTGTGCCACTTTCTCCACCACATCTTTTTCCCGAGCTTCAGAGATGTTCAGAAGGCACGCAACCAGGCGGCGACCCAGGGCACAAGCCATGCCTTAACACGAGAAATGCAGTGATCTATTAGAAACACGCCATGATTTTTTACCATTGGTGAGCCGTGCTTTTCACACCTAGGCCCTCAGTGGTGGTGGCCTAGGTGCCTCAGTCCTTAACTGAGGCAATCCACCTCTAAATACCATCACATCTATATAAACCATCCATATTATAGAGAAACGCAGTAGAATAGAGCGCTGGAATCTCATACAGAGAGAATGAATGTCATTACTGAAGCGAGAAACCCAATGAACACAACAAGTCTCCTTTCAATGCAGCCACAGCTTTAATGTTTACCTTAATAATCTACAAGAACCCGGCGGATTAATTCTGATTATCCCATGATGTGACAGCTGAAATCTGATTCTATCTATTTATCTGTCTGTCTGTTTGTTTGTCTGTTTGTCTGAGAGGGAATGCACACATGTGAAAGCTCATGTTCTAGGCATTTCTAGTTTGTTGACAAACTCCACCCCAATTCTCGAATCTATATTATATTCGAGATGACATTTAAACAGCATTTCAACATTTTCTCATTTCTCAGACCACCTTTTTGATTTTCTGCCTTGGTAGCAGTTGAGCTGTTTCTACAGTACAAACTGTCGCAAATACTGTCGCAAAAAAGCGCAACTTTTTTTTTAACAACAGTCTAAATATTCTCAAAACATGCAACCGTAGATATGTATATAAAATTAAATACATAAATAATAAAACAAATATATGTATATATACTATTACATTCCCAGGAAGAGTTTAGTAGTTTACTTGCTCTACAATCTCGTGTGTATTAACATACCAAAGTCTGGGTTTTGTTTGTTGTTTTAACCCTATCGAAGGTTTACGCCTGACTTTAAAATCATACGCGCGGATATGCTTTAAAGATCAGGTTTACGGCATACGTTGAAGATCAGTGGTCAGGACTTCTGCGTTCTTCCGGCTAATCCTGCAGCGACTGGGTTCGCGCATGCGTAGTACTGGAATTAACAAGATTATCGGGAGAATGCAATGTATTTGTTAAAAAAAAAAACGAACATACAAATAAATATGAATGACAGTTTGAATTAGAATAATTTTGATTCGAATTTACGATTAATGGAGATTCAAATCTGTTTGTTTTTTTTACGTCGTAACACCTGCACCGTGGGAAAGATGGCGGATTGAAGCTGGTAACTATAGTAACACAATGGCGGTCCTGCATATGTAATATATTTCAGGGAGCGGCTTGAGTGCAACGTGTAAAGTGTGAGTGTGTGAGTGATCTATGATCTGGAGGTGCAGGAGTTTTGGAGCTCCGTCGTGGTGTCGTGTAGCCGTGATGAGCAGCAGTTCTGCAAGTCTAGGTCTGGGTCTGGATCCAGGAGCAGGTATAAGTGCGGCCCGGGCGTTGTCTCCAGGCGCCAGCCTGCTCCGGCTCTCCGACGTTCAAGGTTACGAGCAACACCGCCTCAACGATGTCTTACTCCTGCGGCCCAGAGCGCAGGAAACGCGGACGGCGCGCAGCAACAACGCGCACGTCGTGTTCTTCCCCGGAGACATCCAGGTGAGTCTGAGCCTGAGCTTCAGCCTCTCATCCTGGTCCACAGAGCTGTCATGGCTTCATGTTGTGTTTAACTGTACATCAGCTCAAAGCTGTTCTCTACCAGGCACTTTAATTATTCACCTTTTACTCAATCCACGAGATCAGTATTTATTTCCATATATTATTATATAAATACTGAATGTGATCAAGAACACGGGCAGAATACAGCAGTGGTGATAGGATGGGGATGGGGATGGGGATTGGGGGGGGGGGGGGTGAAAGAAAAAGGGAGGAAGGAAGCAAGAGGAATGGAAGAAAGAGGGGAAATAAAAGATTTAAACAGAGTGAAAAGGGAACGTATGAAAGAAAGGAAGGAAGGAAGGAAGAAAAAAGGAAGAAAGGGGTAAGGAAGCAAGAAAGAAAAAGAAGTGGATTGAAAAAGAAAGAAAGAAAGATGGGAAAGTGAAGGATGAGGAAAGGAAGAAAGAGGGGAAATAAAAAATTTAAACAGAGTGAAAAGGGAAAGAAAGGAAGGAAGGAAGGAAGGAAGAAGAGAAAGAAAGGGGAAAGGAAGCAAGTAAGAAAAAGAAATGGAATGAAAGAAATGGGAAAGTAAATGAGAGTGAGACAGAAGGGAAGAAAGAAAGGAAGAAAATGGGAAAGTAAAGGAGAAGAAAAGGATAGGGGAAACGAAGAAATAAATAAATGGAAACAGAAAGAAAGGAGAAAAAATGAAATGATTCTCTAGTTTTAAAATACACACCTTCAGTAATGATTGTGAATAATGGATTCTCTCCATCGTCACGCTTTCAGAATTTCCATCAAGAGATGGCCGTGCAGCCGGATGCCTCTCCGTGGACCTCGTTTAGTCTAGAGCGAGTAGCTTTAACGCTAGGCGTTCGCTTCCCTGGACGGCACGTGTGGCTGGTGCGTCCCTCACGTCTCCACCTGCACAAGTTCAGCTGCTACGTCAACTTCGTTTCGTGCGACATGTTCGGAGCGCCTCAGCATTCGCCGGACTACGGAGCATGGCGCCACTTGCGAGCCCTCCTGGGCCACGCCATGGAGCGAGCGGCCGTCGCCGAGCCTTTGCCACCACTGGGAGGTGCCCTGGTGCCCGCTCCTCTCCCTGCAGGCTTCTCGCTCATCCTAGTGGCCTTCAGTAAAGGCTGCGTGGTGCTGAATCAGATGGTACATGAGCTGGCGTCATCTCGCACAGACCCAGAGCTGAGAAAGTTTCTGGAATGCGTCTCGGACATGTACTGGCTAGACGGCGGACACCCGGGCACCGGAGACACGTGGGTGACGGATAAGCAGGCGCTGGCCGAGTTGGCGTCCAGCGGCATGGCCGTGCACGCCCACGTCACCCCCTACGAAGTGTGCGACCCGGCTAGGGCGTGGGTGGGACGCGAGCACCGGTGCTTCGTCAAGACGCTGGAACAGCTCGGCGCCCGCATCACGAAAAAACTCCACTTTAAGGACGAGCCAGCGTGCATCGCAAACCACTTCCGGGTCATCGAGGAGTTCTGAGAAGATCGCCGCTAAAGCTGCTCCTGGTTTTCGGGTTCTCTTGCACTTTAAGCCCCGCAACAAAGCACTAAATATTTTGGACAAAAGCTTTTATACGGAGTCTTAGGTTTCGACGTTTCCTTATTCTAGAGGTTCTTACTTTCTCGTTCGTCACAGGCCACTTTCACCAGAGTCAATAAAATAAAAAAAATAGACCAAATACCTAAACGTTCAGCTGTAACGTAGAATATATCGTTTTGCTCAGGTTGCATCGTCTGCTTCGTAATTATAAGCCACGTCTCAGATAAATTATTACGTATATGTATAATGGTGTATAGATCGGGTACACGCTCGTAAACAAAAGCCGCGGTAAAGCTCTATCCTGCTAGAATGACAGAAAGTGCTCACCAAGCAAGTTTCACGTTCTGTTCGCCCCATCAAGCACGTACATTATCATAAGTAGCACATAGCGCCAGTATACAAAAGCATTTCACGTTAGCAAGATTCGATGCGATTCAACCGACGCGAATAGTAAAATAGTTTACGGGACGGCTTTCGATTTCGCACCTTGAAAAACGCTCAATCGCACTCTGACTTGTTTGGCAAAGTCAGTCAAATCGGAAGACTGATGTTTACAACCGTGTGGATTCTGCTTGTGGTTACGCTCTTGCTGCCAGCTTCAGTGTAAGACTTGAGCTTGTAAGGCTGCAACGATTCCAGCACGTGGATGCACTCGTGTCGGACCTGTACTATGTTTCACGTGCAGGCGAGTGTCGCCATTCCATGCTTTTATAAATATATGTTCTTGACACATTTGTTCTGTTGGGATTACTTAATAATAAAGTAATGCTGAGCTCAGTTATTAGCCACAGTGGCATCATTTGTGTTGTGTTGTGGTGGTACCTCTGTTCTGCTGGATACAGTCATTGAGTCGACCATGAACTCCTGCCTAATATTGTGTTGGCCCCCCTCTTGCTGCTAAAACACTTCTGACCCATTGAGCATTATCATTACCTTCTTTAACAGTTTGAGCTACAGGAGCTCGTCTGTTGAATCGGACCACACGGACCAGCCTTCGCTTCCCACATGCACCAATGAGCCTCGGCCCTCCATGACCATGTCGCCGGTTCACCACTGTTCTTTCCTTGGAGCACTTTTGATAGACCCTTGCAGACCGGGAACATCCCACAAGAGCTGCAGTTTTGGAGATGCTCTGACCCAGACGTCTAGACGTCACATTTTGGCCCTTGTCAAACTCGCTCAAATCCTTGCTCTCGCCCATTTTTCCTGCTCCTAACACGTCAACTTTGAGGATAAAATTATCACTTCCTGCATAATAAATCCCACCCACTAACAGGTGCCATGATGATGAGGTTATCAGTGTTCTTCACTTCACCGCACATAATGCTGGAAGGCCATCTGGCCAATAACTTCGTCAAAATTGGGTCATGCAACAGGACAATGATCCCAAGCACACCAGAAGAGCTACAACAGAACAAAGAACAAAATCAAGGCAATGCAATGTTTTAATCAAAGTCCAGACCTAAAACCCGACTCAAATGCTGGACCTTAAGAGAGCTGTGCATGAACAACCGCCCAGAAACCCCAATGAGCTAAAAATATATTGAGAAGATTGAGCTCAAATTCCATCACAACGTAAAACTAGACTGTTAGTCGTGCAGAACACCATTGTTAACAAATGTGCTAGCTCAGCGTTTAAGGCATTTGACTTTGAATTGGAAGGTCATGAGGTCAATTTCCAGCACCTCCACCGCAACAAGACCCTTAACTCACAAATGCCCAGTTGGAAGTCGTTCAGGATAAAGGGGGCATCTGCAAACAAAAAAATGCCATAAATGTAAAATGTAATTAAAGACGGTGGACTTCCTGACATGGATGATTAGGATGTCCTGATAAGGTAGGACAAAGAGGGGGTACTTTCTTTTTACACCACCATATAACATTTAAAAACTGATACGAACCATCCACCCAAGGTTCTGGGTAAAGACTGGAAGAGGTATGTCTGAATATTTTATTCTGATTGGCTGGTAGATGTGAAACCGGAAAGTTCTGGTCAATTGAATCACCTTTAATAAATGTTATGCTTAATAAATCAAGCAAACCTGCATTTACATTTACGGCATTTGGCAGACGCTCTCATCTAGAGCCACTTACAATTATGACCATACAACCGAGCAGAAATGGGGTTAAGGGCCTTGTTTAGGGGCCAAGATGTGCCTGGGATTCGAACTCTCAACCTTTCGGAACACGAGTCGAATGCCTCGACCACTAAGCAACCACCTCCCCCAGTAGGTCATGGTCACATTGGTCACATGACCATGGTAATTGGTTATATGTTGACAGGTGATTTGCATTTCAAGGCTTTTTGGCTTGCAATTAGCTAATAAATGAGCATCTGAAGGTTAAGGGCCTCACTCAAGGGCCCAGCAGTTGGTGGTGAATGTTGTTAATGACTAAAATTTGTGGATATATAAGCAGCCAACTATTAAATAAATACGATCCTTGGACCTGGCAAATGATCACAGTGTACATTAACTGCAAGTACCTGAGATTTGCTTGTTTAAAAAATAAAATAAAATAATGAAATATAAAATATACACCACCTTGGAACGTGAAGGGCCGTGCCACTCTTTGAACATGTACCAAATGGGATGCCATTGTATGCGTGGCATGCGGTTTGCCAGGTTTATAACCCGACATGTCAAGGCACATGCTACTTCCTCATTAAATTCTGCAAAGTAAAAAAAAAACCTCTAGATCCTGCCTGCCTTAGAAACAAACAGAAGAACACACAATACACACTGGAAGGGAATTTGATTTGATTTATTTAAAACCCACAGAATTGTTCAGATGTTCAGTCATGGCACTTTAAGACGGAGACAAACCCGCATGACTCACTTTTGCAGAACGCTTTCAAAACATCTGTATTGGTCAGCTAGAACAAAATCATTGTTACTACCATGTGACTGGTGTAAAAATGACATGAGCTGCATAGTACTATCAAAATCCTCAGCTAGCAGCCCTGAAAGCCCGTCGCATGACGTCCCTGAGGTGTGTGAACCTGGTTGAAGATGAGAAACACGTCGGGTTTATGTCAGGAGAATATTGCAGGTAGGTGGTGTTAATTTCAAAATTCAACAAAACTTTAAGATCTTACCAAGGTATTGGTGACACAAACCATCATGAGATATTAAGGTTGGAGGATGGTTTTGAGCGACAGTAGCGCTCTAGATCTCATCAAGGTATTGGTTGCACAAACCATCATGAATCTTGAGACTTTCATCTCACAACGGTATTGGTCACACAAACTGTAAAGTTATATCTTGGTGCCATTATAGTTTGGAGCAAGAGAAAATGTCAACAAGGTATTGGTCATACAAAACCATGATGAGACATCATGAGATCATGATTTGGAGTTTGGGGACTTACAGGTCTCACCAAGGAGATCTGTCTCATCAAGGTTTGTGTCACCAATGCCTTGGTGAGACCTGCTGTCTCCTGTTGCTCCAAACCATCATAAGACATCAGACAACTTCCAAAACGAGGTATTAGTCACCTGAGACATCATGGTTTGAAGAAACAAGAAATTCGTTTTACAGACGACTCGTTTTCTCTGCGACATCTCCACCAAAAACACATCCCTTCAACTTACTTGAACCAACATACCGCCTCTCGAAGGCCCAAAAAATACTATTTCCAGTTCGACGCTCTCTCGCGTCGAGATAAGACGAAACATCGCGTTCATCAGATCACAGCCACTTAAACAATTCTTTCTCGGCAATACTGTATCTCAGTAGAACCAACCACCTGTGTTTAGCTTCAGGCTGGAGAATTTCTCACACTCGATTTTCTCAGTTCTATTTCCCCGACAATGAGCCGCCTCTCCAATATAACATTATACAACATTGGCACTTTATCTCCAAATACCAACGTCACACACATCCATCTGCATCCTGCATGTTTTAGACCAGCCCTTGTTCATAGATATATATAAAAAAAAAAAAACCCACAGAACAATTGTTTTCATCCAGTTCTGAGTAGCAGAAAATCGAAAGCACACATTTGACATTGTAAAATAATCCGACAAACGATCCGAATAAAAGATTTCAGCGCTATTCGTTTATATAATAAAGAGAAAGGAAAAACCTGGATCGACAAATTGTGACACAAACCCTGAGAATCGAAGGCACGAAAATATGAGCTCATCCGGTCTGAGTGCATAGATTAGAGAATGTTCTAGAAATCCAACCCTTGCTTGGAAGTGTGTGTGTGTGTGTGTGTGTATATTATATATATACACACACACACACACACACACAAACTACTATCTCTATATTTTATATATATATATATATATATATATATATATATATATATATATATATATATGAGCTACAAAAATATCCTTAAAATTAGCTTTTTTTTTTTATTTTAAATAAAAAGTATAAATTCAGGATTCTTTTCTTTCCCTTCATATAACACCAAGGCGCAAAGGGATGTCAAGGGTTAAGTACTTTATGACAGGCAAATCTGTGACTAAGGGGAAGTGCATTTCGCAAAATTTGCCCAAATACGGCAAACAAACAGCACGAACGCTACCATTATAACGAGTTCATTTGTGGTTTACTACAACGAATACGACGAGCACCTCAGCCCAATGCCCTTTTTTTTATTTATATATCTTTTAATTAATATTACACACGATCTTGTGTTTCCCCCGCAGTCCAGCATATTGATTCAAAGCACCGAGAAGTGATCGCGATACGTGGAAAAATCACCACAAAAAGAAACCCAACACCATTTCTATTAAAACGTCGCAGGTTTCGCACAGCCTGTTTTAAAACAATGCACCGAATTGGACCTCAAATAAATATTACACAAAGGAAAAAAAAAGATAATAGATCAAATTAAAAATGTACACGGACAATAAAATTACACGGATGAGAGAACGAGCTGTAGAAGGAGTGCGATTCAGTGGCAGGAAACCATGTGCAAGAAGTTTGCTCTGGCATCAGCTGATCATCTTTGGTGTTTTTTTTTTGTGTTTGGTCCCAGAGGTGGTTTAAGAGGACCGGGAGAGAAAATCTTGCCCTGATCAAACAGGGGGAAAAAAAACAAAACAAAAACGACAGGTTTAGATGTTGATGTCTCGAGGCGCCTGAGCGTCATCCTCGAAGCGGAACCTCTTGGACTGTGGCGAATCCAGAATGTTTTCTTTGTCCTCGAGGTCCCCGGGAGCCGAAGACCACTTGGCACCACCGCTGCGTTCTCTGGGGACACGCTGGCTTACGGGCGGAAGAGGAGGGAGTTCGGGGCTTAGGCACTGCTGCCACAACCAGGGGTGTCTCAGACAGTCGGCGGCACTCAGACGGTCCCTGGGAAAAGAAGAGCCGGAAAGATTTAGGTCAATGATTTGATGTCAAAAAGTTTGCGGAAACCTCACAATCTTAAATAAACATCTGGAAATGATTTCCCTTCACTCCTATAATACTGTTTTTCCCAGATTTTGGGGTGTGGCTATAAGGATTTGTGATGTTTTAAAAACTGAGAGCTACTTTAAGAGTACTAACTTATTGGAAAGGTCTTGTTTAATACAACTTTCTGAATAATTAAGTGGCACAGTTCACCCTTTTCAAGGTCATCCCAAACAGTAGTTAGTGCAGTTGAGGTTTAGAGCTCGGGACAGGATATAATGTCTGTACTGTAATATCGGAAACTATTGTTTCCATTGTAAATTGTAATTCTCAAGCAAACATTAGCGTTCTATACAATTGTGCAATTTTGTGGCAATGGTTTGGGAAAGAACAGGGTATGTTGTTAAGGTGTCCACATACATCAATATAAAAAGAAAAAGAAAATTTAAAAAGTTATTTATATATATATATATATATATATATATATATATATATATATATATATATATATATATATATATATATATATGTTGATATATAAAATGATACTGCTACTACTACTCTATAAAACATGTAGCTCAAAATACTAAAACAAGAACAATAAAAAAAAAAAAACTGTAAAGAATGATAAAAATCATGTCAAACTTCCTGAATAATCTTCTGTTGCTGTAGGTTTTATTTTCGGCAGCCATTTAATGTTACACCTGAATCAGTAATAAATACTAGAGATCGAGCGATTCATCGGTTATCATCACTGATACTTGATTTGCTGGAGCTATCCATATTCATATATCCAAAATCCATATCGATAGTTTTTCCGGGTTGCAGTAACAGTATAAAAGCGGCCTCTAGAGGCGAATCACCGGCGCTGTTTTGTCTTATTTCATTTTGAATATAACTGTTTTGATTTCATTGTTACTTTTTGTTTCAGTTCAGAATGCACACTTTTTTATTTTCCTTAATATTGATTAAAATAATTAATAGATTCATATTGTTTTTTTATTTTGCACATTTTCATGATTCAGTACTGGTTTTTTTTTTTTATTATTTAGTTCAGTATTATTTTACATGAAGTGTTTATTTTTTTGTTTTGTTTTATCCAGTATATAGCAAGTATGATCCAACCTAGCTATCGCTATCTGTAAAATCTGTAAACCTCTAATAAATATAGGCCGTCCTTGCAAAGGGAAGACATCGCATCATAAAGCTTTATAGAACATTTGAGCCAACGGAGCTGGCAGGATAGAAATAATTTGCATATAGTGCTATTCAGATTATTCAGGAGCTCCATTCAGGAGCAAAAAACCCCAGTGCTGCAACTTTATGCAACAGGAAGTGGCAAGTACTGCTTGAGCTCACATCTAATCAGACTTTATGCAAACAACGGATATTTTTAAACTTGGACGCAGTCATATGAAAAGAGCTGTTATTCTGGATAACTATTCCAACCTGCAAAAGACTGTTAGGAGCTTTTTTATTAAGGCGGTGTTCATTCTAGGGCTGCAGCTAGACATTTGTATTTGCATTTTGATCCTATTTTGTAATATGGCATTTATTAAAATTTTCATTATTCTTATTTATTTATTATTCTCATTTTTTAATAAACCCCCAGAGCGGTCCAGAGTTTAGCGGGTGGTGCGTGATTAATAATGGTCGGTGGGGAAACACGGTGCTCTGTGTTTAGTTAAATGTATTAAACGAACCCTCGAAGCTAGAATTGGTGTGTTTTTGTGAAGGACAGAAGGAACTCACTCTGGCGCTTTGACCAGCAGTTCCCGGATGAAATGCACAGCGAGCTCGGACATGCGAGAGAAGGCCTCCTTGCCGTAGTCCACGTTCACCTGCGAGACGTTCAGGAATGTCTGCTGCTTGTCCTCGCCGGCGAACGGAGACTCCCCCGTGATCAGCATGTACGTGATCACGCCGACGCTCCTGACAAGCACAAGGATACGGAACGTGAGATCACACTTACTGACTCACTATTTACTTTTTAGATTACGCCTAAGCAGTGGTTAATCATTACAGCATGAGGTCAGTCATAAAATGATAAAAAAGTCCATCAGAACGCTCTCGAATGTGCTACGAAATCTCAGCATGGCTATTCTGTACGATGGCTAAGAAGTGGAAAAACAAACGAACAAATCGGAAAACAAATGTACAACTCCAGAAAACAAAATAACTCCAGAAACATGCCCAAAAACAGAAAACAAAATAACAAATTCAAAAACACAATTTAGACATTGTTCATTTGTTTTCTGATTTTTTAATTTGTTTTCAGATTTGTTCCGTTTTTTTTTTTTTATTTGTTCATTTATTTTCAGATATGTTTTTTTTTTTTTTTTTATTTATTCGTTCATTTGTTTTTGGATTTTATTTTTTTTTCCTTTCACATTTTGACCACCATAATTCTGACACTTTTATACACAATCCATATGAAAAATGCCATTGTTTCTTATCCATATAACAATATAACAAAATTAAATAAAATACATTTTTATTTGTATAGCGCTTTTAACAATGAACATTGTCTCAAAGCAGCTTTACACAGATAATGTGGTGATAAAAATGATTAAGAGGTTCATTATGAAGCTTAAGTTTGTCCCTGATGAGCGAGCCGGTGGCGACTGTGGTAAAAATTTAATTGACTACACATCCTGATGCATGAATCCTGGCATGTTCAGCAAGAAATATAGCCATGCATGTTAACACCTTATAGACGTACCAGAGATCTGTGGCGGTAGTGATGGGCTCATAGTTCAGGATTTCTGGAGCTAAATATAAAAACATTCACAAAAACATTCAAACTTGAACCACGTGGATACAGTACATGTAAAAATTAAGAAAGAATCATAAAAAAATATAGAATTTGCTGAATGATTTTGGAAAAAATTTTCAAAATTCAGCAAAAAGACAAATTTGCACAGTCTATGTTGTTCTTCAAGTCATAAGTCAAACTCATAATCACCCAATGGGTTTATTTAACTCAGTTAACCCCCAATGGTTGTACTAAACCCAATTACCCCCCCAATGGGTTTACTAAACCCATTTACCACCCTGTGGGTTTACTGAGCCCAATTACCCCCCAATGGTTGTACTAAACCCAATTACCCCCCAAATGGGTTTACTGAACATAATTACACCCAATGGGTTTACTGAACCCATTTACCACCCTGTGGGTTTACTGAACCCATTTACCACCCTGTGGGTTTACTGTACCCAATTACCCCCTAATGGTTGTACTAAACCCAATTACCCCCCAAATGGGTTTACTGAACATAATTACCCCCAATGGGTTTACCGAACCTAATTACCCCCTAATGGGTTTACTGAACCAATTTACCACTCCGTGAGTTTACCGAACCCAATTACCACCCTATAGGTTTACTGAACCCAATTACCCCCAGTGGTTGTACTGAACCCAGTTACCCCCCTAACAGGTTTACTGAACCCAATTACCACCCATAGGTTTACTGAACCCAGTTACCACCCAATCGGTATACGGAACCCAATTACCCCCAAATGGTTGGACTGAACCCAATTACCCAAAATTGTTGTACTAAATCCAATTACCAACCCATGGGTTTACTGAATCCAATTACTACCCAATGGCTGTACTGAACCCAATTATCCCAAATAGGTTTAATAAAACCAATTACCACCTCATGGGTTTACTGAACCCAATTCCCACCCAATCAGTATACTAAACCCAATTACCCCAAAGGGTATACTGAACTCAATTACCACCCAATGGTTGTAGTGAACCCAATCACCCAAAATTGTTGTACTAAACTCAATTACCAAACAATGGCTGTAATGAACTCAAGGATGATAGAAAGCGATGTAATGACATACCTACATACTCTGGCGTCCCCACGATCTCTCGCAGTTCTCCGACAGAGCCGAGACGCCTCGCCAGCCCGAAGTCTACGATCTTAATGTCCCCCAGAGGATTCAGACTGGTCAGAAGAATGTTTTGAGGCTGCAAATTGAGAATCTGGGTCTCAAACATGCGCTGTAAACTCACTTCTACTCACTTTCTACCTCAACTGGTGCAACAGACACACAATTATTTTTCCCCCATGTAGGAAAAAACCCAGGACGTATTACTAGATTTCAGGTAATCGTGATAGATTAATTAAATCTAAAGAAAAATATACTACCCCGGCTTAATGCCGTTTTGTGTCCCGTGTTCAATTTCGCTTGAATTTCGATCGTAGCAGCTGTGTGTTAAAACAAACCTTCAGGTCAAGGTGGACCACGTTGGTCTGGTGGAGCAGATTGACGCCTTCGAGAATCTGTCGGATCAAACGAACGATCTGACCTTCCGACAGCAGCTCGTCGGACACGCAGTGGTCAAAGATCTCACCACCTGCCGCACTGGGGAGAGACAATTTTTAATCAGGTACTTACTAAAAAGGCCATTCACTATGGTTGCCAGATTGCACGTAAATCTCACATAATAGTTCAATAGGCCCAGACTAGTCCAGATAAACAGTCCTGGAGTTGACTCCAGTTTAAGAAAAACTCCGACTTGGGACTCACTATTCGAGCAGCAGGATGATGTCGTGCTCGTTCTCGTAGGCGGCGTGTAAGTCGACGATGCGAGGGTTGAACCTGGCTACCTCCAGCACCGCCAGCTCATGGAGCACATCGGCCCTGCAGTCACGACCTCGGCGACGCTTCCGCACGAACTTCGCAGCGAACTCTTTACCCGTCGCCTTCTCCACGCATTTCTTTACCACTGCAAACTTCCCCCTGAGGAAAAAGGTCGGGTGTCAAGATCAGTAGACTGATGATTACACGATTCGGATCACACATACACATTATATATACACACACATCTGAAGCATCTACCGATACAATTCACCCCAATTATGATGCAGTGTGATCCGATTGCGAATTCGATTCAACACATTACAATTCAATGCATTACGACGCAATTCAAAAAATCTCATAGTTCGCGAGAAGACGCGAAAGGCTCGAAGGTTCGGAGTAACATTTCAAAACAGTTTGTACCAATAAATGACGGAAAAATGTTCGAAAAACTATTTTATTATTGTATTATTCATTTAAAGTAGTAAATAAAACATTTATGAGAAGTAATTCACAATCTTTGTTGAGTTTACACTACAGTATATGCACAAATCCCCCTTGAAAAAGGAACCATCAAAAGGAGAGTCAAAACCTTGCGATTTTGTTGTTACTCGAGAGGGGTGTGTGTGTGTGTGTGTGTGTGTGTGTGTGTGTGTGTGTGTGTGCACTAAACCACCAGGAAATCCACACACACACTTGGTGATTTGGTTCAGACCACGTGTGTCTTCGTGTAGAGGTTTGAAACCGAGATTGAATCATCTTTTAGTTATGATGTAGATTTAGATCAAACGCTCCATCTGCCATTTCATACAATTTAAATGAGATAGTAATAGAAGTACACTGATGAGATCGGTGACTTCCTCTGATGCACGTCATGTGACGCAGTGTTATCGAATCACATGATTATAAAGCGACCAGTGTACAGAGCTTTATAAGAATGGACCTCCATTCCCTTGTGGAAACATATCAACTGCCCCTATATTACCCCCAAACACACACACAGCAATATGACACCTTTGTTCTCATCATGACAAGAGGATCAGACAGACACATGGATCCTTCTGAAAGTGTTTCACAAAGGCACAGGTTCGACTTCTAAAGCTCTAATTACACTTCAGTGTTTAATGACAGCAAAGCAGCACAGACACCCAACACACCCACACCCAAACCCAACACACCCACACATACACACACGTTCATGTGACGTTCCTCTCAAAGCTCCCAAGAACCATTTACATATTCTCGTGTCACGGGTTTGTGCCTGGGCCTTTTATGAGACAAAATGTTCGCCATCACTCACATTCTCAATCACACACATCGTTCTCTCACACGCACACACACACAAATGGGCTGTAAGAAGAGCTTCCTGTAAAGAAAAGCCTTCCTGCACTGCGACAAAGGCCTGTATAGAATAATAGAATAAGCTCGGCGTAATACAACAAGCAAGAAAGAGCGAGAGAAAAAAAAGAGAAAAAGAGCAATAGGGAGCGAAAGAGCATGACAAGAAGTACCCACTTCTGTTTTCTTGGTGCGTTCACATAGTGCTGCTTCCCTCCACGGTTTCCTTCCTCTTTACAACCACAAGTAACGCAACACACATTAAATATACACAAAACTCACACACCCACACATAAGAACGAGTGTAAGACACAGAGCAGTGTGACTCGGCTGTTTTGTGGGGACCAAAGCAGCACAACTTCCAGGGTTTATGCCCGGCAATCACTTGAGCAATCGTTTTAATGTCTTAATAATGCATCATAATGCACGCCTGATTTTCCACTTATTTCAGCACAAACCAAGTGAAGTAAAAACCAGTACGAGATGGATTTTTTAGTCCCGGTCCTGCAAAGTGCTAACCAGCAAAAATAAAGATAATTTTGTCCTGCTCCCGCAAAAACCTGCAGGTAAAATGTATAAGTAGTTTTATTTTCAATGCACTGACCGCTTCTCCTTGCTACTCTGCCCCCCCCCCCCCTTTACTCGCTTCACCTTTTCAATACGAATGGAAAGAAAACGGAAAATTACCAAGCATTTCGTTTTATTTGAGTTTGACTTGAAATGATGAACAGGGACATGAACAAGGAACTTTTCAGAACTGAATCGTATAAATGGCCAGGGTTGTGTTGTTTGTTCCTTTTTGTAATAATGAAGTCATATCTGTAGCACTCAGTGATTCTCTGCTGTCCTACGCTTCAGATGTTGTGTCTCAGTGTGCTCTAGTAGGTACCTTGCATGATCCATGATCAGACAGAAGCCACTCTTAAGTAAAAGACACATGACAGCCCACCTGGAGTTTTCCAAAAAGCACCTGAAGGACTCTCAGACCATGAGAAACAATGATTGAACTCTTTGGCCCAAATCCCAAGGATCATATCTGGAGGAAACCAGGCACCACTCATTACCTGGCCAATACTATCCATAGAGTGAAGCATGGTGGTGGCAGCATCATGCTGTGGGGATGCTTTTCTGCGGCAGGTACTGGTAGTTAAGTTACCTAATCTACGTTATTAAAAACACAATACTTATAAAGGAAATTGATGCCCTTTCTTTCATAGTACAACATTTGGGTTCGGGTCACCAAAACGAGGGAAATTCTAGTCTCGGTGGATGCAGATTCCGTGAAAAGGATTTGTATAGATCCTTTATAAATAGTTTTCCTGATTGTTGATAAACAAAATAATGGACAGTTATTTAGTTAGAAAGTTTAATTAAGCAAATCTAATTATTACATTTTTTTAATTTAATAATTTTTTTTGTCTCTTGTAAAACAAAGGTGTTCTTCGCGAGTTCTTGCGATCCAGTTCACCCCGGAGCAGTTCAATAGGATTTAGGTGCGGTGACTAGGCAGGCTGTTCCACAATAAATAACACTCCAGATGACTGTTTGCTGTGTAAATAACGCTTACAGAGCGTGAACGTACGTTTCGGGTCATTGTCTTGTTGTATGGTGAAATCAGTTCAAAGTAGCCACAGTCCATACGGAAGTATGGAATGGTAGCAATTTTGGACCATTGAACTGTTTCACTGTGGGGATGAAGCAGTCTGCTAACATCATCTCTCCTGGTCTTAATCTTACTCTTCTGTTAGAGCCAAAAGATTTCACATTTGGACTCCACAGAACTTTCTTGCAGATCTTTTTTGCCTTTTACCCAAACAAAAGGAACATGCATGTGTCTCACAAACTATAAAAAATTTTATTTTGCTTCGTATGAAATCCACGTTTGCACTTCCTTTAAGGTTCCGAGCCATGCTCTGAGCTTGACCTGTTGAATCTTCTAAGAATATTTTATGCAGAAAATGAATCAACACCTTCTAACCAATCAGAATGGAGAATTTAACAGCACTGTGGAATATAATAGTTTTTATTACACTTAATAAAAACACTCGTGCTTGTTATGTAACATAATTCCATAGCACAGGTATCATTAGTAGTAATAAGATGTTGGTTTGTAATGCTATACTGCTAGCAGCAGTACAAGCGTATCGGATTCATGTCAAGCTTTGACTCGACACCTGGACCCAAAAAAAAAAAATAATAATCACGACAAGATGACACACCTACAGCCGCTTTAATGACACCTTGTACAAAGAACAATGTATGCTTATATGAGCTACGATAATTACAGGTTACAGGTCACTGTCATACAATTAGACTGATTTCTCAAACGCTTACTAGAACTTTCAAGTTTAACGCTTGAGATTAGTTTCCAGTCTTCTGGAAGCTTCACCGTTCAGTAAGGAGGATCTGAAATCCTGTGACTGATTCTGTCTCACCCCAAACGAAATAATGATGCCTTCAAGGGCTTCTGACCTTCTAACCTTCAGGTAATTCTAACCTAGCGATAACTCTAATCTACAGATAACTAAAACCTTTAGGTAATTCTAATCTGCAGATAACTCTACCATACTAGTAATTTAACCTAGAGATAACTCTAATCTACAGATACCATTAACCTACAGGTAAATCTAACCTACAGGTAAATCTAACCTAGAGATAACTCTAATCTACAAATGACTCTAATCTACAAATGACTCTAATCTACAAATAATTCTAATCTACAGATAACTAACCTAGAGCTAACTCTAACCTAGAGATGACTCTAACGTACAGATACTGTTAACCTACAGGTAACTCTGACCTACTAATAGCTCTCACCTACAGACAATTCTAACCTACAAGTAACCTACAAATAACTGTAACCTACAGATAACTCATACGTTCAGGCAACTCAAACGTAGGGGCAACTCAAACGTAGGGGCAACTCAACCTTACATTTAACAAACCTACAGGCAACTCTAACCTACAGGCGACTCTAACCTACATATAACAAACTTACAGATATCTCTAACCTACACGTGACTCCAACCTACAGGCGACTCCAACCTACAGGCGACTCCAACCTACAGGCGACTCCAACCTACAGGCGACTCCAACCTACAGGCGACTCTAAACTACATATAACAAACTTACAGATATCTCTAACCTACAGGCGACTCTAACCTACATATAACAAACCTACAGATATCTCTAACCTACAGGCGACTAACCTACATGTGACTCTAACCTACATGTGACTCTAACCTACAGGCGACTCTAACCTACAGGCGACTCTAACCTACAGGCGACTCTAACCTACAGGCGACTCCAACCCACAGGCGACTCCAACCCACAGGCGACTCCAACCCACAGGCGACTCCAACCCACAGGCGACTCCAACCCACAGGCGACTCCAACCCACAGGCGACTCCAACCCACAGGCGACTCTAACCCACAGGCGACTCTAACCCAAAGGCGACTCTAACCCACAGGCGACTCTAACCTACAGGTGACAGCTGTCTACATTTGTACTTCCCTAAAACATGCCAAGTCACACACATTTCTCCCAGGAAACTAGTGCCTGCGAAATACTGCAGTAATCATCATAATCATAAACACTTTGTTACGCATATACTGAACTTACTTTCGGCACACATTGTGTTATTTGGCTTTGATACGGTTAATGATTTACAGTATACCTCCCCCCTCAATCTGGAGTCACAGAGAAGCGGTTTCTATTTGATTCTGGTTCCTCTGAAGGTTTTTTCTGTATGGTGTCTAAGGGGCTTTTTCCTTGTCAATATCTCCTCTTTGTTTTACTCATGATCTGAAGTATGAAGTCTGGAATTCTGTAAAGCGGCTTTGTAACAACGTTGAATGTGAAAGAAAAAAAAAAAAAGTAAAGGTAAGATTAGAACCCTGACTTCAAGATTTTTCTATAGATGGCAAGTAAGTTAGAAGTTTGAAGCCAACAACGGCAGCACCATTTTAACCTGTATCAATGTTTATAAACCTCCAGTCACAGGAGCTACAGTGACCAGCAGAGTGTCTATACAATTTTCAATTTAATTCAGTTTTATACGTAAAGCACTTTTTTTTTTAAAAATGACAGATTTGTTGAGATAAATAGGTTATAAAAACATTTTATACAAGCCAGTGGAAATAATGGCAAGGAAAATCACCCTGAGATGGTATGAGGAAGAAACCATTTCTCAAAAAGGAACCTGTCCTCATTTGGGTGGAACAAATTAATCATTCAGTCATTATTTATTGTTTTCTTAGCCACATACTTTTTTTGTTTAAAGGTTATGGCAATTTTTATATATATATATATATATATATCGCATATTCCCAAATCAACTATTGCACCTTTTATTGAACCCAAATTCACCACAACTCAGAGCATCTCTGATTACTCTGTTCATAATCACCAGCCATGGAGACCTGGAAAAACCCTAAAATGGGTAGAACATCAGGTTCTCCAAGACCAGGAACAAGAATACAGTGGCTAAAAAAAAAACAGGAAAACCGCAGTGGCCTGTAGAACAGAGTGTCTAAAAGCAATCAAACAGGAAGTGATTTCAAACAACATAAAAATCATAAACTTTGCTTTGTTCTGTCCGGTTTTGGGTTCAAATGTTATATTTCATCACATTTTATATATATTGCTTGTCAGCTGTAGAAACAATTATTAACAACTATTACACCTGTAATCGAACCCAAATTCATTACAAATTAAAAAGCACTTGAAAAGCAGCAACTTGGTACTTGGTGTGATAACAGACTTGAATATACTGAGGAAAAAATTACAAATAGTTTAGCAAGTAAAAAAAAGATCAAAATCGATGAGTGCGCCTTAATTTAGAGCCAAATTGACTAAAATTCAAAGCACATTTGAAGAAAGAAACTTGGTGCTTAGTGTAAATATAAATCTTGTTAATATTTTCACAGGTGTTCTGTAGAACAGTGGTCCCCAACCCACCCCAGGGCCGCAGACCAGCACCGGTCTGAGGGTCAATTGGTACCGGGCCGCACAAAAACAATACATAACTTACATTATTTCCTTTTTATTTATTATCTGATTCTATTTTATTTTGGAAAATGACCGGATTCTCTCCACCACATCTGTCTATGACTCACTCTTGATGCATGTCATGATGCCTCGGTCACATGACTTACCTCCATCCACTACCTTCTTAAAGGAGCTCCGGTCACATGACTTACCTCCATCCACTACCTTCTTAAAGGAGCTCCGGTCACATGACTTACCTCCATCCACTACCTTCTTAAAGGAGCTCCGGTCACATGACTTACCTCCATCCACTACCTTTTTAAAGGAGCTCCAGTCACATGTCTTACCTCCATCCACTACCTTCTTAATGGAGCTCCAGTCACATGTCTTACCTCCATCCACTACCTTCTTAAAGGAGCTCCGGTCACATGACTTACCTCCATCCACTACCTTCTTAAAGGAGCTCCGGTCACATGACTTACCTCCATCCACTACCTTCTTAAAGGAGCTCCGGCCGCTAACACAAAATACATTACCGCTAAATTCAAACCCCCAAGCGAGCAAAATGAACAAAAAGCAACACAGTGGATTCACGTTTATTATTATATTCAGAAAACACCAGTTTTTATGGTGGTATCTTTTTATTTTGTTGTATTTATCCACCACACCTTAAAGGCCGGGTCCGTGAAAATGTTGTCTGACATTAAACCAGTCTGTAATGCAAAAAAGGATGTGGACCACTGCTTTAGAACACGTCATTAACGCATTTAAATAAAAAGTCAACGCAAACATCATAAAGTTTGCTTTGTAAATGGGTTTTCTCCGCCATGTTATTTTCTGTCCGGGTTCAAATGAGATTTTCCATCACGTTTCTACACATTTTGCTTGTCAGGTATAGAAAAAAGAAACAGCTTTTTAGGAAGTTTTAATATTGCACCTTGAATCGGAGCCAAATTCACTACAATTCAGAATAATGCACTCGAAGGAAGCAACTCGGTGCTTGAAAACTTTGTTGATACACAATTTACTATTTTATGCTTGTTTTATTTTAAAAGTTTTGTGTATATATTATTTTATATCAATAAGAAACAGGGAAGTCGTAGTAGCTGGTGTAAAAAAAAAAAAAAGATAGAAAGTAAATGTACAAACAGAACAAACATCCATTCTGCTTTGTAAATGTTTTTTTTTTTTCAGCCATATAATTAATATTTGGTTGATATTTGATATTTTGTATTATATTTAACATGTGTTTTGCATGTCAGGTGCACAAAAAAAAAAGGAAATAGCTACAAATCGACTATTGCATCTTCAATAAATACACTTGATACCATTTTTGCATTTGTTTTGATATTTGCTTCTATACTGTATATTCAACTGTAAACTTCAAGAAACATGGAAGCAACAGTGATCAAATAGGAAGTGAATACAAAACAACATAAAATCCAGAAGCCTGATTTTTTTATGGGTTTTCACTAAAACTTGGTCTGGTATTTCTGGTTGTATTCACTGTGAAAAATCTATCTACAGCTGAAAGATCTACATGTTCAGGAGGAGAAAGCACTAACCTGCCGATCTCGCCGGTGATGTGGAAAAGTGAGTCAAGCGGCTCGGTCAGTATTGGGGTCTGGATATCCGCCAAGAGCCCACCGCGACCCTCCACCCGCCTCCGGGCCATGAGCCTGCAGGGGTTAGGGGGAAAAGGGTGCACAGAAAAACTCTTTTTAGATGGTAGATCAAGCAAAGTTTCAGGCTTTTAGGAGCAGAAATGTCTCACTAATGTCAGCTCGTGGAGGACATCATGCAGAATTGGATGGATGACGTCATTACACTGTTGTTATTTATTTGTTTGTTTGATCGTTGCTACTTACCGAGTTCAGGAATGTAAATAGAAAGTGGGAACTATCTCGGGTCCGGAAACAGGATCTCGTTCAAGATCGTCTCCACGACATGGTGCATCTCCTCGGGTCGGAAGGATTCAATAAAATATTGTTGTTTTTTCCCCCTTATAACAAGTTCAGGAACGTTGAAAAATGGCACCAATTCTGGTTCCAGTTAGTTCCCTTTCCGATCAACCTCCAAGCTGTGTTGGGCCAAACCTCTATTTTTTCACACCTTAGAAACTTTATGGTGTCATTTTCATATTTTCCTTTATATAATCCGGTTTTCTTGGCTCTGCAAAAAAAAAAATCCTGATGATCATGAGCTTCCTGTGTTCACCGATTTGAAAAGTGCAGCCCGTTGGCACCATGACACTTCCCACTTCCGGGTTTGGCTTAACGTCATGACGTAGGACGCTCGAAGGCGGGGCCAACACGACAACGCGTGCCCCCTCCTTAAACCTGCTGTATACGGGGGTTCCTGTGTACCCTGGTTATGGAGAACCCGATGTTCTAGGCATTTTGGTGTTTTTACATTTACAGCATCTTTTCGAGAGCAACTTATAGTTATTTCAGCTAAGCAATTAAGAGGTTAAGGGGCCTTGCTCAAGGGCCCAAAAGTGGCAGATTGGTGGTGCTGGGATATGAACTCATGCCCTTCTGTTCAGAAATGTAGAACAGCTTATCCACCAAACTATGGTCTGCCGGCCCGGGTTCGATTGCGTTTAAAGAATTTAACTGCACTGTAATGTACATGTTACACGAATAAAGCGTCTTTCTACCACTCCTTCACAATTCTGGAAAAAAACAACAACAATGAGACAAACACACCAACAGTACACTAGGATCTGGACGCTTAAAACCACAGAATACCATGAACGCAAACGCGTCAGCTCAAAATCAGTGAAGAATCAAGTAGATTATGAATGTGCAGGTTAGGAACCCGTCCACTAGGTGTTCATTCATCTGAATCCAGAATAGGATGAGACCCCTGGTCCATAGCGGGGTACAACGCATACACTGATTCACACCTGGGGTCAATTGTTGATCCAGCAGGTTTCTCTGAGTACATGGGGAGAACATGTGGTGGAACCCTAGACCTGAGCTCAGGAGCATTTAGAGTCTCCGTAGAGCGGTCCTTATTTTCACGACAGGGTAATATTCCTATTTACAAACCCAGAAGCCATTTTTTTTGTACCGCATTATACCAAAGCCTATCAGATGAATCGCTTCATAAGGTGTAAAAGATAAAACTAGCACATTTACAGAGATTTTATTCAAAACATCATAAACAGTGGTAGCTTAGTGGGTAATTATTCTAACAATTGACATTGTCCCATAGATAAATATGTTATCAAATTAGAATTTTATGTCAGTGGCAAGGAAAAACTCCCTGAGATGCCATGAGGAAGAAACCTTGAAAGGAACCAGATTTTAAAGCGAACCCATCCACATCTGGTTGGCACTGAAGAGTTTAATCATTGCTGAGGTGTACTGTTTGGTAAACCGTTCAACTGATAGGTGCTAAAAACATTGGGGAAGGCCTAGCTCAGTGGTTAAGATATTGGACTTCTGATCAGAAGGTCATGAGTTCACATCCCACCACCACTGCTGGGCCTTTAACCACACAAGGCCTTTAACCCTCGACTTCTCAGTTGTATGAATGAGATAACTGAAAGTCGCTCTAAATAAGGGCGTAAATGTAAATACCGTATAAAGACCTGAGGTAGGTTCCTTCATTTCTCCCAGAAGAACCTTGACAATTACATGGCAGACAATTCAAGGTGCCTGGTTCGGTCAAAGAAAAACCCACAGAGGGATCGGTTTCTCTGATTGATCATGCTGCTACCAAACTCATGTTGCAACAGAAATCATGATAAATCAAACCAGGTTTCAATTACCATAGCCTTCAGGGCCATTTCTAGCCTTTTTTGTTATTACCGCATTCATTTTGTATATAACACGTAAATATATATATATATATATATATATATATATATATATATATATATATATATATATATATATATATATATATATATATATATATATATAAAACGTTATTCATATTTTTATACGTAAGGTTATACTTTGCATTTGTATTTATTTTATTGTGACGTTCTATTTTCATTTACATCTTGGACAGTAAAAATTTCGCATTTCACTACATGTCGTAATTGTATTTGGCTCCGCCCTCTCTCCACAATGCTCCACGCCCACATCGTACAAGGTTAAACCCATTTTATAATATTGCGAAATTTAACAATGTCAAAAATATATTGTATAATAAATTTCTCAGCAGGAAAACATGTAAATAGTGGGGTGAGGGAGGCAGGAAACGGTGCTGTTCCTGTTAGAATAAACAGGAAGTCAGGCTGCATGACCTTTGATTTCAAAAAGACGTATGAATACTGGATGTTGTAAAGTTTTCTAAAGATTTGTGGTGTAAATTCTATCTACGGTCTGTAGCAATTCTTAAATATTTATATGATTTCGTACGGCAACAAACCCTGAGATCATATTTTTGCACTTTTTATGCATTGCACAGTTGCCACATGGGCAAGCGGTCATATAAAAGTGAATGCGTATTAACTTTCCCATAAAATTTCCCATACTTTCACAGCCAGTAATATTGAAACAGTTCTTGGTAATGACTAAGTGTGGGTCCTTCATGAGGGGGATTTTTTTGTAGCACTTTCTGTATCTGATTTGGGATTTTTTTGCACTTCACCGTGATAAAAAAATAAAATAAAATTGTGCAAAGTTTCCACAGAAATCCTATCAACTATAAACTAGTGACTTTAAAACAATCTTGAAGCTCATAAAATTAAAGCACAATACAGGAAGCTATAAAGGAAAAAGAGGGGATTGGAATGAAAAAATAAAAATAATAAAAATTGAGAAATTCAGATGGACTGGACATTGCACTTGTTTTCCCCCCTGTAGTGATCTTATGAGTATATTTATGTCATCTGATAGATTAGTGGTTAAGTCATTAAACTTTGGATCTGAAGGTCATGAGATTGAATCCCAGCCACACCAAGCTGCCACTCCTGGGCCCCTGAGCAAGGCCCTTAACCCCATATTTGCTCATTTGTATGAATGTGATAAATGTGTGTCGCTCTGAATACAGGAGTCTAATGCCATTAATATAAATGTTGATATACCAGTTTTGTTCATCTGCAACTCTAGATCTAAGAACTAAGATCTTTATTAGGCACCATCTCTGAACTAGATCCAAAATACTGGTCATAAAAGCAGAAAAAAAAGCTCACCATAACCCCATTTGGTACATTCAGTGCAAAATATATTTTGAAACAAGACAGGCATCCATATAATACAACTATATACAGACATGAACATGATTGTGAACAACATGCATGGTCATGGTCTCAACAACACGTCTGTCAGCAGGTGCTACAGAAGTTCATGGACCAGAACGTCTATAACATCTGTAAATCGAAACAGGTGACAACGATTTTGTCGTTTGTTTTTTTTCTTCTTTAACCCCATCGGTTGGTAACAGCAACTTCTCATGCAAGTAAAACTAATCAGGACCGGCATGTGGTCGCTACTTCCAGCATGCAATAACAAGCTATGACACCTAAGGGTCAAACTCAGGTACTGCATTTTCTGACCCTGCATGCATAAGTTTGAACTAGAAATTCGGTTTATACAGAGAAAACAAAAGAGCACGGAGGAATCGGAGACGAATTATAAATCGTGTTGTGTAAGTAGAAAAATGCACGTGTGGACTGAGGGGAATCGGTCGGAGTGGTTCGTGAGGGAATTTCCTTTCGTGCACGTCGTTTTCAACATTGAGATTCTGACGTCTGGGGATTGCACAGGCCTCCGCATGATTGGGGGGAAAAATCTGTTATTGTGCCTTAAGAAAAACATTGTTCAAATGATCCAGATGATATGTGAGTCAACATGCTCCACTGAACACTTCGAATACAATAAAATGGTCATGTAATTACTTTTGAATGATTTCATTCGCCCTTAGTGATGAAGCATGAATTTTCGGAAACGAAACGATGGTGGTTTTACGGCTGGATGATTTCGATCAACGTGACCTGTTAATAACCATTGAAATTCCCTAATTATCAACAAATTATTAGGTCCAGCTTCCTTCTCTACATCCAGTTGGAGATGCAAGTTATGTGGAAAAGTGGCTTATTTTACTTCCAAAAGTACAAAGTTCCTTCGACATCATCCGAAGGCCTCTCGAACAATGCCGCATTCCTCCTCTCCGAAACCCCGAACGACAGATGAACAATGTACGGTTATTAAGACGCTGTCATTAATATCATGGTGGAGACAATGAACGTGACGTCAAAAGTGGCCCAGGAGACACAGTGACATGCAGTTTGAGCATTACGATGTGAAATTAAAAAAATATCAGGAAAGTATTAGCCTGTCTGAGGGTGTATTAGTTATACTGTAGCATGGGATCTGTGCCACATTTAAATACAATCATTTTGAATGGTCTGAATGTGTGGAAAAAACTTCACAATATATGATCTGATTACGGAGAAACAACGAGCAGGGACGATTCTCGGTTTGACGATAAAACCCGACTGCATTGAGTTTCGATGTGGTGCTGCCGAAGGAGAAAAATCCAACCCTGAATAACTTGTATTAAGTCCTAAGAAGCCATTGATTAAGCCATTTCTTTCTTTCTTGTTTGCTTGTTATCATTTCTCGTGATCTTGACGTTCAAATAAACAGTTTTCTCGTTTTTTAAGACTTAATTTAAACATGATCTCCAACTAACATCAAAGTTGTTTTCTCGTTATCACGACTAGATTTTCTCTCGATCTTGACTTCATCTGAAATGCAGGTTCAGGGATGCTATATTGTTGTTGTTGTTGTTGTTGTTGTTATATTATGTGTAAATCCCTGATCAAAGTGAAGGCGAATGCGTCCATCCATGATGAGATCACGAGAAAACAATGTCGAGATCATGAGGAAATTAAATCGTGATAATAATTAAAAAAAACTTTTCTAATAAATGCTTTTCAATCACATTTTTGATAGTGATGCCCTCATATTTAACCTCTCCAGGGTCAGCTTTCAAACTTTCAACCTTGATCCCACCATCGATGGCATTAAACTCGTCGTCTGATAGATCACGATAAAGCCATGTTGAACTTCTGATGGCCTAACAATGCTATCTGATAGTCCAGTGTCTACACCGATGTCTCCCTTGCTTGTATGTAGAAGTGGTGAAGCCATAATGAGTCACGTGTGCTTCCAGGACACGTGGCAGGAACACGGGGAACGCTGTATTGCTGTGCAAGGGGACCATTTTGAAGGTGATAGTGTGTTAAGGTAGATAAATAAAGTACTTTCTTAAAGATACCACCTCGTATACCGCCACCACCCACACCCTGGAATCCAGAGGATACCAGCCCAGAAGAAAAGGACAAAAATCTGGAATAGGATATTCAACCCCAAGGTGTCAGGTGTCCACAAATATTTGCCAAGCAGCGCAGAAGAAACATTAATCAACTTCAAGATACACGGCATCAGCACGATTGCCCGATCGGTTTGAAGCTGTCTGAGACGTCTTTATGGGAAACCCTCACATCCGCTAAAGTCGTTATGTCTTACAAGATAAGTGTAATAACCTGTAGTAAAGTTCTTGAAATTCGGTGTCTGGCTCGTTCAAAGAAGCGTTCGATCAAATGCCTTAAAAGCCGACGAGGGGTGAGTGGGTGGTATTCGCCAAAATACGCAAAAAAAAATTTTGTTTTTCATTATGCAAAGCACCATGTAACTGAAGGGTTTTGTATTGCTTCAGCTGAAAACCTGTCTAGAATGTCCGTAAGTAAATATCGCACAGATTCCACAAAAGCACGTTCATCTCTCGTCCGTTTGGATGAGGAACTAGCTTGAAACTTACGATGGTGCTGAAAGACCTGCCGAGGGTGAAAATACTGTACTGTACATGCGCACGGGTCGAGGTGTAACTGTTAATTCCTGTAAACTGTAAATGTTAGTATGCTGTGTTTTGCGTTGTAAGAAAGACTTTCTGTGTTTAAGACTCGCGTTCATGTTCCTGCTCAGTATCTAATGCGTTCACAATGTGTGTGTGTGTGTGTGTGTGTGTGTGTGTGTGTGTGTGTGTGTGTGTGTGTGTGTGTGTGTGTGTGTGTTTGTGAAGACCCAGAAGGGAATAGGTCCCAGAAAGAGCCGTCATGCTGTAGTCACAATAAACCTGGTTTCATAGCAGAGGAACAAAAAAGGGGTCCAGGAAACAAGGCCATTACCGAGACAGGAGATGAGCACTGGGGTACAGAATAAAAGGCAAAAAAGGTTTCCAGTTTTCTAGAACACGATCCCCGGTTGGTGAGGAAAGGCCGTGTAAGAGCCTTACTCCAGGCCAAACGTGCTCGTTTCCTCCACAGCAGTGAGCACCTTCTCATAAAGCATGGAGAAGGAGTGGTATGGGGGAAGATCCAGGCGGTTAAAGCAGGTGTGAGCCCTGTGAAAACACATGGAGGAAAAAAACGGGTGATGCATTTGCAGATTTGTGCATAAGATATTGGCTATGTCATGCCATGTCTTGCTTTCATATCATATCATATATTATATCATGTCATGTCATGCTGTCATATCATATATCTCATGCCATATTAAGTAATGTCATGCCTAGTTTTATGTCACGTCTAGTCTTGCCTATTCTCGTCTTGTCTTGCCATCTAATATCTTGTCATTCCATTTTTAGTCTTTTCTCATCTTATGTCATGTCCTGACTAGTCTGTTGTTTTGTCATCTTGTTATGTCTTGTCATGCCATTCCATGTCTTGTCTAGTCATGCCATGTCTTGTCATATGATGTCATGCATTGTCTTGTCTTGTGTTGCCATGTTTGTCTCGTCTTGTTATGCCATACAAAATCTAGCCTAGTCTCGTCTCGTCATGTCATGTCATGTCATGTCATGTCATGTCATGTCATGTCATGTCTTGTCTTGTCTTGTTTTGTCTTGTCTTGTCATCTTATTAACAGATTATCTGAACTAAATGGAGTAATGAAAGGGCTTTATTTTTCTCTATCTTCTTTTACAAAAAGCAAACATTGAATTCCAAAATGCTGTGGAAAAGCTATAAAACATTAGTACTGCTTATAACACATTCCATTTTGTATTAGCATTTTGCTTCTCATGCAAACTAGGGGTGTAACTTTGGACTCTTGTCAGAAACTGATTAAATATGATAAATACTCTAGTTCTGTGTAATAAACAATGCAAACAATGTGTATTTTATCAATTCAAATGAAATAAATGTGTACATTCTTATGAACAGACGTTATAATGGTAGATAATGTTCTTTAGGATAAGCATAGCTTAAAAATCAGTCATGAAATTCATAAACTCAACTAAAAATGTAGTCGGAAATAAGTTTGCCTTGCTTTTGATCAAACATCTAACTTCAAGTTTTATTCCGGACGTGTTTCGAGTCACTTCAGAACGAGCTGAAATTGTTATATCTAATCCCCAGACCACTAGCCGTACCTTGGAAGGGAGGTAACTTTGCCCCATTTTTCGACGCAGAAACGCCGTGGCCCGTTGCTCCCCCGAAGAGAGGCGAAGCCTTCATAGGGAACGCTCGAAGTGCCTGTGACAAACTACACCAAACAAAAAAAAAGGACACAATAGTGCTCAGGAAATCATAAGGTCACTAGAAAAACTAGAGAAAAAGGAAACTCTATTCAGTCAAGAGCAAGGTTTTGATGTACCTGAAGAAGCCTTAGTCTCTGCTCGTTGTTAAAACGCTCGACCGCCACCCAGAACCATCGGATCACGACGTGTCCATCGTGATAACCTTCAGTGAAAGATGCAAAAAACATGCAATCTGGTCTTTAACTATATATATTATATGATCAATTGCCTTTATGCATTCATACAGTATCTCAATTCACTTATTATCATGTGAATATAATAAAAATGAACAATTCTGAAAAGAAAAATTCGAACCTCCTCGATACTCTGTGTTGTTTCTCCAGTCAGCCAGGTCGATTTCTGCAGTCCCAGCGATGACAAGCTCCAGCTCACGAGCGTCAAAGACAGAGACCAGCCGCACGTCCACGACCTGCACGAGCGAGTGACGGCATCTCAAAATTCAGGAGCAGGTTTCGAAATTTCACTTTCACCACTTTCGTCAGGATCATTTCATCACAACGGCTTTCGTTTGCACGAGGTGACTATTTTCCCACGACAGCATCGATATCAACTTTAGTGTCACATTCGAAGATGAAGTTTTACCTCGTAGAAGCCTCGCACCAGGCTCTCGGTCTGCTGTGCCACACCTCTCTCGATACGCCACTTCACCATGCGCTCGATGTACTCCTTCTTGTTTTTCTCACACACTGGGACGCCGGCTCCTCCAGGCTTCAGCTCGCGCTCTGTAATCTGCGGTGCAGGAAAGCCAAAAAAAACCCTGTTACATTTTATTTGCAGAAAGATGCACATTTGCAGAGGCCCATTAAGGATTATTGGACCAGGTTTGATCCAAAACGAATACAATTTAATAAAAAGATAATTTTTTCCACACAATTTTTTTTTGCAATTTATGCTGATGCAACGATGCCAACCGGTGAATCTTACCATCCTTTATACAGATATTCAGTCTCTTTATTTTCACATACACTTGATTTGCCACATCAATTTGTATATCTAGTTTGTCCGCCTCAGAGGTCACTTTAAAACTATTGATTTGAGCCTGATTTATTTCAGCTTCACTTTTATAGACCAGGATTCCAGTCGAAGGTTGCTATACTTTCGAGTTGTCTGTCACTTTAAAAGTTTTGGATGGTTTACAAGTCAAGTCAAGTAGCTTATGTTACCATTTTAACTGCCATTTCGATTATTGTAATGTGCTTTGCCTGGGGACAAGGTCACACACTGTCACACAGACTAAGCCTGCAGTATCTTGGCTTGTTCAAAATGCTGCCACCTCTAGGTTCTTGACTGGAATTACAAGAATATTAATATTCTTCTTCTTCTTCTTTCGGCTTCTCCCATTCGGGGTCGCCACAGCGGATCATCCGTCTCCATACCCACCTGTCCTCTAACACTTTTCGACATTTTGCAACAAACAGTTTTTGTATTCAAGCATCCATCAGTGAACAGTTGATCACCTCAACAGTGATGGAACAATAATGAATGGACTTTTGACAGCAGCCAGATGAATATAAGTTCTAATTTGGCTCTGGTTCCTCTCAAGGTTTCTCCCTTATACCATCTCAGGCTTGTTCAAAATGCTGCTGCCTCTAGGTTCTTGACTGGAACTAGAAAATTGTAGTCTATAACTTCACTAGTACTTGCTTGTCTCTACTGGCTCCATGTCTCATCTAGAATCTGAAGTTCTTTAATTTCTGTGGAAGAAATGAATCCACTGTTACCACTGGTCCTGTTCTCTTTCTTTCTTCTGATTCATTTTGATGGCGTACTTCTTTTTTTCAAATCGGAGACCACTCGCTGCTGTTGAGGATGGTTCCCAATGAACCATAAAGATCCATGAGGTTACTGTGGAGAATTAAACTCAAGAACCTTAAAAATGGATTTGGACTGTAAATAATAGAAAGTCTGCTACAATGGCTTACAGTTGCTTTGAACCGTTTTGCATTTAAACATCCATCAGTGAACAAATGATAACCTCAACAATTAGAAGTCTGGTTCCTCTCAAGGTTTCTTCCTCCTACCATCTCAGGGAGTTTGTCCTTGTTAAATTTGTTAATAAGAGATACATTATAATGTTAATAACAGCCAAAAGGCATAAAAAAAATCATAAAAATTCATAAAAAGGTCATGGTAGGAAAAACATAACAGGGTATACAGTAATAAAGATGTATCAGATGGCAAGAAAACAGAAGGAGTGTGGACAGAAAGAAGAAGAAGATTGAAAAATGTGAGTAAGCGTGAGTGAACACCATTCCAACTGTGAAGCATGGTGGGGGTTGTATTGTGCTGTGGGGCTGTTTTGCTGGAAAAGGCAAATAGACGACATCAGGAAGAAGAAGGACTGTCAATAAATAATGATGAAATGCCTTGGGACCTCAGTCAGAGGGTTAAGAACTGGGTCTTTCAACAGAAAAATGTTTCTAAGCATATTCAAAAGTATGACGATTTTACGAGTCGTAAAAAGATTTACGTTGTGAAAGATTTAGTTTTTTTATATACAGTAATACACACTTATGTACTGGCTGCCATATACATCATAAAATATTATTACAAACTAAAACAATTATAATTTTGCATAGGGTTATGTTTGTATCTAGATGTTGGAAAAGAATTAAGTAAGAACCATGAGCACACAACTGACCTGTCCGAAAACCTCCTCATTGACAGTGAAGGTAAGATCCAGCATGTTCTCGATGTCATTGTCTTTCATCCATTGCAGGCTCTGATGGAACTCCTCATCCAGAAACTCCAAGTCACTCAAATCGCATGGTCTACGAAACAAAAAGTATATATATATATATATATATATATATATATATATATATATATATATATATATATATATATATATATATATATATATATATATATATATATATATATATATGCCAGAAATAGACGATTTTGGGGACTGTTTAATCAATGGAGCTAGTCGGGGAAATTGTGGAGGACATTTTGATGCTGTTGAGCAGCCTACAAGGTGGTATCAAAAAGTGCCAAGACTAGCTCTGTTTACAAGAAGGTACTTTATTTATTTATCTTTATTTACTTGCTGCGATTCGGGTCTCTGGATCTCGGCAGTAGTGTCAAAAAGGCATCCTTTGCACTGGATCTTCAAGAAGAAGTGGGCAAAGTCAGCAGGAGCCAAATTTGGCAAGTAGGGTGGGTGGGATCACATGGATCGTTTTCCGACGATCATGATGCACGAGTTGCTGAATGGTTTTGACATTTTCGGGGTTTGAGCTCGTTAAAGGTCTTCCTGATCTCTCGTCATGTTCCAGTGATGCTCTTCTGCCAATGAAGCACTCTTGAACGCCTCGAACGACTGATTGCAGCATCGCCGTATGTCAAACGTATGTCGTTTTAAGCAGCTCTGTGGCCGATTTGCCGAATTTTATGCGGAATTTCACGTTTGTTCTTTGTTCTAGCTACTGATGATAGCATGGAAACACACATGTTTTGATACCACCTTGTATTTCTCAAGAACAATTTTCCCTTCTATTACAACAGAAGGAGATTTGTTTCAGTGTAGACACATCTCAGTCGAAAGACTTACATGCGCAGAAGGCCTTTGTAGAATGGCCGTGTGAAGAAGGCATCCAGGAGGTACTGGTGAATCAGAGCGAGGCCCAAAATTCGCCCACTAAACCGGAACCTGGGGAACAAGTGTTACTGGGTATTAACATCATTTTCTCCAGTGGTGAATTAATTGTGCCGCATTATCCTTTTTATTGACTATTAACTGTGTTTTTGTTTTTTTTTAAGATAAGATAAGATAAACCATTATTCATCCCACATTGGGTAAATTACCATGTTACAGCAGCAAAAATGTGTGCAAATATGAAGCAGAGACACAGTACAAATATAAACAGTACAGTAAATAAATACAAAAGGAAAAGACAACAATAATAGTAGTCACACTATCGGACAAACAAATTGCATTTTGTTATATTTCACAGTGTAAATTTTTGTTATTGCACAGTTTAACAAATCACCATTAACAATGTGTTTTATGGTGACTGCTCACCATTCATGGTGGTTATCCACAAAGGCCGACATTGGGCTGATCTGCACAGTGTAGGTGTCATTAGCTGAGTATTCGAAGAGTCCGTAATATGGGTTAAAGAGCTCACGGGACACCAGGAAAAAGAACTCCCTTGACGGGCCGCTGTAGTCCAATCTGATTGAGAAAATAAAGACGCCATAAGTAGGAGAACTAGGATAAGCTGTTTGAGAAGCTCAGTGGTGCCATGTTTTAGGATTACACTTTACTGCGATAAAGATATCTGACATGGGCAGTCCTTTGTATACAGTTGTTGACAATTAAACAGGGTGGTGCAGGGAAAGGGGAAATTTTGGAACTCAGTGTTGGCGACCCTAGGGTGTTGCAATTGTTTGGAACTGGTGCGACTTCGTTTTGAATCCAGAATGTTCAGGGTGGCTCAGGGAAAGGGAAAATTTTGAACTAGGAGTTGGCGAGCCTGGTACTTCGGCAATTGTTTGGAACCGGTTTGGCCTTGTTTCGAACCCCTTGCCATAAGTTATAACTGATCAGTGGAGTGGTGCGCCACGAGCATTCGCTGTGAAAGCCTTTTTATAAGAATGGTTATAGTGTGAGTGCTGCATGAAGGGAATTTCAGCGTCGTTACAGTTAGGACATAAATTTAAAAAAAAATTGTATTTGTCACATATACACTACAGCACAGTGAAATTCTTTTTTTTATATCCCAGTTTGATTAAAACCTTGAGTCAGAGAACAGGGTCAGCCATGATACAGCACCCATGGAGCACATTGGGTTAAGTTCCTTGCTAAAGGGCCCAATAGTGGCAGCTTGTCAATACTGACCCTCCAATCAGTAAACCAGTGCCTTTAACCACTCAGCTACCGCTCCCCCTACAATCATATAGACAGATGAGTTCAAAGTGCCATGTTTGTCTCTAACAGAAGAACGTAAAGTATGTAAGACCGAGAACAGAATTGAAGATGTTAACAGACTTCAATCAAACAATAAAACATAGAGGTGGAAGCTTAATGGTTTGGGGTTGTTTTGGAGCAGGGAAGGTTAAAGACTTATTCCAGAAAGAAAAAGGACCTTGACCCAACATGGCTACCATTCCATACTTTGGACTGTGGCTCATTGGAACTGACTTCACCATACGACAAGCCGAAGCGTACGTCCTAGCATACGTATGTTTTCAACAGAAATAAAGTGGAACGTCTGGATATTTATCCAGTATCTCACAAAAGTGAGTGCAACTATACACTGCTATACAAGCTGCACATTCACTACTCTAAAGTATATCCACTTTTCATTTTTATAGTATTGTCCCTTGCTGAAATGTGAGGGGTGTACTCACTTTTGTGTGATACTGAATATTTGTTTGTTCAAAATTAATCTTCATATCATTAAATGACCAAGTATGTTGCATATAACGAAAAGTAAAATTCATGTGTCTTTAAAAAACTAAAAGAATAGGTGTTTCCAAATTTTGGAAGTCTCCCAAACTAGTGAAATTGACTTACTAAACATTTTCACACATGGGGATAGAAAGGGACATAGACATTACAGTATAAGAACATTCATCTTAGATCTCAGATTACCAGATAATAATCCGTATCCGATTCTGCAGGCTAATCTAAAGCATAGACATGCGATGCTGTGGTGTATACTCACCCCTCCTCCCCTACGAAGCTGACGTACAGTTTGCTTCTCTGCAGATCCTTACGTGAGTAGCACATGATCTGGTTAAAGGCATCTTCCAGGAGATGATCTCTGCGGATGATCAATCTGGGATCGGGACGGTAAAAGCAGCAGGATATTTCAAATCCAGTGTCGTGTGCTTAATACTTTAAACCTGTTCTGTGTATATTTCTGCACTTCATTGAGTCTTATCAATTTTTATTTCGATTTAAGCTTTCAGGTAGTATACTGGTACATGTTACCTACACACAACACACAACTTCTAACATATATATCTAGGAATTATGGACAGGAGAATTATGAATTATAGACTGGCAGACTATGAGGGGCCTTGAAGTCAAACCAGGACTTTGACTTTTACAGGTATAAAAATAGATGCTATCTTGGCAGTACTACACTCAGTATTAAATGGCTAGTGTGTCCTATTACCGATAGGTGGCGCACATGTCTCAAGCAAGTCCAATCAACATGAAAGATGACAGTGTTAGTGCATGGGACAGTGGGTGGTGCTGAAGGTTCTTGTGAATGAAGGCGTAAAAACCTGCGGTTATCTACAGAAGACTTAGAGCGCAGTATGGCTGCTGTAGGACATTTAAATGGTGTAAACATTTCAAAGATGGACGTGGTGGTTCCCTGATGACGAAGTGAAGCCAGGCATCCAGGTGTTCTTTTATTTTTTTTATACACAAATGTCCTGGTTTGACTTGAATGTCCTCTTATTTTCAATTTGGAACTACACAACCTCAATCTGTGCAATACTTTTTCTTGAACCATCTTGTCCTCTGATTTGGAATTAGTGCAGGTAATATTCTTCTGTGATTCTGGATAGAGCTCAAATGGCAGCAAAACACAGACCACCAATGAAAACCACAGTGATTAAGGGATAATCCACAGCTAGGAGTGTGTTGCATGTGTATATTTTTTCAACTGCATGCCAACTGTTCCGTATCGTCCTGTATATATCATGTTCATTTGCCAACACTGAAACGGTAAAGGTGTAATTGATATTTGGAGAGCAAAGCTATGTAACTGTATGGTTACAGTTGTTCAATTCAGTGCATTTGTTTAGAAATGTATAATAGTAATTAAACTGGAGATTTCTGCATGTGTGTTTAGATATTCATACATTTTAGGGTATTATAGGTAAAAAAAATCTGCATATATAGACAAAAGTATTGGGATACTAGACTTTTCCAGCCATATATATATATATATATATATATATATATATATATATATATATATATATATATATATATATATATATACAGGACATTTTTTAATTCGCTATAATAAGATTTTGCATTCACTTGAACTTGGAAACCCGAACCTGCTCCAGCAATGGCGATGCCCCTGTGCACAAAGTGAGCTCCTTGAAGATCTGGTTTACATGCTTTGGAGAGGAAGATCTTGCAGCTATAGAGCTCTGATCTCATCCCTACTGAACACCTTTGGGATGAATGTGAACGCTGACTGCACCCCAGGTCTCCTCACCTACATCAGTACCTGCCTTTCATAACACCCTTGTGGCTGATGAACACAAATATCCATAACACATTTCAAAATCTATTGGAACATCTTCCCAGAAGAGTGGAGGGAATTATAAGAGCAAATTCGGACTAAATGTGGAATGCAATGCTCAAAAATCACATACCGTACTTATGACCAGGTGACCCAATATTTTTGGCAATATAGTATATATTTCGTAATATATATGTGTGTGTATAAAAATGTGGAAATTCCCACTTCCCACTTACTTCACTTTTCCAGGGCCCTGTCCGTAACCCTTAGTCTCGAGTTTGCGGTAGAAATTTCGTAGTTTAGCCTCGAAATCACGTTTGTAAGGTGCAGGGGCGCGAGCATTTGCACGAGGAGTTCCTTAAGAGTGTGCGAGAGAAAGAGCCAAAGATACAGAAGTTAGACAATGGGAATGTGATACCTTAAAAAAAATAAATTCTAACCATTTTAACCATGCTTTGTATAGCTAAATTATGTCAAAGAATTTTTTTAGCTTGTAAATATGCAATATCGGCTTTTGACACTGATACCAGTGAAGAATAACAGAGAATCGTAAAAGTGAAGAAAAATAAAGGGGACATATGGAGTAAGGGACGGGCATGTGACCTCTCACCGGGGGAGCTTTGTGGGGACGCATGACAGTAGCTGGCGTGGAGTAAGGCGTGGGGCGGCACGTACGACATCACTTCCTCTTCAAAAAGACTGCAAAGAGAGATGGGCCATGTAATGTACAAACATACAACTCTGACATACACACTAAAGTGTAAAACACACACTCACACACATACAGACACACAAAGGCACCGACCTGAGCAGCATCACAAGATCGGCGTCGCTAGAGAGCCGAGTTAATCCGGACGCGCCTTCGTTCCGAATAAACTGGACTTTCTCTCTGCAAATATTTGTCCCCCCCCCACACAAAAATAATGAATGATTCGAACATCATTCATCAAGTTACCGCACGAAAGATCTTTGCTGTTAGCTTCGCTTTCAACATACCTGAGGGAATGGTTTCTCACAAGCTCTGGTTGCCTCTCCTGAAGGATCTCTAAGATGTTCGGTTGTCGCAGGAACGCAACGATTTTCTCATTGTAAGCTGAAGAAAAACGCAAGCATGTTTGTCAGTTTAAGGTGTTAAACACCATTATTGTGACACTGATACTCAATAAACATTGGTCAGGGCTTCATAAAAATGTGTTGGGATGTCATTATTTTTAGTCACCACCTGGGCCTTCAGTGGTGTCTTACCTGAATCAAATCCACCTCTTAATACCATCAGACGTCATGGCTCTAGAAACCGTCAATATTATAGAGAAACGCAGTAGAACAGAGCATTGCATCACAGACTGGAATGAATGTCATTAGTGAAGCAAGAAACCCAATGAATACAATTCAAGTCTCCTTTCACTGGAGCCACAATTGCATCACCTGCATTCACCATCTTTTGCACAAGCATCAACATTAAATTCATAAAATGACCCCTTTGCATTTGTGTGCATTTTTTTCTGTGCATTATTTTTTTCCTTTTTTTTTGCAACGTTTACAGGAAAGAAAAACACAAACACTGGTAGAAATGGTTTATGAAAAAGCTCAACAACTGTTTTGATATGTTTTGGCCCGACTTTTCCTCAAGATTTGCAGCTTTTCTGGAAAAGTCCATCTTGTAAATGTCTTTGTAAGTATATCTGCAAGCAAATCAATCTTTCTCTTCTGATCAGCTATCAAATCTACACTATTGTATTTGAGCTTTTGCAGTTTGCTACAGATGCGGGTTGTGAGCTCTGACTAGTGCGCTCTCTAACCATCCAATGAACCATCCAAGCAGAAGCAGAAGGTTCACTTATAAGTACTCAGAACGTATGCCTCACACTGCAACTAGTCAGTGTGCATGGACATGGTCTCAGAAGGAGGCCTCTACTGAAGCTGGCTCACAAGAAAGCCTGCAAACATCTGAAGACAACCTGTCCAAGAGCATGAATTATTAACAAAATAATGACCCCAAACACACCACCAAGATGACAACTGCCTTGGTAAAGCTGATGGAGTGGCTAAGTATGTCTCTAGACCTGAACCCTATTTAGCACCTGTAGGGAATGTGGAAAAGCACTATGTGTCTAAGATCCAGAAGCTCTGTTATGGAGGAGTGGAAGAAGATCCCAGCAACAACCTGTGCAGCTCTGGTGAATTCCATGCCCAGGATTAAATCAGTGCAAGATAACAATGTTTACACCTTTTTTTTTTGTCAATTTTTGACATGTTCACTTATGGTGTACTCACTTTAGACAATAATGGCTGTATGTTGAGTCATTTACAGAGAACAGTAAATTGTCCCTTGAGAAAATATACTAAAGCCTCACTTTAACTATGATTTTTAGAATAAAGAATTACTCTCAGTGTAGACCAAGACCTTACTGTCTGAGGGGAAAGCCTAAGACTAAGAGTCCAAAAACAAAAATCTAAGACAAATCCAAGTTAATACAAAAAACCTTTTGAGACCAGACTCATGTCCTAATCCAGCACTAAATCTCTGCCCTGACTAGAATAAAATCTACTCTCAAATGAGATCTCAATAACAAGGGCACTACTCAGCAGGACAAATCCTTCCCCAAGAGGTGTGTTTTTGCGCTCCAACCTACCCATAGGTACCAGGTCTTGGTACTGATTGCGACTAGAGCTGGTAAAAGTGCTCGAGGGTCGGGCTTGCATGGGCGGGCTTGGGGAGCGCGAGTCATCTGCCACCTGGGGTAGGAATATAAACAAAACAAGCATGTACACTTTTTATCTGGAAAAAAGTCGTAATAAAGAGTGGCAGTAAAGGCAAAGACGTTATACCTGGACCTCTCCAGCGCTGTGGCTCCTCTGGCGGCTCAGATGCTGTCGATGTGCCAAAAGGCCGCTGGAGCGCGAGCTTTGCAGGGGCAGCCGGGGGTCAATAAATGTCGTAGCACGACAGTTATGATCCACGAAGAAGAGCTAATGAGAGAGGACATTCGGAAAACTCTTTAGGCGCTTATTTGATCAGATAAACAAAAACCAAAACCTTGTATTTGCAATATTGAATTTGTGATTGTGACACCTCATGTACCAGAAGGGGCAAGCGGCTGGAGCTCAATTAGAGTGGTGGCTCCTCACTGTCTTTCAAGGCTGGTGGCGACTATAAAAGGCCACCTGGAGGATAGTTCCTGACTAATGGTGGCTCTCTCCTCTATCCTCTCTCACTACAGGCAAAGACGGCAGATGCGGAAGAGGAATTCCTGGCAGACCCTCGCGACACCTTATAAAGGTTGGAGACTCCTCGATCTTGCGGCAGGAAGTCACTGACTCCTACACGCCGATGGCGACCTGGGCAGGGCCAGCCAGCCCACCTTTGGGATGAATGTGAATGCTGACTCAGCCCTCTTTACCTCAGCCTACATCAGTACCTGACTTTACTACCATGTTAGTGGCTGAATGAAATCTCACAAATCTCCAGAATCTAGCACACTCCGAAGTCTAGTGGAACACCTTCTCAGAAGAGTGGAGGTTATTAGAACAGCAAACTGGGACTTAATGTGGAATTAGGTTGCTGAAAAAAACCATAGAAATCTTACAGGCAGTTGCCCACAAACTAAACATTTTGAGAAATTACCAACCCCAGCCATTA
Organism: Silurus aristotelis; assembly: GCF_946808225.1. Classification (NCBI taxonomy): domain Eukaryota; kingdom Metazoa; phylum Chordata; class Actinopteri; order Siluriformes; family Siluridae; genus Silurus; species Silurus aristotelis. Next base: position 34,641,826 of record NC_139576.1, on the reverse strand, counting down.
GGGTTGCACAAGCCAGTGCACTCTTAGTTCCAGTCCCAAGCCCAGATAAATGGGGAGGGTTGCGTTAGGAAGGGCATCCAGCGTAAAAACATGTGCCATGGGAGAAGCCGAAAGAAAGTTATCTTGTTCAGTAGCTCAGGTTTTAAGATCTTTTCACACAAATTAAGCAAACTAAAAAAACTAAATTTCTTGTTTCAAGAAATCTTGAACAAACCAAGTGAAATTATTCTACTGCACTGGCAGATCATTTAACTGCTTTCTAGTCTGTATCTTTTTGAATCATGCATTTATTTCTTATATTTAGCTGAATATTTTGTGTAGTGTGCACGCACCTTGCCAGCATGGTCATGTTTCATCTCCCAACCGCGTGGCAGCTCGAGCTGCTTGTTGGTAAACAAGTTGAGGAAGTTGACCAGGTCTCGGTTGTGCTGGTAGCGTTCGAAGTGCTGCACGTCGCGCCGGATTCTGCTGATCATGTGCTTCAGGCAAGTGTTGCTTGTAAACATGCGATAGGCACTCTGAAAGACAAAATCGAATTGATGGGTTTTTTTTTCTCTTCCGAAGCTATTAATAGACCTCAAATGGATTGCTCCTTGGCAATTCAAATCCCACAGGAAATAAAAGAGTTTTATTCATACATTCAGTATTGGTTCATTTATTCATTTTATGGTCCAGAGCTTTTCCCAGTAAAAATTGGGTGTGAGGTGAGAGAACACCCCGGATGGAATGCAAGAAACCATGCCTACACGTTCAAACCTGAAAACTCTGCAGAAACCAATGCACACCCTTGAAGAAACATGCACCGAAACCACACTGAAAAAGGAATCCTGGTTCAATTTGATTTCTTTTTTCATAATTAACAAAATAAATTATACATTTTAATCTCTTAATTACATTAAAATGGCAGGACATCTCCATAAAATCCAACAAATATATTTGGAGAATTATGGAGAATTACCCTTTGTTCTTTGTACTTTATCAGCACTTTTTATTAGAACAATGCGTTCCCTGAATTTTGGGCATGTGTGTGTAAGTTTGTGTGTGTGTGTGGTGCACTCACAGGGTTGGAATGCAGCACAGTGAAGAAGTCAGGACTGGAGAGGAACTTGGCTCCAGGAGATTGAAGCAGCAGGGAGAGACGGGAGTGAGAGCTGGTCTGAGCCAAAGCACCGTCTCTACGGTAGTCTGGCAAGAACACATAAAAGCAAAGCAATTCGATTCTAGGGTTGGCAGGATGTCTTGGGTTCAAGCCACAATGCCAGGTCTTAAATCCCAATGATGGATCTTTGGAAAAAATGCTGAGCGAAGCATAATTTAAACACTGTATTACTATATAACATTCTAGATTTTTCTCTGTAACTTACACTAAACCTTTTCTCCGTGTATAGAAGTTACTGTATTTTTGTTGTTAAATCTTTAAGAACAAGCAAAACGAAAATATTAAGACTAGACTGGTGATAATGTCATTTAGAACTCACCAGAGATGGATTGGGACAGCACTTCCAGGTCATCAGGAGGAGGAAAGTCTACACTTTGTTCCTCTGAGCTCCTCTCGCTGGTCATGGTTCTATGGATGCTCTGGTACCTGATGGAAAACCAGACGCAACCTTGTTAGGGAATAATATTCAAAACATAATAAATATATAGAGAAGGTTCTGTATAGGTTCTCTTTAGGGTTGTCACCTATAAAATCCTCCCTGCAACATCCTGGAAAAGAACAATTGGTTCCTTACAATTTTATGTTTATCCCTAATGAGTGAGCCAGTGGCGACTGTGGCAGTGAAAAAAACTCCCTGAGATGGAATAAGGAAGAAACTTTGAGAGGAACCAGACTCAAAAGGGAAACCATCCTCATCTGGATTTGCACCGAATGTCTATTTATTGAACGTTAAATTTAGTTCAATTCAGTTGTTACAAACCAGCTTTATTTATTTATTTATTTATTTATTTATTATATATAAAATGGGTAAAAAAATTAACATTTTGTTCAATTCAATTGTTACAAAACAGCTTTATTTATTTATTATAAAATGAAAAAGAAAATTAGAAAATTCAGTTAAATTTAGTTGTTACAAAACAGCTTTATTTATTTATTTATTTATTTATTTATTTATTTATTTATTTATTTATTATAAAATGAAAAAGAAAATGAGAAAATTCAATTCAGTTGTTACAAAAAAAGCTTTATTTATTTATAATAAAATAAGAAATTTGTTTTTCTGAAAATTCAGTTACATTTAGTTGTTACAAAATAGCTTTATTTATTTATTATAAAGTGAGAGAAAAAAAGAATATTTAGTTAAATTCAGTTGTTACAAAAAAAGCTTTATTTATTTATCTATTTATTTATTTATGTAATTATTATAAAAAAGAGAGAAAATTTTGTTACATTTTGTTGCTACAAAATAGCTTTATTTGTTTATTTATTTATTTATTTGTTTGTTTTATATGTACAGTATTGTATAGAATCACAAAGGAACAAATCCTTGACACCAAGCGTCTATCCATTAGAGTTCCATCATTGTTGAGGTTATCAATTGTCCCCTGGCAGCTACTAAAGTAATAAACTCAAGTTCATGGCTATTACATCTCTAAGCCATTGTCGCAACCTGTTTCTATTGCCTACAGTCCAAATCCATCTTCATGGTTCTCTGCCCAGTGTATGTCCAAAAACTATCCTTCATTTCAATAACTTTCAATAGTTATTTAATAATGATTAATTGTGATAGACAATTCTTCTTTAAAACAATAGTGTGGCTCTTTTATTGGCTTGGAACTTGCCCAATTAATACGCAAATCAATCATTGTCATGTCATGAGCTTTAGAATATTTTGCAAACCAAGACTCCAAGCTCCAAGACTGCAAATGTATTACTCTAGACATGGCCTAAGCCAGCTCTTCTATGTTCAGCAGTTATATGTTGTGAGTTCTGACCTGCGATTGAGCTGCTCCATCTGCTGAATGGAGCTGGACCGGGTTAAGCCCTGAGGAGCAGGAGGGCCTGTAGGTCTCTGCCACGTAGTGGTCCGGTTCACATGATCCACGAAGAAGATGCGACCGTGACTGTCGATCCGAGCCTCCCAGTCTGTGGCATATACAAGAGGCAGACAGGGTCAGAAAAATGGCTTTGTCAGAGGCTTTCACTGATGCAGACGCTAGAAGGCCCCTGGTGTAGGAAGTGTTCTATCAAATTGCATTTATCTTTTATTTTTACAGAATTTACAGAATCTTTCTCAAAATAAAAAAAAATGTCAATCACAAGACAATTCGTCCAAACAAACATAACGTACACAGATGTACAAAGACGTACAAATAAACCTACACAGTGGTACACAGGTAAACACATGGCAATGTAAGCGCATGCAAACGAACATAAACACATACACACACTCACTGGGTGGAAGCGGCTCGTCCACACGCTGGTACCGATGGATGTCTTGTCTAACAGAAGGAAGTGAATGAACCTGCTGGTGTCCGTTTAGCTGAGTGGGACCTGTACAAGAGTGAGAACATACAATTATTAGCATATCAAAACTTAAAAAAGCCCCCAATTGAATAATTTACTCAGCAATCAGCTACTTTTTGTAAACTGTAAGTTTACAAGGTTGGTCTTCAAGGTTTTGAGCAAGCTAACAATTTTACCTGGATCTGTGTTCGTGTCTGTAGCGAACGTCTCCGAGTCCACCAAACCTCCTTCTCCTGAATGCATTAACTCCTCCTCCTCATCCTCCTCCTGCGACACACCCGCAGTTGCCTCCAGACTCCACCTCCGGGACATCGTGTCCTCCTCCACGTCGTCATCCTCCTCGTTGGCCAGTAACTCTGAAGGTGGTGTGTGTAGTTCGAAGTCATCGTTCGGAGGAGGTTCACATACAGCATCAATGACTTCATAGGTGGTGGGTGGGTCATCTGAGAGATCCTCTCCCCCTGGATCAATAGCCATCTCTGCAACTTGATCTGATTCCTTGTATGAGCAAATAAAAAAATACGCGAATATGTTCTAAAAGCCACCAAAAAAACTGGACTCTAAAGTTTGGGATAAAATTCACCTGAGCGGCCGACAGAGGCATGGGGCCACAATCCGATGCCATAGAGGAGATATCCACCTCTGTGGCCAACTCTTCACTAGGCCCCATTCCTTCTTCTTCACCCTCTCCTTCGTCCTGTCTCTCCATCAGACTTGCTGTCTCTATTTGAGGAGCCACAGAACTGGGCGGAACCTCCGGCTCCAGAACCACCCCAGTTCCTAAACTCAGTGTCTCCACCTCTGACTCTAGCCCAACTTCTTCAACAGGCTCCCTGAGTTCCTCCGAGTCCTCCGGAGGATTATGGAGCATTACTGGACACCTGGTAAGACCGTTCACAGCACCCGGCATGGGATCGATACAAGCAGACCTCTCCTCATCCTCGTCCGAGTCGATGTGGAGCATATCGCTGAGGCGGGTATGCGTGGGGAAGCTGGAGCTCAGCTTTGGAGAAGCTGCACACATCGGACGCTCCCCTGGTCCTTTGGGAGCCTCAATGGCATCTAGCTGCTCACTGAAGGTTCTCTGGAGTATGCTAAGGGATGGTAGAGCTTCTTCATCCAATGCACCTGAACAAATCTCAGCATCAGATGATAGGGCACAACCTCCTTCATCGGTTCGCCGGAAGCTTTGCGAACGTACAGGGTACAGAATAGCGGAAGAGAGAGGTAGTGCATGGGGCAAGTCTTCATCATCTGAAGGGGTGCCGGGGGGCCCAATTTGGGCTGCTGCCCCGAGGATTGACTCAGGGGTGACATCTAGGATTTGGAAATTTACATTTACATTTGGCGCCTTTGGCAACTATCCAGAGCAACTAACAATTATCTGAGTCATACAGATGGTCAAGGGCCCAGCAGTGGCAGCTTGGTGGTGCTTGTTGGGATTGAACCCATGACTCTCCGATCAGAGATCCAATGTATCCACCAAGTTACCACTTCCCTATATATAAATATATAGTATATGTATTCCACACTATCCATTACTTTGTTTGCACAAATTTTTATCTAATCTTAAAGGCAATTGGGCACCGGACCTCAATATTTGTACTACGTGTGTGTGTGTGTGTGTGTGTGTGTGTGTGTGTGTGTGTGTGTGTGTGTGTGTGTGAGATCTTACCGTCCTGGTTAGTCGAGGTGATATCCACTTTAAACTGAAGCTGACCACTTACATTATCAGTAGGCAAGCGGCGGCACAACGAGAAGCTCGAGGCTTGGTTCCTGTAAGAAATAAAAATTTTCGGATTAAAACTATTTCAACGACCCTTTCCTTCTTAACCATGCTGTATCATGCCGCTTATAGAAGAAATGACAAGAATTAGCAAGGGGGAAAGAAGCCGCACTGACCCTGATGCGGGTCTGTCCAGAAGCCTCTGAACAGGAATGTTCAGCTGACCCAGGAAGCGTTTAATGATTGGCCGACTTTTCGCAAACTTGTCCTTCACCTCGATTACGAGGACATCGGTTATCAGGGCTACGAATGTGTGTCTCTGCAAGGGACGCACAACAAAAACCAAGTCTGTCCAAGGTTAGGCTTATATTCGGGTATCTGATTCAGACTTGGTTTGTAACTTTGTCCATTTTTAACAACAAAAAGCTCTACTTGAAATCAAAAAAGAAACTATTGACATGGACAAACAGAGCCTGTCAAAGGTTTCACTTTGACCAGACAAATATATAAATGTCAGGAAGTTCTTAGTTTTTAAACCCCTCCTTAGCATGAATTAAAGCTTTACACACTCTCAAAATCTGGAATATTTTTGTAAAATGCCTCTTGTAAAAATTTGCCAAAGTTGTTCTTCACTAGTTGGAGATTTCTTTCTTGAGCTCCAGTTCATCCCAGAGAAGTTCAAAAGGATTTAGATGCGGTAACCGGGCCATGTTGGCTCAGGATTTCTTTGTCCTGGATTAAGTCTCCAACCTTCCCTGCTTTAAAAAAACCCCAGGACATTTAAGCTTCCATCTCAGTTGTAATTACAGGGGTGTGGAAGTCTGCTAAAATCTTCTCCCCTTGTCTTACATAAGTTCTTCTGAGACAAAAATGTCCAATTTGGACTCATTTGTATCCTAATTTTCTTCCAGTTGTTCATTGTCTAATTCTTATGTTTTAAGAAACCAGGATTGACTGTATGGTTAGATTAAGTCATAAAATTCTCCTTTATATGTGTGTTTGCATGTGTGTGCATGTGTGTGCATGTGTGTGCGCCCAACCTCTCCATGCCACACAGGGTTTGTAGTATTGGTTGTAATTCCAGATCTTCTTTCTTGGCCGTGGTGGGAGAAGGTGGGAAAGCCACTCCTTTTGCCTGGATGAATGCTCATCTTTAAATAGGGGTCAGGATTAAAAAACATGCCTTTCTTCAGTCCCATGGCTCGGATATCTACAAGGAGTCGGAGCACAGCACGACAACCAAATTCATTCAATACATTTTCTTATCTTATTTACATAATCTTGTGTCTGTACATTTGACAGTCACTAACGGCTGGAACCAAATTCCTTGTGTGTGTCAACACACTTGGCCAATAAACCGGATTCTGATTCTGATTTTTACTTGTATAGTAAAAAGAAAAAGCACAAGTGATTGACAGGAGAAATAGAGGACTAAACTACAAAATGTCCAGGAGCTCACTGATGCCCTGATCCAGGTCTGGGAGAAGATCCCTCAAGATGCAATCCAACAACTTATTAGGAGCATGTCCAGATGTTGTAAGGCATGCAAACAGTAATATGGGGAGTACATACAGCTTACAGACACTAAATAACATTGAAATGTATGCAAGTTGGACAAATACATACACTGAACAGAAATTATAAACGCAACCCGTTTTTACTGCCAAATTCTCTCAAATGCCTTTGTAGATAGCTTTTGGTAGAGAAATGAACATTCAATTTACGGGCAACAGCTCTGGTGGACATTCCTGCAGTCAGCATGCCAATTGCACGCTTCCTCAAAACTTGTGACATCTGTGGCATTGTGCTGTGCGATAAAACTGCACATTGTAGATCGGCCTTTTATTGTGGCCAGCCTAAAGCACACCTGTGCAATAAGCATGCTGTCTAATCAGCATCTTGATCTGCCACACCTGTGAGGTGGATGGATTATCTCAGCAAAGGAGAAGCGCTCACTAACCCAGATTTAGAAATATTTGAGAGAAATAAGCCTTTGGGCGCAAAAACAAAAGTGTTGCGTTTATAATATTGTTCAGTGTATATAAGGAGAGAGAGAGAGAAGGGATGTGCATCTCCAAAACTGATTTGCATCTCGATGCAAAGCCACCAATACGATACATTAAAGATTCATATGAAGCAGCTACCGATTTCACGCGATCCGATCTACCCGTTACGACGCAGTGCGATACGATTTCGATTTGATTCAACACAATGCGATTCAATGCATTACGATGCAATGGAAAAAATATGATGCTATACAATTCAATATGGTACAGTTATGGTATGGTTCGCTTTTATTTCTTCCGTTCAGACAATCAGCAAATCATCAATTTACTAATAAGTGCCTTTTGACTTCTAACGCATGGCCCTTTCACAAAAAAGCCTTTGAAGTGCAGAAAAAAAAAGAAAAAAGATCTTTAGCTGTTCTGTGTGCAGAAGTTACAGCTCTACCTCTGCCATGTTAATCTGTATTCTATGTGACTCTCAACACACGCCTCGGTCTCCTTAGTGTAGCAGCAGCAGTGCTGAGAGAACGCGCTCGGAAAACATTTTAGCGAGGAGAAATCGAACTACATATCGAATATTGATCGCAAATTATTGGTGACTTTCTAAATAATAAAAATGTAGCGCATTTACTAAGAATTATAAAAAATATAGAAAAACGACAAATGAAAAGTTGTATCTATTGCACATCGATGCATCACATATATATGTACACACACACACACACACACACACACACACACACACACACACACAAGCACACTATATTAACACAATTTAACAAATATAACAATTATGAAGACAATTATTGTTCAATAAAATTATATTATTATATTATGAACACATATTTACATTTACATACATATTATTATATAAAACACATTTAATAAATATAATATATATATTAATATAATAAATCTTTCTAGACTCGTGCATTAGTCCCGACTCCAGCTGACCTGAAAGGGTGAAGCTGACCAGTTTTCGGCTCGAGTCTGAAGTCAGCTGTCCTTCGCCTTGGCTGTCGGCCTAAACAACATACCAAAATCAATGTCCAGCTCATTCACGCTGTCTTCTTCTCTCAATCATACATTCTTTTTTTTTCAGACACACTCTGATGACTTAATACACACATTCAATTATTTACTATTTGTCTTACTGTGTATACATTGGTGAATGTCTAAATATGAAATATGAATTATTTTAATATCTATATATGTGTTATTTATATATAAACATTAACTCTTAAAGTACAGACCGAATATCGAGGATTCTTTACAGTGATGCACGGCGTTGTGGCTCTCAAGGCGCCGGTCAAGCCGTGATAGTATTTGAAGCAGATTCTGGTCTCAGCTAGAGTTCAAAAACCCCAAAAAATGAACATGAGGATTCAGGGATAGTTCATTAGTCCAAATGTCTACAATAGTTCAAATGTCCTGAAGGAAAGACAACGTTAGCAGCCATACTGACCATCCAGGAAGTATGGACCAGCCTCTAGCCTCCAGACGATCTGACCACACTGTGTCCCGTTCACACCACGATTCTTGCAGTCCCACACGTTTGATGGACAAGTCTCATCTTAAAAAAAAAAAACACAAGTGTCTGCATGCTGTTGTATAAATTCCTTGAAAGATGGTTAAATTTGCTCTAAGTACTAAAGACATTCATATATACACCGATCAGGCATAACATTTAGCCACCTGCGTAATAGCAATTTCAGCTACAGGAGCTCGTCTGTTGGATCGGACCACACGGGCCAGTCTTCGTTCCCCACGTGCATCAATGAGCCTCTGCTGCCAACGACCCTGTCGCCGGTTCACCACTGTTCCTCCATTGGACCACTTTTGATTGATACTGACCACTGCAGACCAGGAACATCCCACAAGAGCTGCAGTTTTGGAGATGCTCTGACCCAGACGTCTAGACATCACAATTTGTCAAACTACTCAAATCCTTACGCGCCGACATTTTTCCTTCTTCTAACACATCAACTTTGAGGACAAAATGTTGCTGCCTAATAAATAAATCCACACACTAACAGGTGCCATGATGAAGAGATGATCAGTGTTGATAATAGTATGTCATATGCTATGCCTGGTTGGTATAATTATTTATATATAGCCACACAATCAGATATCAGAAGACAACAAAGGACAGCTGAAAGGGTTATTGGTGCTCCTCTCCCATGAAGAAAAGGCCTCAGAAAATCACTTTAGATCCCACACATCCAAACCATATACTACAGAGCACCAAACACCAGGACAGTCTGGCAGAAGAGAACTTTGTTCCCCCAGGCAGTCTATCTCATAAATATTTTAAAGGCTCTCCTGAATGTGCAATAAAAATAATAAAAAAAATATGCAATCCCACTTTTTATTTGTATTATTATTATAATTTTTTTTTTCATGAAAAATGTGCAATACTATTTTTTTTATTATTTTTTTATTTAATTTTATTTATTTTCTTTTATTGATCTTTTTATTAAAATGTGCAAGCTTCTGTCACCAAAACCAATTTAAATGAAAAAATCTATTTGATTCTTATTTCAGTGTTATTTCAGTAACAAAGTAAATGTAATTCGTTACTGTACTTAAGTAGCTTTTACGTGTATCTGGATTTTTCGGAAGTATTTTAATTTAGGGAGACTTTAACTTTATTAAGTTTTCAAGTCAAATCTTACTCTTTGCTCAACCTCATTTTGCAAAGTCAGTCGTTCTTTGAATTTATGAACTGATAAAAACGTAACTGGTCAAACACGCAGCAACTCACGAATCAGGGTAAAGGTCGCGTTTTGAACCGGTTTTGATTGGCGCTTGGTGGTATCTAATTATCACCAACATACTGTTCAGCATCAGTTAAACAGCAAGCAGAACATTTAGAGAGGAATAAATGATGAAGAAACTCCTGAACTCGAACTTGCCACAACAAAAATCGTTTTGGGCTCATGATAATTTGAATAGAAATCAACCAGTGTTTGACTCATTAATATCATTCTATTAATAGATCAATGTGCTGAGAGGCACATTAGAGTCTTGATTTGAGTTGATTAAGTAAAGAGTCTTGTGACAAAAATTATAATAGGAATATTATAGCCATAATAAATCATATTTTGGGGACTGAAGTACATTTAAAGGCAAATACTTTTGTACTTATACTCAAGTGAAAGTTTAAACAGACACCTTTACTTTTACTGGAGTCACATTTTTTGTATATCCCACCACTGTCTGATTCTGATTAAGTGGAACCAAACTCAAAAGTATACCTCTCGTCATCCGGGAGGCACCGAATGCCTATTCATTAAATCATGCAAATTATGCTCTTCATGCTTTGTCACCCTCAAACATGCTTATATAAGCCCAGAGTAAGAGGCAGATCACATTGATGCACTCATTGAATGTCTGCTTCGTTGCAGAAATGAAGAGCACCGCTGGGATGAGCCCCCTGTGAAGGTAATGAAGTCCCAAGGCCTCCGGGTCAATAGCTCGAGGCAAGGTGCCCAGATAGATCTTTTTTTAAATTATTTATTTATTTGTTTATTTATTTTTACCCTGGCAATTGGGATTGAAGTATTTAAACTCTGGATTTGCTTCGCATATGCGCGCATGTGTTCTGTCTGAATTATAAGAACAGAGCATTTATTATTTAAAAGCATTCATTTTAAAGTGCTTCAATCCTCCTCGTCATCAAGAAGCCATGGTTAAATGGCATCAGGAGATGCCAACTCAGGGACATTCAGGCTTCCCATGAGTGTGATTGGAAGGCTTGAGTTTCAGCCACTGAGGCTCCAGGATCGCAGAACTGATCTATAGCTGGATCTGAGACTGAATCGCTGAAGTCAAAGGGTACTACTTTATAGGTCAAGTCATTTGACCAAGGTTATGAGTTGTGTTTAATTAAATATTTAAAAAATACAATAAACTAGCAAGAGTTTTAGCAAAAAAACTTTAAAAGAGGTGGAAAGAGAATTTAAACGTTCTACTTGAGTAAAAGTACTGTTACTTCGTTACTTTCAACCATATTATGAACCTAAAAACCAAGCGATCAATTCACCAACTCTTACCTATGTGATAGAGGCCGATCCAGTCAGTAGAATCGACCTCCTCCTTGATGTCCCATGAGATGACCAGGTTCTGTCCACGCCCGAGAGTGAACTCCAGGGTAGAGGCCGTGAGGGAGGAGCGACTCTGAGAACTGACCAAGTCAGTGTCACTGTTAGCTCGAGTAAGTCCAGACGTTTCGGTACCACCACGCTCGGCTAGGCTCCTCAGGTTTTCGGGGCTAAGCGTGTGACGAAGATGAGGGCTACGTCTCCGCGCACCCTGCTGCTGCTCCCGAGCCACCAGGTGCTCCCGCCCCTGGGGCGCCATACTGGGCGCCTGTTGGGAGCGGGGCCTGGATGGCAGGACCGCTGTTGCAAGAGAGGGCCGAATGGTTGCTGATGGTAGGGGGGCCGGGCCAGGAAATAAGTGGTATTTATTTAAAAGGGGGTGAATTGGTGGTTGTTATATGAAGGTAACCGAATCGTAAACTTGTATTGGAGCCGATGTGAGAAAGATTTAGTGGTTCGGTTACTTTTACATGACGATGATCACTATGGATCCTGGGTCCAAGACAAGACACAGATTAGGAAAACTCGGATCAGTTAAGAGGGTGGATTTTGGTTAACCAGCTATACAAGTCTTGATAAGGAGCCTCAACCTGGAAGATACGACAAGAAAAGAAGTAAAAGAGATTAGCATTTGTTGCATCAAACAGGCCAAAAGCCATTACTATTTAGCCCCTATAGTGTCTTTTGCCTCTTTACCCTGTGTCTGAGTGACTGTATTCATTCTGAAAAAGCGTTACATTTAAAAACTTTTTAGTGATCTCAAGCTTATTCATTCATTAAGCAGGAACACCCACGATGGGATGCTGGAATCTCACATGGCATCTCAGGAAATGCAACCTGCCATGGAAGCTGCTGAAACAGTTCTACTCGGTTATCATTTGAGTCTGTCCTGTGTACATCTATAACTGTCTGGTTTGGTTCAGCTAGCAAATCAGACATCAAGAGGCTACAGCGGACGGTCAGTACTGCTAGGAGGATTAGAGGTGCCCCACTTCCCAACCTCCAAGAGCTCAGTTGTTTTCCGCAGGTAATAATCAGCATGAACAATTAAAATACTCATAACTACACATTGTCCATCATAACTGACACACTTGTAAATAAAATCTGTACATTCATTTTAAACAATATTTATACTTCTGTATATAGTGCATTATTTAATTGTCTGTTTTACTGTCTGTAATATTTTGTTATAATATATCTGTACGTCTCCTGCACTGGAAGCTCCTGTTGCCAAGTCAAATTCCTTGTGTGTGTAAACATACTTAGTAATAAAGCTATTTCTGATTCTGATTCTGATCATGCACTCTCTAACACACACACACACACACACACACACATGTACACTTATCAATCCACCTACAGGCATAGTCATAACGAAACCTGAGACCCCAGAAGAAACTCATGTGCTCACAAAAATGCGACCTGCTCTACTTGATCAAATGCGCAATTAAAGATGATGGAAGATGTTACACAGCAAAAATGCTTCCCAAGGTTTACAGCAGATATTCGATCCTGCGTCCCCACAAACCGTTATTGTGGTACGCCCCGGATAAATGCTTCTACAGATTCAATTATACGAAGCATGCACACGGAACGTCTGTTGAAATTATGAGTTCTGTGGCCTGATGAGAACAAAACAGCTATTTAGAGAAAAACTGGTAGCTTTTTATACAGTCTATGCATTATTAAAATGGTATAGAGTTATTAATATGATGGGCCATATGTGTGTGTGTGTGTGTGTGTGTGTGTGTGTGTGTGTGTGTGTGTGTGTGTGTGTAGTTATCAGTAATAACGAAATATTATCCTACATGACTCTTGCAATATCAAGTTAAATGAAGGCTTTGTGGTATAAGCCTTAATGTAACCCAGGATTCTGAAGGATCTGCTGACCTCCAGTCCTACGAATATTATATCTAATTATTATAATACATTAGAAAAGATTAATCAGACACAAAGGTATCCTTGGCTCTAGTTCTAGGTGACAAGTAATCCGTCAATTCGGTCTGCCTCAAAGGGTTTTGTAGGCTTATATTCATCCCTGAGCATCGCTGAATTCCCTAAACCAATCAACATTAGTTTTAAAACCAAGGTAGCCAATCATATTTTAAGTAGAATTCTCTAGAACCGCCCCTAATGGTTAAGTGATCACCAAGAGTTTTTTTGCTTTGAAAAGCTTGAGCGTCCAAGAAAGTGGTAGATCTTGGACTTCTGATCAGATGATTGTAACTCCAAATCCCAGCACTACCAAGTACCACTTCTGGGCCCTTAAGAAAGGCCCTCAACTGTTCAATTGTATAAATGAGATCATTGTAAGTTGCTTTGGATAAGAGTCATTAATTTAAGTTCAGTATGCAACCCGAAGAGACTGTTACTGGAGAAAAGTCTGGATTCATTGAGCTGGATATTTTCATTAATCACTCACGAAGTGTACTGATGAGATTCACCTTCAATTTTGTTTTTGAGTTGCTACAATTTTCTGTATAATGAACATATCGAATTACTTTTTAAGGATGATGTCCTTTTGAAGGTTAGTCATCATTTTGTTGTTTTTAGCGCTCTGGTGGGTTTTTTATGAGGTTTTTATGGGACAGATATATATATATTTGATTGAAATGTGATTTGAGGGACTTTTTTTATAATATATATAATCTGCTCGAACTTTAGCAAAATTAGCAAAACATTTCTTTCATGCAGGAAACTGGCCAATCGGCTAGAAAGCCCACATCAGTGGAGGAATGTTCAGTGGACATTCTGCTAGTTTCTGGATTGGCTGGACAGACAATTCCACCACGGGTCTTTGTTGTCCCAAACGTCCTTTAATGTGATCTTTAATCCAATACAGCAGAACAATCTTCCTGTCTCTGAGCCTTAGGAAATGTTTTAGGGAAAACTTGCCTCAATGCGATTTTCCAGTTTGCAAAAAAGTCTGTTTTTTGTTTAGTCTGTAAAGATGATGCAATAGAGACTTGTAGATATGGATGCACAGGAACTTGTGTGTGTGTGTGTGTGTGTGTGTGTGTGTGTGTGTGTAGCTTGGTAGTGTTGTATCAGTAGGGAGATCCCTGTTGTGCTCCAGTAGACATTACTGCAGCACTCTTGCTGCCTGACAGAATGGGCACCTTGGGGAGCTGGCAGACAAAATGGCACTGGGGCCCCTATTTGTTCCATAGTGTATGCATATGTGTGTGTGTGTGTGTGTGTGTGTGTGTGTGTGTGTGTGTGTGTGTGTGTGTGTGTGTGTGTGTGTGTGTGTGTTATTCATAAAACAAAACAAACAGCACTCACGTCAGTTAAACTTCCACTAATAACCCAGCGACACTGTTATATCACGTGTGAATCCGCAAATCTACGTGACCGTGTCCCTTTCATTATTTATCATTACTACATACTGGAATGAGTCGTTTATAGCAGCAGAACGAATTATAGGAATAATTTATAAACCCTAACTGCACTGCAGTGGACGCATTCCCTATTCCTGTGCTTCAAATTGAAAAGAGATAGAAAAAGATTCTTGGAGACCCTGCGTTCGGAAAAATGTGAGGATTATTTCTTTGCGTTCGTGACAACGAGGTGAACCCTGAACTCTCGAGTCGAGAAAAGCCAATGCGGGCTCTCGACCAATCAGTGAAACATCATCCAGTATTTGGGTTTTCTTTCGCTGCTTTCCAGAGCGTAATCTTGGATCATTTGACTTGTTCCAGGACGATTCAGGCATTTTGGGGGAGTGGGAGCTCACTGTTTAAGGTCCTGGGTTACTGATTGGATGGTCAGGGGTTCAAGCCGCAGTATCACCAAGCTGCCACTGTTGGGCCCTTGAGCGAGGCCCTTAACACTCTGTGCTCCAGGGGCGGCGTATCATGGCCGACCCTGCGCTCTGACCCCAACTTTTGAGCAAGCTGGGATGTGAAGAACAAATGTCACTGTGCTGTGATGTATATGTGACAAATAAAGGCTATTCTATTCTATTTGACCTCTCGCAATTCCGACCCCCCATATATATATATATATATATATATATATATATATATATATATATATATATATATATATATATATATATATATATAATTTATATACCAACTTTTCAAGTCGGAATTCCGAGAAAAAATAAAAAAAATTGTAAAAATAAAAAATTGCCAAAATAAAGTCAGCATTGCGAGGAAAAAAGTCTGAATCCCAAGAAATAAAGTTGCCAGCAAGGCTTTCTCGGCGAATCACTGACCTTAATTTATTTTTGTATGTGAATATGTATTCAATTGTTCCCATAGCATTTTCTCTCGTGTGTCTGTTTACGTTGGAGTTTCAATCCAATCAGATTTTAGCCTTCACCTCGCTTCAGCGTCAAAGGAATCTACGTTGCGCCTTCAAAATGAGCAGTGCATGTAGCTAAGAATACATGCTGCATGAAGCTGTTGCATTAACCAATCAGATTGCATTTAGGCAGGATGCACCTAAAGGCCTGGGTGTGAAACGTACGGCCCGCTACTGATAATTAATATTTGTTTTGCATATATGGTATATAAATCCGAGAGTTTTGGTTGTTTAGATGGTTGTTGAATTGCAAATGGAAAATACTGTGTGCTGATTTGGGACCTCTGCACAGGAGCCCAGAGATTTACAGACATTTTTCCAGCTACACAATGTTGTTGATGTGTTCATGTTTGGTAGCTACACCAATAAAGGTTCAGACACTATATGGACCAACATTTGTGGACACCTAACCCTAAGATTTCTGGGATTTTTTGAACATCCCATTTTACATTTAGTCCTGTTATAATATCCTCCACTCTTCTGGGAAGATGTTCCAGTAGATTTTAGAGTGTGCTTGTGGAGATTTAAGATTTCAATCAGCTACAAGGGTTTTAGTGAAGTAATTATGTAGGTGAGGTTGAGGAGGCCTGCGGAGGTCAATAGGGTTTATAGCAAGTTAATCAAGATTTTCACTCCATCCTTTATAAAAAATATATATCTTCATGGAGCTGATGGAGCTTGCTTTCTGAACAGAGACATTATCATGCTGGAACAGGTTTGGGTCTCTTAGTGTGAGTGTCATTGCTTTTAAAAAGACATTAAAATCTCAATTTTGCTATACCTTCGTTTAAGAATGCATTTCGAAACACACACGGAATTTTGCTACAAATATTTTATGATAAAAATGCGACCCGAAGTGTTCTAGGACAAATAACGTTTCAATGATCCCATTTCTGCTTGGACATGTTCCACATATTGAATCAGTGTGCGTAATACATTTTCATTTTTGCAACCTATAAAGCGTTTAAAATCGGTGTGATTTACATTTTGCACAGACGCTAATGGAACATGTCGATTAAAATACATTTCCATTTGATTGTTTCATTGCTATTTTGCATATTACTTTTTTTAATTGAATTTTGCTACCTCTATGCTTTTCCAGACCCAATGCTTTTGCTCGTATAGTTTAGTTCCGAATCAACAAAGAAAAGTTGAAATGGAGATGGAGAAACTAGGAAGAATTGTATTGATGGGGTCTGAAGTTTAATAATATGCCCAATTTTTCTTCATTTTCATAAAATGTCAAATGTAACTAACATCTTGTATGTAGTAACAGCTAACAAACTCTTTTATTATAAACTCCTTGAAGTTCAAGGATTATTTCGATGTATAGCCAACATATTTCACATTCTCACCCCCCCCCAAAAAAAGTCTAACCTAAAAAATTATATATATATTAATATTATTATATAATACAAAAAAATTATATATATATATATATATATATAAAACATATTATTAAATAGGTTTTGGGTACAGTCTAAGGTTTTATGTATCTTGTGTTTCCTCAGAAAACCTTTAAAGCTGATCTGTGAGATTGACACAAATTATACCCTGTGTGTGTGTGTGTGTGTGTGTGTGTGTGTGTGTGTGTGTGTGTGTGTGTGTGTGTGTGTGTGTGTGTGTGTGTGTGTGTGTGTCTTTTTGTTTATTTTGGACTCCTGACATTTTGCTACTCTCTTCACATGCTTCTGGTTTGCTTCTATTTCCCACTTACGATGTCGTAATTACGAACCCCCTTGCTATAGTTAGTAGCGTGTTCTACTTTGGAATCCTTCAGAGATCTTAACCAGTAATTATTTAGAGCAACATATGTTTATTCAGGGAAATGACACTGTATTTTCCACTGCTATTATAAAGAATAGAAAGGTGGGAGTATTTTTTAGCATGATTACTAAAATGGGTGTATATGTAAGGTTCATGAAATGCATAGAAGGTATGTTTGTGCGTGTGTGTGTGTGTGTGTGTGTGTGTGTGTGTGTGTGTGTGTGTGTGTGTGTGTGTGTGTGTGTGTGAGATGTTCCCATAATCGAGACCTACTTCAATTACATTTACCTGTGACCTACAAATGTTTTATTCAAACCAACCAGGTCTGAACTTGAAGAAAAGTGTGTATGAATGTACACTGGGTTTGCGCTGTTCTTTTGCTTAGTAGTTTATGTGTTTTGTCATTTCCATTGATTTATTCCTGCTTTACTGCCAGGTTTCACTGGAACAGCTCCAGATCCACCATAAATGTCTGATATATATTGATGTTTTTATTATTATAATCATTATAATATTATAGAAACCTGGTTTTTTATATGGTATTTTCTTTTTTTTAAGGTATGAATAGAAGGATCTTAACCTGAAAATACAGCAGAGTAAATTTATGACAATTTTATATAATATATTATAATTAGATTCTAATTTTAGATTTATAATGTATATATATATATATTTATAATATTTATATATGTATATAATTCCTATAATCTTATAATCCATAAAACTTATTTATTTTATATACTTCTGCAAATAAATGCTCTAAAAGAGTTGTTGTTTTTTTTGTTTTTTTTTTAAAGGCCATTTATTCAAATACCTGTCAATAGAAACCCAGAGAAAATCTGATTTGCAGTGTTTTGCTAAATTATTTCAGAGCTGTATACAAAGTGTGTGTGTGTAAATATGAACATCAACTAAATTGTGTAGCTGTAAAACTGTTCGTTAATATTCGGGCTGTTTTCACAGACGCCTAACATAATTTTACTTTATTAACGAGTCATTGGATTTATGAAACCGGTTTGGAAACGAAATATATATACGTGTAGAATGTCTATAACATTAAAATTTATTATTAAAAATTATATATTTTATATACTAAATGCTCTTAATAGGTTTATTTGAAATTTGGGAGAATTGCTGTCAGCACATTGTAGAATCAAATATACATATATACATATTAATGTCAAAGCGTGTTTATATAAATATATAAATATAATTTTTGCAGTTAACAAGCAAATCATAAATTCAAATGGCCTATGGTATATACACACACACCCACACACACACACACACCCACCCACACACACACACACACTATGAATATATTAATATATATTCAAGCCTATGTCATAAATCCTAATACCCATAAATCTAATGAATGTAATCTTCATCATCATCATCATGACGCATAAAGTCCATAGTAAAACACCAGCATCACTATGAAGGTAAAACTAAAAGGTGAACTGAACCACAGCGAGGTTTTGCTCAGCATTTCATTAGTCTGCCACTGTGAATATATGACGTCATAAGTATTGTGAAGCGGAGCGCGTGTCGGACGCTCGTCAGCTTATAACGCGTCTTCATAAACACAAAAAAAAAAACACGTAATGGCATGCAAGGGCGGTTATAACATCTCAAAGCCTTTAGGTATTGCTCTAGATTTCTCCACACTGCCTCTGCATACTGTGCGTGGGGAATTCCCATTTTCCCGTGCACTGTTTACTGCTGCATCACTGAGGAACATCTCGAAGTCAACATCTGTCCTGGCTTACAAGCAGTAAATCCACCCCCCCCCCCCCCACCCGTGTCCTGATGCGGTGCCGAGCTGCAAAGCCACAGCAGGTCTGCAGAGGATCTGCTTAGTCACAGCGATGGGTTAGGTGCGTGGAGAACGTGGCTTACCTCGTGCGCATCCGATCTCCAGGAGCGGAGGAGGAAAAAAAGTGCGCAAAATAAAAAAACACGCAAAATATTCAGCGCAACACTTCAGGTCTCAGTATCGGTGTGAGCAGTGGAGAGGAGAGGAGAGGAGAGGAGAGGAGAGGAGAGGAGAGACACGACCACCCTGCCTGGCCCTGGTATCACGACACGGCTGGTGGATCCATCGAGCCGAGCCGAGCCGAGCCGAGCCGAACCGAGCCGAACCGAGATTTCCGTCGTGCGTCGGACAGTGGGCGGTTACTCCGTCTCGCGCACACGCCGACTCTCACGACGGAATGTTAATGCGGGACAGCGATACCCCCCCCCACCCCCCCTTCCCCTGCAGTGGCAGGCAGCTCACAGCGCGTGCACACACACACACACACACATTTCAGCAGCCAGAGTTGCTGATGACGACCAGAACAGAGTGCTCCTGCAGGTGCAAAATAACTGATCCGTGTGTGTGTGTGTGTGTGTGTGTGTGTGTGTGTGTGTGTGTGTGTGTGTGTGTATGTTCATCATCCTGGGGGAAGAGAAGGAAGTGAATGGATTGAGCATTCGAAAGGGATGAAAAAGGAATTGACCAAATCCACAGATGCAAAGGACCAAAGAAAATAGTGAGAGAAATGTACAGGAAGAAAGAAGAGAAGGGGGGAGGAAAGAAATGAGGGGAAAAACATGAGAGAGAGAAAACAAAGGAAGAAATCAATAAAGGAAGAATGGATAGAGGACAAAAGTAATGGGAAGTAATTTAAGGAGGAAATGAAGGGTGTGGGAAAAGGGAAAGGGGGAATTGTAGTGTAGAAAGAAGAAAGAATTGATGGATGGAAGGAACTTTTTATCTGATTACATTAAAAATTCCAGAGGAAATTTCCTATGTATTTCCTTCATCTGTTAGAAAATGCTTGAACAAACTTCATAGGTCATTAAGATAATCTAAAACTGTGACAGATGCAAAAAGTCTATTGTGAGCCTTTTGCACATGTTCTGGACCTGCCCAAGGTGGCATCATTTAAAAAAAAAAAAAATCGATTTTCAACATACAAAAGTTTCTGAAATACTAAAAGGTTGCCATATCCCAATCCCCATTTACTGCCATATTTGGGATCACATCACAGAATAAGCACCTTAAATATCACAACATGATAAAGTTGGCCTTCAGCACACTATTGACCCGGAGTATTCCGTTTAAACCGAAGGACCTTATGTACAGAAATTCTGACAACTGTACAGAAAGATTTGGCAACCCTTTTTTTTTTTTTTTTTGCCAAAATGTAAACAGCTTCTATACAACCATTCCAGTCCTGAGGTCCTTTTTTTAGAGGATATACATTTACTTTGGTCCATTTAGCTTTCCCTCAACCCTGACCTGAAGTCTCTGCTGCAGAAAAACATCCCCACAGCATGATACTACCACCACCATGCTTCACTTTTGGCATGGATTTGGACACACTTTCGACTTTTTCAGTGTTTTTTCTTTTTATTATTTTCAACATTAACAATTGATACTGGAAATGTTTAATATTCAAGATTGTCCATTTGGCTTCAACGACAGCTTGGAGACAACTCATGATATTCTCTCATCAGATTGGCGTCTCAAGAAATGGTTTTTAGGTCACGGATGAGCCTCATCAAGAAGACAGTCCATTAATACTTTAAGAAATGACAGGCAGTCTAAAAAATCTCAAAAAACCTTTAAACGTTTTCCCATCCAGGTTCTCACAAGGACCGTGTCCACTTGACCAATTTTAGCTGCGTAATTAATGGCGATTTTAAATTTTTTTTTTTATATTATTAGTTGCCACATTTTCATGTCAAAACAGAAATCGTTATAAACTGCCTTTATAGAGATTATGCTTTTTCTAAACTTAGCTGAACAACAAAGAACACCACTATTACTAGCATTAGCAGCACTAAGTAGGGAAAAAAAGATGGACAACCAGACATCAATTTTCCAGAATCTTTAATCGGGTTCAAGAATCGAACAAACTCCTCATAAAACTCATTACTCAGCGTTTTATTTCAGAAACCATCCACACACATTTCATTTAAACATAAGTGTAACATATATATATATTTAAAAAAACCCACACAATTAAAAGCCACCAAACAGCTTCAGAACACAACTTAGAATAAGATCCTGAGAATGAAGAACGTTCGCTTCGTCACTCGACCTTGGCAACAATCGGCTTGCGCTTTTAATTCATTTTTATTTGTATAGCGCTTTTAATTACGTATATTAGATCTGGAACCTCCCCCCCCCAAACATTGACTTCTGACAATATACACACTTTTTTTTGTTGACGCCCCCTAAAACTGCCCATTTTTAAACATCCAGATTTCCTTGACAAGAAAACCATAAATATTGTCACCAGCAGCATTTACACCATCACACCAATTAACAATGGTTTATTACATGTTCTTGGCTAATAACATTAAATTAAATGTTTGGTCATTGCAGTAAGACACAAAAATAACCACAAGTTCAAGCGTAGAGCTTTTCCTTTCAAGCGGACCAACATAATAATCCTATCATAGTTAGCTTTCGGTCCTTTAGAATATTGCGCAACACTGGTCTGTTAGACCGAAAAGATTTCCATCGAACACGCCGTCAAAATTGTTCATTCACATCCTGTAAACATAAAGCTTTAAACAAGGTGTATGAGGCGACCTCATTCAAGACCTCGTTTCCAATATCAAGCTTATAAAATAATAAAGTGTGGCAAAAAAACAAAAAAAAAAGAAAAACAGGAAAAAATAAACCAAATTAGACACTATAACTGAATACCTATGACGTGTTTTAGTGCCTCGTAAAAATAAATAAAATAAATAAAACTAGGATACAATCGTTGCAATATGAGAATAAAGTCGCAATTGCGAAAATAAAGTCGTAGCAATACGAGAATAATGTCGTAGCAGCACTGGTCAAATCTGGCGCAACAATTTTTTTTTACCATAGAGGGCGCCATTTCTCAAATGCAGCTTAAAATTGATGACCCAGAATAGTTCGCTATGCAAACAGAATAAATTCAAGCATCAGCAGCCACTTTTAATTAAAAGTCCGTGCGACGACGCGCCTAATGTCGTGCACTTTACCTTTATTCTCGTAGTGCTACGTCTTTATTCTCGTAATCTTACTGTTTATTTTAAGTGCCACTAAACACCGTTGTACAACTCTCTATAGGCACTAATAACTTCCACTTTCGCTTGCCGTTTTATTTCAAGACTTAAAGTCTTAACCTTAAACTCTTTCTATTGCTTGTTGTTTGTAAGGTGAAGAGTTAAAGCTACACCGGTGTAAAAAAGGCAAGGTTTGCTCTGTGAAAAAAAATGGTGTTAGGTCGAAATCTAGTAAATCTAGAAATCTAGAAATTTAGTGTAAATTGAAAAATCCAATGTCATTTGAGGGTCAATACTTATTTATATTACATTTACAGTGTTTGGGAAATGCACTCATCCAGAGCAACTCGCATCTAAGCTGAGCAGTGGGGGTTAAGGCTTTGCTCAGGGGCCCAGCAGGGGGCAGATGGGTGTGGCTGGGATTTGAACTCACGACCTTTAGAAGTTCAAAGTCTTAACAATTAGTGCAGATTTTTAGAGTAACAGTTCGACTTTTACGGAGCTGATTAGCCGAGACACGTCTGGGTAGGTTTGGGCGATATAGCTAAAAATAAAAATCTCCATGATTTTTTACTTATTCACAATTAAGATTTTATTTCTTTATGTAGTCAACTTTAAACATTACTACAACAACGTGACTGAAGTACAGTCTCTTTATTAATAATTAGAAAATTAGGTTATGGAACATTTTAGTAGCCATGCACATAAATAGTCAACATGTTGTAAATAAATGTAAAAAATCTAAAGATTTAAACGAAATACGAAAGCAAATATTGTGCAATTTTAATTTAGCATTAAATATTTTCCGCTGTGTCTTTTTTACGCAAATGCTGGAATAAATTAATCAAATTTGTTATTTAAAAAAATCATCAAATTTTAGCATATTTTGCATTTGACAAAAGTTTGTTCATCGCCGGACCTCTCGAATCCGAACCATTTCCAAACCACAAAGAAAATGTTACTACCTTTCTTTGGAATAAGGTCACCCTGACGTGAGGAAGAGCGCCCTCATGTGGCCGGAGACAATATTGTCTCTTGACTATTCTGCCATTGGTGCAATGACAATGTATCTGATTGAATGCGTGCGGCAACATTTTTGTTACAAATCGCGATACCGCGGTTTAAGATCAAATAAAATCATCTAACGTAATTTAAAATTAATTGTCCAATTTTCTTTTTTTAAAGATCAGTTTTACGAATGAAATAAGGTAAAATTTTGATCATTTTCTTCTCCACCACTAAACAAACTGTCACTTTTGGCCATAGTCTGGCCCAATGACGTAGAAATAGTTCGCAATCACGGCATGTCACAGTGTACACCATTAGAAATTTTTTTTTTTACAAATTTCCAGATTGATAGAAAACCCTCCCTAGAAAAAAGAACCTGCTTGCATTAAGATTTACAACACACGGAAGAAGAAACCACACAGCAACACTGATTAGCATTTAGACCCTAAACACAAAAAAGAAAATAGGTACAGTCACAGTGAAGGAAAACACACCAGCACATCCCTCGTTCCTCAGAGGAGTGTGTTTGTTTGAGAGCTTGGTCCTAACTGAGAAATTCCCATTTCTATGAGAATGGAGTGTTGGATTGAAATCGTAAGCGCTGTTCAGATTAACAATCGTCGTTCTGTTTTTGAACAGGGCATGCAGAAAGGCACTGGATCTCGGCGTGATCGGACAAGCGGGACGATTTAGGCGTGTGCTAATTCTAAGCCCAGGGAGACAGCGGAGATCCTGCACAGAGCGCCAGCCCACGCTGTCTAGAGTGTAACCCAGGGAAAACGAGTGTTGCCGAGAGCACTATGGAAAAAGGTTGACTACGGTCGCATCGCTTTGTACATGTCAAATGGCTTTTGACTTTAACGCGTGCACATACGAGGTGGTATCAAAAAGTTTTTTAAACTAGCCTGCCACAGATCCAGTTACTTTCGACGACTGTCCTCCCTCGGACGCCATAAAACCTGAAAGTAGAACTCGCTATTGAAAGTGTGGTCCCTGGGGACGAATTCTCGATGCACAATTTCACGAATGTCAAAAAAGACGATGAGCATCCATTTCGTCGAGCTGCGAGCTGCGTGAAGATGATTCCACGGTGAAGACTGTTGCTTGATCCTTGGGTCATCCACAGCATGCTGACAGTTTTTGGTAGACTTCGACGCAGTGTTTCTTCTGTACCTAAGTCAGCAGCCTGTGGACGAACTCGGCAGCTAGACGGTGCATATTCATACCACACGTGAGAAGAGGATCGCCTGGACTGTTTCGTATGACACAACGATAATAGCAGCAATGTGGTGGATTGTTCTCCGATGATCATCATGCACAAGTTTCCTAATGGTTTGCGGGGGTTGAGCTCCTTGTAGGTCTTCCTGATCTCTTTTTGACGTTCTTTGGCTCTTGAAGTGAGCGTGAGACTCAAAACACCTTAAACGACTCAACGCAGCATTGATGTAAACTTGCAGAATCATGTCATACGCACAATTTCACGTTTGCACTTTGTTCAAACTTGCTGTTCATGATGAAATCGCAGACGTTTTAACGCAGATGGTCAGAATAGTGCCAGTTGCACAGATCCACACACTGTTGGCACACTGACTTATGAAGGTCGGTGCTCCCTGTGACTGAGCGTGCAGCCTTTGCGGTGCCACCTGTTGGTGTGTTACAAAACTAGCCTTGAAATCTTTGATACCACCTCGTACAAAGACATTCATGATCTCAAAAAAAAAAGGTCCTGCCCATCAACAATATAAAGGACCTTTCATTAGCAAATAAATACCATACACGTGTGTGCAATTTTAGGTCAATTTTTAAAAATGAAATTAAGTAAAAAAAAAACCCCTAAAAAAAACAACCTTGCACTGCATTGGAAATAGGAAAAGGACGGTTATGTAGGCTATAAAAGATGTCAATAGTTTTCTCAATTCACCCCAAAACAGATTTCCTCAACATGCATTTGTTCTCAGTAGAAGATGTTCCTAAAGTAACATTAAGAGGGTCTTAACCACACATTTAAGGCTGCAGGAAGAAAAAACTGGATGCACAAGCGATTTACGTTATTTTGCAAGACAGGACACAGCAGCGTAGGCTAAAATTGACCCGAAAACAGATGTGTGTATGTGCTTGAAAAGTAAACATAAAATAGGTTGAATCTTGTCGTCTGCCTCCTATTTCCTTCTCCTATGAGCCTTTGAAAACTCATTTCATTGCTTGTTAATTGAGCCGGAACTCCAGAGCAAACCTTTGGACATCACATCTTGGTTCATAAGGCTCATAAGGCTCATAATCTGAGGTGAAATTGGAGAAATGTTCACACAAAAACATCCATGTTAAAAAAAGACCATGACACTGCAGGATTCGACGGTTGTTGTGCTTGTCGTGAACAAAATCCGCATTTTAGAGGGTCCAGTTCTTAAGAACGCAGAGCCACCGAGTGGTACGACACTCTTAGCGCGCAAATATTCACAAATAATGCACATACTTGACCCGAAAAATTGATTTAAGGCTGGGCACGCAAACAAAAAAGCAAAGGAACACAAAGGCAGAAGAAGCAGGCCGAGCCCAGTGCTGGTCGACAAGGTACACACACAGCATGACTCTCTTACGGGACTCGGATACCCTGTTCGGCAGCGTGATGTCACATGACCGACGACACGATTTTACAATCCACTGGAACACCTCCGTTGTGAGGACAAGGCTGTTTCGGTCTGGCACGAAGAGCTGAGACGAGGGTCAAAGGTAGCAGGAAGCCGCCAGCAGCGTCAGAGCAGCGGACAGGAAGTAAGTGACCCGATAGAGATGAAGGGTGGAAAAGGTCAACATGGCAACACTGAGAGGGAGCAGGACGCATACGGTGGCCTGCCGGATCAGCTTACTGCAGGAGATTTGAAAAGACGTGTCCAGACACACAATAAATAACACACTTTCAACACATGCGTTACAAGGACCCCAAAAAAGGTTCCAGAAACGATGTAATGGGGTCCTGAAATTTTCAGTTGTCTTATAAATCAACGCAGGAAGTGTCGGCCAGTTCAAAACAGTTGTTACGCTTTTTCATAAATGGGTTTTACGTATTGCGTTTTGTTTCCGGTAGAATTTGCACAAAAAACGCGCAAAAATGCACAAGGTAATTTTATGAGTTTAATATGGTGCAGCTGTGGCTCCAGTGAAAGGAGACATGTGGTCAATGGGTTTTTAGCTTTATTGATGACATTCATCTGCAGCTGTTATACTGTGTTTCTCTATAATATTGATGGTTTCTACAGCTGTGGCATCATAACGATGGTATTAAGAGGTGGATTGACAGGACACCACTAAAGGCACCACTGCTTTTCTCGCAACTGGAAATAATTTTCCATATTTTTCGAAAGTTTTATACAAATCTGAAATTGAGACTGTGGTCAGGAAATCCTTACTTACCTGTGGTAAAGAGTGAGCGTATTGCAATTCACAACTAACACAGAGGAGATGAGCAGAGGCAAAGTGTGGGGCCAGAATGGGTCTGGATCGAGATGAGCTGAAAACCTGGGGGGTATAGAGAATAAGACTGTCATTTACGAAAATTAAGAATTTGCAGGTTTTTTGGCTGTGGGATCAGTGTATGAGAAAACCACCTGAAGTTCCGGCTCCAGTAGATGAGCGAGGGTGCCCCGAGCATCACCGGTAGCGTCAGCAATGCAGACACGGTCAAGTGAAGCTGCAGGTCGTCTCGGACCTCCTGCAGTGCGGACTCCGAGAGCAGTGAGGTGCCATTACAATCGTTGTGCCTCCTCTGGCTTTCGTTTGCCCTGTAGCCGTTTTCAGGGTTCTGCTGCATGCTTTGGGGTGCCTGGTCAGAAGGTGGTTAATAATAAATAATAATAATTATGCTTAGAGAAGTTCACTAAACAAAATAAGGGACACTTGGAAGAGAATAGAATGGAATTCATTCAGAGGGGCGATCAAAAAAAAAAAAAAAAAGGAACTAAAAAACACACATCAGCCTCCCTCGAAGCCTATTTTAGCCACACAAATAAGTTTGGAGATCTAAAAAAAAAAAATAATAATCAATCAGCTATAGAGCAGAGCTGTATAACAAAGCATAAGAGCACTGTATCCATACGAGGGCAAACGACTCCATAACGTTACACAAGATCGCATGTGCAAAAGTATTGGAACAGAATAAGCACAAAATATACACAACCACACTCCAAAATCACAATTGTGAATAAAAATCATGATTTCCAGCACTTACTAGGTTCAGCATGTGGCGCAAAGACCTTTCGGTCATCTGTAATCGGAGGACCTTTAAGATAAGACGATAAAAAGAGATTTAAACATATAGAAACATAAAACAAACCAATGCAGCACCGCTTGGAAACGTTCTGCAGCTCCACTTACCCGGTAGAGGTGGAGCAAAAAACCGGCGGTGACTGACAGGGCTCCGCAGGTGACTCCGCCCAGCGTGGTCAGACCGAGGATGAGGAGGATCTGAGTGGGAAGTTGAAGTGTACCACAGTGGCGAGAGACTGAAGGTCTGCAGCAGAAATACGACAATTCAGTTTCTCGGACAGAACACAAACAATGGGCTTCAGAATTGTTGGGTTTGTACCTGTGCAGTGGAGCCAAGAGGAAAGACAGGACACGTAAAGACTTGCTGAGGATAGCACTTCCCCAAAATGCCACGGCAGCACCCAGAATGCACAGCAGAGGTGAAACAAGGCGGGGCCAGTCATGCCCAGGCCCGGCTACATCATGTGAAAGGTCTCCGAACGGGGTTAGAGGCAAGAAGTCTACTGCGGGGAGCCCTAGGGCAGACCAGCTTTCCTGGAACCAGCCCTGTCTGAGAGAGAGACAGACAGAATTTGTTGATTGAATATTAATGTAACATTTATTTATTGGTTGAACACATATGCATTTATATATTAAGGCTCTGGGTTGCTGATAGGAAGGTTGGCGGTTCAAGAACCATTATCGCCAAGCTGCCACTTTTGGGGCAACCCACCGTAACCCACTGTGCTTCAGGGGTGCTGTATCATGGTTGACCCTCGCTTCCTAACATCGCTGAGATATATAGAAAAATAATTTAATATACGTGTGTGTATGTGTTCATTCCCAGTCTTATTACTGCCCTGCTACCAATGAACCCACTTAGTTGTAAAATGTTCCTCAAGATGGTTCGCCTTTTATTGCCATTGCCATTTGATATGTTTTCTATGTTCTACCGTAAAGAAAATATGGGGTTTTACCAACATTTTATACAGAGTCCCAACTTTATATTAGAGGTCAACCAATTTAAAGGTTTTGCCGATCAATCGGCAGTGATAGTTGATTGCTAAAACTATTGTGGTATTGTATGAGGAAGTCTGTTGTGACAGAAAAGTAGGTGAGAGTGGTGCAGGACATGTATGAGGACAGTGTGACAGCAGTAAAGTAGGAACGACAGAATGGTTCAAGGTGGAGGTTGGACTGCATCAAGGATCAGCTCTAGAGAAGATTGATAGCAGGAGTGATTTGTGATAGAAGAGTGTCTGCGAGAGTGAAAGGGAAAGTTTATAGGACTATGGTGAGACCTGAGATGTTGTATGCATTGGCATTGACTAAAAGACAGGAGGTGGAGCTGGAGGAAGCAGAGCTAAAGCTGTTGAGATTTTCATTGGGAGTGATGACGATGGACAGGATTAGGAATTAGTTTATTAGAGGGACAGCACATGTAAGACATTTTGGGGAAAAAGTGAGAGAGGAGCGATTGAGATGGTTTGGACATGTGGTATACAGTGGTACCCCGGAACTCACAGGGGTCACGTTTTAAGACCCCTGCAGGTTCAGCAAATCCGCAAATTCTATCGTACGAGCACCCCATCATCCCAGAAGGAGCCTCTCCTGAAGCTGGCTCACAAGAAAGCAGTCTTCTGAAAACAACCTGTACAAGAGCATGAATTACTGGAACCATATCCTGTGGTCTGATGAGGCTAAGATAAACTTGTTTGGCTCAGATAGTGTCCAGCATGTGTGGCGACGCCCTGGTGGGGAGAACCAAAAAAAACTGTGTCTTGCCTACAGTCAAGCATGGTGGTGGCAACATCATGGTCTGGGGCTGCATGAGTGCTGCTGGTACTGGGGAGCTGCTTGATTCATGAGCGAAACATAAATTCCAACATGCACTGTGACATTCTGAAGCAGAACATGATGCCCTCATGAGTTCCCTTTGGAAACTGGGCTGAAATGCGTTTTTTCAACATAACGACCCCAAACACACCACCAAGATGACAACTGCCTTGCTGAAGGTGATGGAGTGGGCAAGTATGTCTCCAGACCTCAACCCTATTGAGCACCTGTGGGGCCTCCTCAAGCGGAAGGTGGACAAGTGCCATGTGTATAACATCCAGAAGCTCCGTGATGTCATTATGGAGGAGTGGAAGGGGATCCCAGCAACAACCTGTGCAGCTCTGGTGAATTCCATGCCCAGGAGGATTAAAGCAGTGCGAGATAACAGTTGTGATCCACAAAATATTGACACAGTTTTGGCATGATCACTCAGGGTGTACTCACTTGTGTTGCTGGTTATTTAGACAATATTGTCTGGCTGTTGAGTTATTTTCAGAGGACAGTAAATCTCATAGTAAATCTATAGTATTGTCCCTTGAGAACACATAATAAAATGGTTGCTAAAATGTAAGGGGTTTACTCACTTTTGTGAGATACTGTGCATGTGAGCAGTAAAGAAACTTGCCTGAGGAATAGGTGCAGCAGCAAGACAGGAGGCTCTAGTTTATGTAGCTGCACACTTTTTGCTACAGCGTCTCTCACGTTCGCAGGTCGTCCCGTTCGCAGTACAGAATGCAGCTGACCCTTCAGAGCGAGCAACAGCGCCACAGCCACGTACACCGGCATTGCGGGTCCGCAGAAACGCAGGATCTGAGGGAAACAGACATTACCTCGAATATCAATATAATTAGTTTTGGTTAATCATGGAATCATTTACGTTTTCTGAAACTGAGAATGTGAACTGGAAGCTTGGAAGAAAAGATTGGTACCTGTCCAAGCACTTTAGGGAAGGAGCTGTGCACTGAGATCTGCGAAATCAAACATTGTGTGAGTTGATCACTAAACTAATGGGTGGGGAAAAAAAAACACCAGGGGGCATTTGCAGTGCTGTGAAAGAATATGTGCTCTTTTCCTGATTATTATTATTGATTTATGTTTGCATATTTGTCACACTGAAATGATTCAGATCAAAGATTACACAACCTGAGTAAATGCAAAAAGCTGGTTTTAAAATGATTCTTCAATTTATTAAGCGACAAAGCTGCCCAAACCTACGTGAAAAAATAAAGGCTGATCTGAATATGCAAAAAAAAAAACCTATTTTCGGGACATCACCTTGTACTGGCAGTTGGGGGCAGTGTGGAGCTCTAAGAGGGCACTTGAGGTATTGTCTTGGCGGCTTGTATGCAGCATGCCACTGATCTCTGTGACCGAAGGAATGCTGGAAATCAACGGACATCCATAATTATTGGAACATCGATACCAGAACAAGCGAGATCACTAGGTTTGCTCTAATACCCTGCCGTGACGAAAGAATCTTCTCGAAACCATGGCACCTTCAATCTGAAGACACTGGGCAGTCTTTCTATAGGGGGAAAAAAACAATTAGTAAACAGATGTTTACAGTATTATGTTTGGGATGTCAAATGGAACGTTCCGTTAATCAGTTTACCTTTCGGGGTCTTGCATTGGCTGCTCACGGTGATTATAAAGGCCTGATAAACCTGTTGGTTGGTGAACATGGAGCAGATGAAATACTCTTACACAGTTAAAAAAAATTTTGTGTGGACCTAACCTTTCAAAATCTTTGAATGGTATGGAAACGCAAATATTTTTCCAGTTTTCCATGTTTACAGAATGAGTCATGGTCCAACAGAAAGCCAGTAGGGATTACGTAGTGTTTGAAAGTAAAGTAAAATACGTGCAGCACGGTGAGCTTTACCTGGTGAAAGTGCTGCAGTTGGAGTGTGTGTAGTAGCCTGGATGAGTTGATAGTGACCTCACTTACTGTCAATCCTGGCAAATAAAAAACTCACATTATTCCTATACAGTTAAACAGTAATTATTTAATTTAATAGAATTCAGTTTTATATGTATAGCACTTTTCAGAACTGGCGCAAAGCATCTTTACAGAGAAGAGATTAGTAGGTTATAAATAAAGTTTATCCCTCTCATTATGGAGAAACATTGAGAGGAACCAGACCTAGAAGGGAATCCATATTGGTGGCACCAAATGTCAATCCATTATAGTTCAATCATTTTTTAGATGATCAACCGTTGCCAGTGGCGAGGAAAAATTCCCTGAGATGGTATGAGGAAGAAACTCTGAGAGGAACCAGACTTAAAAAAAAAAAAACAAACCAAACCCATAATTCATCTGGGTGGCACTAAAGATTTTTGTAGTTCCATAGTTCCAAAAAGTATTATTTCCACTGGAGTTTCGGACTGTAAAGCTCATAGCTGACCTGAAACAGTTTCTGCACCCAAGCGTCCATCAGTAAACAGTTAATAACCCCAACAAATGATGAAACTATAATAGTTGGCGGTTCGGTGTCACCCCAGATGATGATGGATCTATCGTTCTACCTCAAGGAGTTTTTTCTTGCTAATGTTGCCACCGCCTCGCTCATTAGCATAAATCAGGGAACGGTTGATCACCTCAATAATGATAGCACTATAACAGATGGAGGTTTGGTGTCACCCAAATGAAGACGGGTTTCCTTTCGGAGTCCGGTTCCTCTCAAGGTTTGTTCCTCATCATGAAGTTTCTTCTCGCTGATTAGCATACACGAATGAACGGCTGATCACCTCAACAATGGCAGATAGGATGGATCCCATCCAAAGGGACGCCACCCCAAAAATGCTATTTTATAATAAATAAATTACATTTGAATTAAAAAATGTCATTATTTCAACACGAAACTCCATAAAAACAAATCCCTATAGGTTTTTTTGGTCTATCGTTCTATCCGCGAGAAACCAGGAAAATGAGCCAAACTAATTAATTGTAGCAAAAATGTAATTCCGCGGTAAACCAGGGGGGGGCGCCAGATTCGAAGCGCCGTAAATCGGAGAATTACTGTATTTAACCAAGTCGTGATATTTTTAGGTCTGAGGTAGGTCAAAAAGCCAGATATAGCAAACAGAGACTGATACGGTGATGCAGCAGTCATGGGAATGTGTGTATGGGAAATTGAGCTCACCAAAAGAAAGAACATGAGGGACAGGGAGAACGACGGTCAGGCTTTCATCTCTTTGCCACTCGCACTCCAATATAAACTGAAAAAAAAATTTGAATAGAACAAGTGTTACAGAAATAATAGCTGAAATAATACAGAGAATTATACAGAAAGACGGCGTTAAATATCCAAATATCGAAGTTTTTTATAATTAACATATTTGAAAGCTAATGCATTTGTTCGCACCAAAACATTTGAGTACAGGGCTTTCGGGTTTGGTGCACGTGTTCCGAAGAAAATCCTTTTAACGTGCGGAAGTTAAAAAAGTTCAAATCCGAGTTCCCTCATGAACATATTAAGTGTTGGACCGCAAGTTTGTTTGTATGTATGTGAGTGCAGTCACTGTTTTGTTTTTTGTTTTTATTACTATTATTATTATTACAATTGAAAACATACACAACAATGCCATTGGTACAAAAAAGAAACTAAAGCTAGCAAAGTGTCACTGTGGCTACACACGTCGTACCGGAAATATCTCTTAAAAGGAAAAAATCCTGACAATTCTGCATTTCGTGGAAGTAAATGAATGAAGGATGGAGGGAATAAAGACACAAAAGCGACAAGCAATTTTTTGTGTTTTGTATTTCTTCCCCTGAAACTGTAAAGAAATTGAAAAGAAACGTGAATTACAAACCGAATGTTGTGTTCCGTTACAACCCTTAGCTTTGTGGATGGTTGCGTACCTGTCGTGCATTGGTGTTTGAGGCATCGATGACCAGATGAGAGACCATCAACAGCTGACTTAGTTTCACAGTTAGAACCTAGAGAGAAAGAGAACAAAGAGTGAAGGTCACCTCGAGAGTAACGTAAAAGGTCGTCACAGTTAGTAGTTTTACAAACTACATTTGTACATTTTATAGCCAAAGCTCTGGAAATGTACATTCTATAAACTAGTAAAATATGTATTTATAAATGAAAACCGAAAAAACGGCTTCGAAAAATTTCAGCATCTGTAGGAACCTGCTATGATACCCACACTGGATTATCTGGACTGATTTAGGCTTGTTGTTCGGTGAAAGAACAATTCCTTGGTCTCTTGTTAACTCCTACTGGTTCAATTACCAACAAACCAGGAAGTGTGAAAGCTAATGCGCATTTTCTCAGAAATCCAATGCCAACCAACCACATCTGTCCACCTCGTAGTTCAGGATTCTTCCTCCTAGGTTCTGGAAAAAGATTTTCGTCTGCTTTTCTAGCTTTATTACTTCTCAAACAAATGTTTTAAGTGAACTCATGAACCAGTATCAGGAAACCGTCAGAAGACAAGTATCCATGTGAACTCGGAGCGAAGCTGTTATATTACATCCAGGTTGCTCACGAGTACCACAAACTCAAATAATAAGTCAAAGAATAATACGGCAGGAAGTTATAAATGTTATAAATAAAGAAATTTTTTATATTTTAGATTTCCATTTGTCTTTTTTTTTTTGGAATGAACACAATTGCAGCATTGGCCAACAACAACAAAAAAACCAATAAAATACCTTATAAGCTGGAAGAAGTTCTGTACTGAAGGACAAATCCACAGCTTGCACACTGACGAAGAAGAAAAAAAAAGTTCATTAATTGTAACAAATGATCAGCTCTAGTGTGTTCCTTCAGTGATGTGTTTATATTACAAACCATGTTTACGGTAAACCAATGGTTATGCGGTAATTAAAGCTAAATATTCGAAACGTCCTGCTATATTAAACCGAATTTATATTGGGTCTTGCGCCGCAGTGTTTGTATTTACCACCAAGCCTACTTTAATCAAAAGGTGCAGGCTATTTGTTGGTACCTTGAATAGTAAGGAATATATTAAGGGGCTGAACTTTCTCTTACAACACCTCAGTTATAAAACAGCCTCCCATTTAGTGTATAGGACACTGCCTTTCCATCTGCCCATCTCTCCTGAGGTACCAGTGACCAGTAACCTACCTCTTGATGGAGGTCTCTTCAATTGGAGACCACTCCATGCAGTTCTACATAAACATAATTAGATCCATGAAGTTCCTGAGCAACTCAGGAATGGAATTGGACTGGAATTTATATCAACAGTTTTGCATTTAAGCGCCAATCACACCTCAACAATGATAACGTTTTAATGAACGGACATTCGGCACCACCGTATGAGGACGGGTTCCAGTTTGAGTAAGGTTCTGCTCAAGGTTTGGACTTAATAGCTTTCGGTTTACCCTATAAGTAAGATATAAATTACAATTTGATAACCCCATTCTCTGTAAAGCTGCTTTTGGACAATGTCCATGGTTAAAAGCGCTGTACAATTAAAACTGAATTGAATGGACCTTCAATTGCTCACCACATAGAGCCGTTCATCAGGGTGCAGCCGAAGATCCAGCTGGACATTTCCTGTCAGACAGAAAAGAATGCCTGAAATGTTTTTTTTTTCATATCATTTTAATTATTACATTTTATTGAATTTCCTCAATTTGATGAATTTCTGGCAGAAAAGGTCCTCTCTACTACTCTACTAGCATTCAAACAATGCTCACCAGTTTGCTGTTGCGGCAGTAGAAATGGGTGTAGGCTTTCCTCCAGCTGGAAAGCGCAAACAGGAAGTACTGAACTCGGGTGTCCTGTGGGGTCAGGGATGAAAAGGCAAAAGGTGGAACATAAACCAATCGGGCAGAGTAACTACAAAGAACTGTATTTTCCAGACTTTAAGCCGCTACTTTTTTCCCACGCTTTGAACCCCACGGCTTAAACAACGAATCGGCTAATTTATGGATTTTTCAGGGGTGTTTCCCGGTTTCACAAACTTCAAGCCAAAAAACTGAGCCCCATAACATTAGACCAATGAAATTGCCGAACGGGTTCAGGTGAACCAATGAAACTCTTTATATTAAATCAGATGCGCTCCCACTGAATCGGGCCGCACCACATCATAAATATGGATGATGTTCCTCTGACGTTTGACCTGCCGCTCACTCGGACCGTCTACAGGAAATGCGAATCATTCGTCACGCTGAAAACAACCGGGCATGAAAACACACTTCACCTGTGATCTGAGCTGCACGGCATCGGGAGAAAAGCTTCACCGATGGTGATTTTTAAACACACGACGATGCCAAAAGATAAACTCTACTGTTAAGATACAAGCCGTGTAACAGACACTGTCTTTCGTTAAAGCCTGTGTAAAGTTCATTAGTTTCAGTGTAGACACCTGCGGCTTATAGACAGGTGCGGCGTATTTATGTTCAAAATAAAAATGTGGCAAATTCAGTGGGTGCGGCTTATATTTGGGTGCGTTTAATAGTCCGGAAATTACAGTAATAGAGTAGAGGATATGCATTACCTTGGGGGCGCTGTAGAATAGACGAAGTGTGTTCACTTCACTCCAGTCTTCCAGGCTGCCTAGATACATCCATTAGATAGACAGACAAATAAATATAAAAGACAGACAGACACTTTTTACTCGCTTTGTACTAAGAATCACTCAAACACATTTCATACACTCTTACACACACCTGAGAAGCTGACTGGTGTGTTGACTTGCTCGTTAGGAAGTCGTCCTGGGTGGCGAATGAAGTGATGATTCAGTATAGATGTCGTCTTTTCGGTATCGTTTGTGAACTGCAGAGCGACACACCATCAGTACAATCCTGAACGCAGACAGAATGGCGATAGAAGGCATTTCTGAACCCACCTGCCCAGTTTCAGGGTCGATGAGGTCAAAGAACGCTCGAACGGTAGCCAGCACCAGTTCCTTACACCTGAGAAAGAGGAAACCCAAACCCCCGATTTAGAACCGCCTCTTAATCTCCATTAAGTACTGTGTGTGAAAAACTCTAGACCTCCCCAGACAAACTTTCTAGTTGGACACTAATGTGAGTGAACTACGTACCACACGATGGATAGATGATCCGTAGACACCCATGTCCTGGGAACGGCAGTCACCTATGGAAATATAGGGCAAACCTCAACACCATGCCGTGTTCGTTATTACGCAGAGGCATGATGGGATGCCTGGACAGATCATAATCATAGGCTTTGTGTGATGTGGTCTTTGTCTTTCGGTCTCTTAGACCAGATTAAGAACGAAGGATAAAACGCAACAAACTCATCCTCACCACAACGGCCATCTTGTTCGGGTCATCTTCGGGGCAGGTCAAGGAGGTCAAGCCCGAGCGGACCTGATAGTCCCGATATCCGCCACCCATAGACAGGACAGTCACGTTGCGCAAATCATCAGCTCGGGCGATCCAGCGCCGTCGCACGGACGAGTAGAAATCTAAAGCAGAGACTGAAATGAATGAGCGGTGATATATAAACTCCATGACAACACTCACGTCAGGCTTTGCGAACTTCCCTACCGAGTATGAAGGGATCCAAGGAGAGAACAGGGGCCAGGTGAGGCGAGGCCTGGGTGAGGATGAGGATGACCAGGCGAGGGTTGAAGCGAGGGAGGGCGAACAGAGCTCTCGCGATCACACCGCCCATAGAGTGGCCCACCAACACGACACCGCTCGGAGGATCCGGGTGGTCCTGTTCAAGTCGGAAAAGAGGGTTTGTTTCATGATTGGTCGTACAGCCGAGAGAATATAAATTCAAAAATCCTAGGTGAGAACTTACCAGGAATTTATGGTAATTCATGAGAAATTTGAGGAAATGTATATAAACAGTATCATGTGCATGCAAAAAAAAAAAAAAAAAAAAAAAAAAAAAAAGTCATTTATGTAAACAAATTTATGCGAATACATTTATGTATTTAATAAATTTTGTGTGCAGAGGGTGTGGCCTAGTAAATGTGGGCCTTGCTCAAGGGCCAAGCAGTGGCACCCTGATGAAGTTGGGATTAGAACTCACAGCTTTTCTACGATTCTACATTGACCCTTTGCAGGGTTCCACTCCCTCAGACAACTTCATAAAAAAAGGATCCGTGATCTTCGGCTCTGGTGCAGCAAGAAAACCTTCTACCCAATGTTTAATTCCATTATCTGGTTACTTTATCTACTTCACTCTTCTCCTGTTCCATGTTTCTCCTCAACCCCTTTTTCACTGACCTTGTAAAGTTGCAGGATGACTTTGATGCTCTCATGGAGGAAGCGGGTTTGCCGGATCAGGCTTCCACCGTACAGGGCCACCAGCTCCTCGTTAAAATCGACGGTGAAGACGTTGAGGTGGATCCCTCCGTCCAACCCCTCGGCTTTTCTCAACGCCACCGAGCCCAGAGATCGAGCTGAAGGTTTCGGAATACAGAACAGCAAAGAGCTCTAGGATTATACAGTCCATGACTGAGAAGGTTCAAATCCCTTGAAATGGATCGGATTCCAGATCAGTTCTGATAGAAGACAAAACCAGCAATGTCTGCCTCACGTTAATTTTAAAAACAAGGTCACTACATCAACGATTACACCCTTGTTTCCGACAACTTCTGACCAATAAAATTTCAGGAATTCAACAGGTACAAGTACATGGTTCCTCACCTTGCTTGTAGCTGCCAGCGTTTCCAGGTAAGAAGAGTACAGGAGCACCGCTGAGTTTGAGATTCCGTGTTTCTTGAGCGTACACGCCTTCGCCGTACAGGTAGAGTCCATAGGCGGGGTACTGACGTGCCACACGCCGTGGGAGCTGGACACGCTATGCATACACGCCCACACACACACACTTTACTATATACACTGTTTTTCCAAAAGTATTGGGTCACCTGCCTTTTCCTGCTATATGTGGTTCTTTTCCAAACTGTTACCACAAATCTGGCGGCAAACAATTGTCTTTAGATGGCGCTATAATAAAAATTTTGCATTCACTTGAACTTGGAAACCCGAACCTGTTCCAGCATGGTGATTCCCCTGTGGACAAAGTGAGTTCCTTGAAGATCTGGTTTACATGCTTTGGAGAGGAAGATCTTGCTGCTATAGAGCTCTGATCTCATCCCTACTGAACACCTTTGGGATGAATGTGAACGCTGACTGCACCCCAGGTCTCCTCACCTACATCAGTACCTGCCTTTCGTAACACCCTTGTGGCTGATGAACACAAATATCCATAACACACTCCAAAATGTAGTGGAACCTCATCCTAGAAGAGTGGAGGGAATCATACGTGGAAATTAGGACTAAATGTTTAATGCACTGCTCAAAAATCACATACCGTACTTATGAGCAGGTGACCCAATACTTGTGGCAATATGGTGAATTTTTGCGATAACCAGGATGATTTTGACATTTTTGTTTATGCCATTTGGCAGACGCCAATACATTCCTCTAATTTTTTTTTACAAATGAGAAGCAATAGGGTTAAGGGCCTTGCTCGGGGGCCCAGATTTTGTCAATTTGTTTTCTGATTTGCTTATTTGTTTTTGGATTTGTTATTTTGTTTTCGTGTTTTGATGTTTTTCGTGTTTTGCTTTGTTGTTTTCATGTTTTGCTTTGATGTTTTCAGATCTGTTATTTTGTTTTCGTGTTTTAATGTTTTTCGTGTTTTGCTTTGTTGTTTTCATGTTTTGCTTTGATGTTTTCAGATCTGTTATTTTGTTTTCGTGTTTTGATGTTTTTCGTGTTTTGCTTTGTTGTTTTCATGTTTTGCTTTAAAGTTTTCGAATCTGTTAAGTTGTTTTGGTAATGTTGTTTTCTGATTTTTTCATATTGTTTTCTAATTGGTTATTTTTTTGCACTTCTCGACCAGTGAACTTAACCACTAAACTACCACTTCTCCAGCAATTTTTACCTCAAGGGATCTCTAATACATTATCAGCAATTATACAACTCCAATTAATTTTTTCTGGTTTTAACATAAAAGTTGCACATGCGTTTAGTCTTTGTAGACAAGTCTAATCATTTGAACCAAAATAGATTTAATCAAAAACTTGATAGTTCAACGTCTCATGTGTTTATTCCTGACGTGTTGAATCATGCCTATAGTATCGATCCTTTCTCTTTTTAGAATTATTTCTGTCTTTTTTTTCATAAAGGAATGAGCTCTAAGGCACATAATCTAAAACGAATAAATCAAGGTTTGACTTCGGTTGGCTGATACGACGTAACATCTCGATGAACGGAAATCTTGAGTCATGCTCTAAGAGAGGACATCGTTATGCACCGCCAGCCAAAAATATCATATTTAAAATTAATTATTAATCGTAAAGTGACTCCAAAGGGGCTGGAATATCTAATTAGATATAATTCAAGCACCGACCGTAGTGATGGTACTAAATAATATCTGAGTAACGTGATGTGACATTCTCCTAACATACACGGATTCATACACGTTAACGCAAATTCCTTTTAACGGCACAAATTTTATTAACGCACACCATTTTTATTAAGAACATAAATAAATAAATAGAAAAGAGGCGAAATTTAAAACCTTCAATGCAACACACATTTATTCACGACGTCCTGTCTTTACTCAGATATAAAAGAATAAATAACCTCCAACATAAAAATCACTTTTAATCATTTAACATTTGTTTTACCGATGCTCCAAGTCTCAAATCGAGCACCAAAATCCGCCATGATGCGCACATCCGGCAATTAAAACCGTCCGTGTGGAAACACAGCAAAAGTTCCATTTTGTGTTCTGATGATTTGCGTAATTTAAACATGATATCTATGCTAATGTTGATTACAGTATTTTTTTTTAAGTATTCATTTAAGGTGCGTTCAGAACAGATAAAAATGTGCGATTAAGTTGCGATTTAATATTTTAATCAATTGACATTGATTATATTATTATATTATATATATATTATTATTTAATGCCAAGATATTCAATATCTCATGATCAAATCTCAAGTCTGGCTTGCATAATAATATAATAATAACAACAAAAATAAGAAGAAGAAGAAAAAGAAGAATTATTTAAATATATATTATTTAAATATATATCAGAAATGCAACAGGTAGAAGGATTATTACTCCATTAGAAAACCAGGTTTTTGGGATAAAATCCGGAAATGGCAGCGTCTCAAACCGGGTCCTGAAGTCAACCTCGAAACATGTCACCACGGTCCAGTTCGACCCAACGTCCAACCCGGAAGTGTGCGCGCTTTGAGACCTGGCCAGTGATGAAGGGAAACTCACCCGGTACTCCGGATACTCGAACATGTAGGTCATGCTGCACCGGTTCTCCTCAAAGCCGAACAGCAGCTCCCGCAAGCCGGTCAGGAGCAGCCCGAGAGCCGCCGCGTAGAAGCCGTAGATCAGCGCCTTCATCCTGTCCGGCGGATCAGCGTGGGCACCTGGTCAACACTCCACCGGTGCTCCTCTCCATGTTTTTACACCCCCCATTGCAAAAAAAAAAAAAAAAAAAAAAGGATTCACACCCTTTTCGGACCAATAGGAGAAGCAGGAATGCGGAAATTACGTCACAACACGACGTCCCATCCCACATCTGTCCAGCCAATTAAAAAAAACCCGGAAGTAATTTATTCGCTTTACTTGCTTTAGTGAGCTGAAGATTGAATCATTTTAGTGAATCGGTTCTTTCAATCTCTAAATGACTCTTTATTGGAGATTGGATGTTAAACAGAGCTTGAAATCAAGTGGAGCGTCTTCCCAGAAGGGTGGCGGTTCCTTTAACAGGAAATGTGGCCTAAATACACTGAAAAACCTTATAGTCAGGGGTAATATTTGTATATATTTTATAGCGTAATAGTTTTTATCAGTATTGTATGCTACGATGGCGATCAAATATGTAAAATAGGGCATAAGTGCAGGACACAGTAAAGGGACCAGGATACTTCATACGTTTCCAATAGATGTCATAAGCAGTCATAAGCATGTCAACCAAACATTTTGTGCATCATTTATATTTTTTTCATAAAAACCAACACCTAGCAGGTGTGATTTCTTTATTGAAGAATTGCTTTTATTGAATTCCCACATCACGTCAGTAGAAAAGGTACAAATTCAGATCGGAGACACGGCCCGCCGGCGTATTTCCGTGTCGAATCACCGTCAGAGAAATCTTTCACAGGTTCTACTCGAATAACCACACACACGATATCGAAACACCAGGTGACTCACGATACAAAGAATTGAAGTAACTGGAATTAAACAGGGTCCAAACGATTTGCCGGTTTACCTCTAATTCTACAGGATCGTCCTTATCAAAGGAAACGGAGCGCGCGAGTGGTTTTCACGTGCCCGGTTTCTACAGCGAACATGACTCGTTTACAGTTCGGAGATATTGAGAGTCGGATGTTGTTACAGAGAGTTTGTCGTGGTTAATCGAGCAGCTTTGAGTGCTCTATTCTAGTGATGGTCCAGTCTGGTGCCACTCCTCGTGTAAACTCCCTCTGAAATCTGCAAAAGAATGTCAAATCACCTGGTTAGAACATGAAGAGCGTTTCAAAGGTTATCGATCAAACATCCTCAAATCAGTATCAATATTGTACAGATTTATTCCAAATGTCAAAAGTATTGGTACCCCCGACTTTTCCACGCATATGTGGCTCTTGCCCAAACTGTTACCACCCGATTGTATTAAATGTCTTTAAAATGTCGGAAGATTAAATTTTCCTTCACTTGAACTACCAGACTCAAACCTGTTCCAGCAGGAAGATGCTCCTGTGCACAAAGCCAGCTCCATGAAGATATGCTTGACATGGGTTGGAGTTTAAGATCTTCTGCTGTAGAGCACCAACCCTATTGAACAGCATTACCTGCACCCCCAGATATTTTGCAACACGAGTTTTCTTTTGGGGGCCACAAAAGGATTCACCCTACACAAGGGGACCTCCTGCTGAAATCTGACCCAGAGCGAGTCTAGAATTGAATAAATCGACATAGTGTGCTTTTTGGACATGTTTTGCTCCGAATATTTGAGGACTCACTCGTAATTGGCCGTGAGCAGCCTCTTGCTCTCCGGTTTCTCCCCGTCTTTCCCAATGGCTACCTGGAAGATCCGCGCTCCATCTACGATGTCGTCGGGCAGCCGGGCACTGGTTAGATACCAGAAGCGCATCAGGATGCTGACAAACTTTCTCCCTGTCGACGAGACAAAATGTTTTCAGTTGTTCTTTTCGCCTCATGTCTCAAAAACATTACCAATGAAATGGTGGATTCCATGCACATTTGGCAACCCGGTCCTAATTTAACCTTCATTTCGAATTAAAGATCACCGGTTTGGTCCGGTGCATCCTGGAAAAGGAGTCAGACAGGAACTAATTACAGCTCGTCCATACCATCGTTCTCGTAGCAAAACCCCACGTCCGCCGGCATGGTGTACATGATGTCATCCGGATCAGCCGAAAGGGCTCCTTTGTAGCTCGACGGGAGATCGGCACACTTCTCCTGCAGTTTACTGATCAACTAGGAAAAAAGATCACCGCTCAAATGACAATCTAAATGTAATAGGGCTGCAAATTTCTGGGGATTTTCAAGACTGGGAACTTAAATGTAGTTGGGGGGAAAAGAATATTTCGAAGGATCTTAAGTAGAAAATATCTTTAGAAAATTAAATAGCAAATAAAAAAAACACATACATACATTATATATATATTTAATATTTAATTAATAAATGGAAATAATAAAATAGTTCACATTTATGTGTATGTGTGTATGTATATATATTATATTATATACACATAATATACACATAAAGGTGAACTATTTGATAAAATGATCCATTTAATTAATTTTATTTAATATTATTTAAAAAATATATAATATCAATAAAAAGAATTTGTTCTGCTTCAAAAGTCAAAAATTCCATATTTTTTTTTTATTTGTATTCATTTGCATGCAGTTTATATACATTTCCCCAAATTTCTAATTTATTCCTACAAATTCCCATCAATTCCTCGTAAGTTTCCAACTTGCAATATTACATATACATTACATTACGTACTTACATCTTTAGCGACAAGACCTTCGAGCTCTTCGAACTGGCACCGAGAGAGCAATCGAGATACGTGTGCAAATGCCTGAAATGGGAAAGAAAAGAAAAAACTGTACCTAATACTGTATTAATGGGTCAGAAATATACGTTTGAATGTCGTCTAGGATTCAATGCATGCTGATCCGGGGTCTGTCGAGGTTTGCTGAGCTCTGTGGAGGTCCTCTAAAGTTTGTAGAAGTCCTCTAGGGTCTGTAGGGGTCCTCTGAAGCAGTCTGTGGAGGTGTGCTAAGGTCTAAAGGTTACAACACATGATAATGAGGCCTGTTTCTTCCCAACAGACTGATTTCCCACTTCGGGTAGTTCGTTACACATTGGATACACACTCAGACCCAGAGGAGGCCTTCAACAGCTCCACTGGATTAAGGGCAGCGCCGTGTTTCTGGTCCTATCATCTAACAGAGGGTTCCCAAGTCCGACAATTCAGGATTCTGTAGTGCATTTCAATATTTTGAACGTTTTCCTGCTGAGGTTTGCCAACCTCTTCTGAAGTCAGCAGAGGTCGTGAGACGTCCGGCGAGGTCGTGAGAGGTCCGGCGAGGTCGTGAGAGGTCCGGCGAGGTCGTGAGAGGTCGTGAGAGGTCCGGCGAGGTCGTGAGAGGTCCGGCGAGGTCGTGAGAGGTCCGTTGATCTCTATGTATGTAAATGCACTGATGCTGATGTTGTTGTTGATGGTGGTGGTGGTGGGCGAGACAAAAAAAATGAAGCCCTACTCACCTGTTTCGCTCCGTCGGTAAACTCATCGATGCTGAAGTCCTTGTCGAAGTAAGCCCGTATGATGAAGAAGGAGAATTTGGTCCGGAACCAGACGAACGGGTTTGGAATGCCGACCACCACAACCTTCCGCGTCTGTCTGTGTCCTTCTCTGTCCGAGCTGCAGTACCGGACTCCGGATACAACACATGATAACGAAGCCTGTTTCTTCCCAACTGACTGATTTCCTACTTCGGCTAGTTTGTTACATCTTAAATACGCGCTTAGACCCAGAACAGGCCTTCTACAGCTCCATCGGAATAAGGGCAGCGCCATGTTTCTGGTCCCATCGTCTAACAGTCCGTCCGGCTTCCAAGTCCGAGAATTTAGGTTCCTATGGTGTATTTCAATATTTGAGAACGTTTAATGTTTGGCCTAAACAGACACTGTTATATTTGTATAATGTTTTTTACATATGCATTTATAAAGTGTCCGAAGTGCTTTTGTATGAGTTTATAATCTATAGCATGTATAACATGTATGTGTTTTCGGGGAAGGTAATAAGTTATGCACGGAGAGTTCAAATAGCCTCATATTCTCCATGTAGGTGCAC
Source organism: Silurus aristotelis (assembly GCF_946808225.1). Taxonomy (NCBI): domain Eukaryota; kingdom Metazoa; phylum Chordata; class Actinopteri; order Siluriformes; family Siluridae; genus Silurus; species Silurus aristotelis. The sequence goes on along the minus strand of NC_139576.1, from coordinate 34,596,994 downwards.
TTCGAAGGGTGGAAAAGAAGCGGAAGTTGCAGCCTTCATAGTGCTTTATGTGTCTATTTGGGATTGAGCCAAGATGAACGCAAACACGTGGGACAACAAGAGCTTGAGAAGGTGGAAGAAGATTTCTGGATGGAAAGACAGGAAAGGGTCGAGGTCTCCGTGTCCACACATGTGGATAAGGAGCTTTTCATGAAGGAGATCTACCCTCTGGTAAAAAGAAGAAAATGCACACGATTTATAATACACCCAGTAGCAGTTCTGTTAATGAAAGTGGACCATGTTGTCTTCCTGTTGGAGGTTGACATGTCCCTCATCCCTCCATCCATCCCTGGTTTATGGTGGGATTCACCCTGATGGAGATGCCCGATCACACATAACTACACTTACACGCACATAGGGAGTTTAGATCTTAGCCACTCCTCCTTATGTGGAAGGAAACCAGAGAACCCAGAGGAAACCCCATGACGTGACAGTGAAGCCAAGTTTAAGTTCAAACCTGAAGACTATCTGCTACCTCCTGCACCATTTTGGATGAAAAGACAGGAAAGAGTCGAGGTGTGAACACAGATGTGGATAAGGAGATGTTTTATTAATAGAAGTGGACCATGGTGTCTTGAGATGTCCCTTATCCCTCTGTCCATGGATGATGGAGTCACCCTGGATGAGATGCCAGTTCACACACTTCGATGCGTATTAGTGATGGAAAGTTTGGATCATTGTAGTACTCGGTTCTTCGAATCTCGTTCATCAAAACGAACGAATCTTTTTTTTAGTCATTTAGTTCATTTTGTTCCTTTAAACACCTTCATAGCATAAATAAGATTTTTTAGTCTGATGAAAGAATGACTCGGACCAGACAACTCATCAGATGAGCTACTCAATTCTGTTTCCTCTACATAAAACAAAAATCCTAAATAGATTTTGCGATGCTCCGCCCATGCACATGCGGTAGAAAATGAATCATTTGAGTCACATTAAAGACTCGTTTCAAACGAACGAATCGTTCATTTAGATCTTAGTGTTCTCCTGCATTATAAACTCACCCGTGTGTATTTTTTTTTCTTTCTGCAGAGGAAACCCGTAGTGCTCAAAGGAGTGTCTTTAGGACCATGTGTGGAGAAATGGACAGTGGATTACCTTGCAGGAAAAGGAGGTGACCGTGAGGTCAAGGTTCACGTTTCCTCCGTTCCTCAGATGGACTTTCTGCGTAAGAACTTTATATACAGGTAAACACCTGAAGAAAGTGGCTGTCGAAAGTTCGGAAGGTTTTTACGAGAGACACTGAGACACTTAGATATGAACATTGATGGGGGAAAAAGTGTCCAGATGTTTCACTTTCACTTCATTTCATTTCATGCATTATTTCTTTTATTTAAGGTGCAATTAGAACAGATAAAAATGGGTTCAATTGCGATTAATCACTCATAAGAATCGTGCGATTTAATCGCGATTGAACATTCGATTAACAGCCCTGAATATATATATCTGGTTGTACCCAGAGCTCCAGAGTCCCTGGTCTCCTTTGGGTTCTCTGAGCTCAGCTAGGGGCCATCTAGCAGGCATCCAATAACGTCGGCATTTTCGTGTCCTTTGATTGGAAGGTCCAAGAGTTAAAGCACATCTGTAGCAAATATGTTTGTGTAGATTGGCTGATGGAGAAGAAGAAATTGATCTGTACTTACAAGATTGACTTTTCGAGAAAAGCTGGACATCTTGGGGAAACAAACCGTTTCTCCTTTTTGCGTTTTCTTTCCTGTCAAATTTGCACAAAATCACACAATTTGCTTCAATTTGAAATCCCCTCTACCACGAGAACCATAATCCACTGAAATGAAAGCACAGAATTGCCTGTGATCTTGTGATGAGGTTAATATCGATGCTTCTGCCAGAGATGTATGTGCAGTTGCGGCTCCAGTGAAAGGAGACTTGTTGAATTGTGTTTTACCGCGTCGCTCTATAATATTTCTATTACTGTGGCGTCATAACGCGTGCATGAAGAGGTGGATCGATTTAGACATCACTGAAGGAACAGGTATGAAACGAACTGTTCACAATCTCAATGGTTAAATGGATAAATGTGTATAGATCTGTCGTTTTCTACGTCCCAGGACTTTACCGTTTGACAAGTTTGTCCAGAGAGCTGCAGCAGAGGGAGAACATAAAGAGTTCTTCATTTCTAAGGTACATTTCAGAAACATGACACAAACCAGGTGGGAGATTTGTAAATTCCTGTAGTTAATATCTTATTTTAAATGATGAAATAATTATCTTTGAGAGTTATAACACTGAGTTGTGGACTTTGTGCCTCTTTTGATGTTTGGAATTGTACACGTGAGAATAATTCCCGGTTTCTAATTCTGACTTGTCATGACGTCTTTCAATAGAATGAGAGTTATTACTTACGATCGCTCGGAGAAGACGCACGCAAGGTACAGTCCCTTCTCTTATTATATATACTGTATATAGACAGTGTAACAGTACAATAAAATTCACGGTTTTGTACGTACCTCAGTTCGGTTCAATTTCGGTTCAGCAAGAGGGAAGAAATGTAAAACGTAAAATTGTTTGTCGTTTATTTTGACTCGGTTTATTATTATTAACATTTGTGAATATCAACAGTTAAAAATTGTTTAAAACTTTTTCAAATGCAATGCCTGCTTGGTTCAAATAAAAAAAAAAAATTATAAAAATAAAATCAATGAAATGAAATTAATGCAATACATTTTTTTTTGTTATATTGATCCAATTCAATTAGCGATTACATCGGCACAAATTAAATCGAATAAATACATTGGAAAATGACATTTAATTTTCATATGTTACACCCCTTTTTGTACAGTGTTTTTTTTTTTTTTATCTTTTTTTACATTAAATCTTCTAAAGATATGTTCTACTTAATAATTCTACTTATTTCAACATACATTAACAAATGTCTTCATTTTAGAAACACAAAATATTTATTTATTCCTTCGATTAATTTATTCATAAATGTATTCATTCCGTCTGTCATTCATTCATTCGGTCGATAAATCAATATGCGGAATTGTGAGGACCGCAAGATTTTTTTAGTCTCTGCCTCGCACTTTGTCACTTCATTTTTTTTAATTATTATTAAAGCCGAAAAGAAAGTATAGTATTAAATTTGAAAACATACAAAACTAGGACAGGGGTATAAAAAAAAGAAGAAGAGTTAGCGCAGTGTCACTGTGTCTGCTCACTCTGTACTGAAAATACGATTTGTAGTGCGTTGTAAAAAATATTTTGCACATGCGTGGAATCGCTGCCACTTCCTACCATCGCAAAAACTAGCAATATGGATTCATTTGCATTTGCTTCAAGTAAAGGAGAAAATTCTGACAATTCGAGGGAGTGAATGAATAAAGGATGGAAAGAATGACGACATTTGTTAAAATATGCTGAAGTAAGTAGAACAGTTAAGTAGATCATATCTTTATTAAAATTAAATATTGTAAATGTAAAACACACAATTGTTTACACACCTGTATTACCCAAATAAGGTCTAACTTCTTTTAATGTAATTTATTTAATTTAATAAAAAAAAAGTATTTTATTTAATTGTATCTAATCATTTGAATCTGTGCGTGTTTAATCGATTGTTCGATTTAATCAATATAATAAAAAAGTTATGTTAATCATAAAAAACTGCGTTAATAAAATAAAAAAAAAACACGACAAACAATTTTACATTTCCGCTAAACGTAAGGAAATCGAACCCGAACCGTGACTTTAATACCGTGAATTTTACTGTTAAAAAAAAAATACAATAAAATAAAAAAATCTCTTCTACACGTTTCCATTTTCAACCAGGAGCCTGCTGACCTGAAGAAACAGTTTCCTGACCTGGCCCAAGACTTCCACATCCCTCCGTTCTTCGACCCCGAGCAGTTTTTCTCCAGCGTTTTCCGCATCAGCTCAACTGGCTTGCAGCTATGGACCCACTACGACGTGAGGAGAATCGAATAATCACGCTATTCCTCATCACCCTGTTAAACTAAAAACTAGTCGGTTAAACAGGGATCCAGTTCTGAGCTTCGTTGTCCAGCTGCTACTATGGAGCCACCATTAAAAACCTGTAGGCTTTGGATTGGCGTACCGTCCAATCATCACTCGTGATTGGCAGTTTTGGTTTTTAAAAAAAATACAAACACAGATTTTTTTAATGTTGGAGGTTTCGCTTTTATAATTATTAGAGTAGAGGAAATGTATTTGTGCGTCACTTCTAGATTGCGTATTGAGAACACATTGCGGTTGTTTATCCAACTTTCCGATCAGCCAATCGCGTAGCAGGAAAACAATGCAATGCAAAAAAGAACACTTTGGATGTCGGATGTTTTTGGATACGGTTTAGGAATAAATGATGTGGATGCACATCATCCCTGAGTCTATTGGGAAACTGAAAGGTCTTAAGACTGAGCTTGAAAATCTTGCCTTTTAATTAGGTAATGGACAATCTTCTGGCTCAGGTGACCGGGAGAAAAAGAGTCGTTCTTTACAGCCCCCAAGACGCCCTACACCTGTACTTGTCAGGTGAGTAAATCTTGAACATTTCATCAGATTATCAATAAGACAACCCCGTACAACTGTGTTCTCTTCCACCAGGCGACAAGTCGGAAGTTTTGGACGTGGACTCTCCGGACTTGGAGCGCTATCCGGATTTTGTGAACGCGCGTCGACACGAGTGTGTTTTAGAACCAGGCGACTTGCTGTTTATCCCTGGTAAGATGGGTTTTAGCGAATTCGAAAACGGCTGCAAAATTCTTACGCCATTGGCCGCGGTATCGTTTTGATATGCACTATCACCGTCCAGAATCGTGTTTATTTCTCGCTGAGATCTTGTATCGATAATGGGAGAGACAGGCCGCTGCCTAAAGTCGTCTCCAGCACATTTAAAAGATTGTAAAGGTGGGGTGAAGGTCTGGACTCATTGCTGAACTTTTACTCCTGGACCAACTGAAGCAACCACAGATCATTACACTGCCCCCACAGGCTTGTACAGGAATGACATTTCAGCTGCCTCTTTTCCTAATCTTAATTTTCTTATATCTCATTAACAGGGTAAATCTGGACTCATTATTAATAATTATTATATAATTACCATATTAATACATTTAAATAATAACTATTTACTAGAAGGCTTGATTTTTTGATGTTTTATACACTCATGGCATACACGTTTTCTTTTTTGTTTTGTTTTTTAAATAAATAAAACGTTAAACCTTTTTTTTTTTTTTTCCCAAAAAAAAGCTCTTTGGTTTCACAACACGTTGGCTCTCCAGTTCGGCATCGGAGTCAACGTGTTCTGGCGCCACCTGCCCCTTGACAGCTACGACAAGAAGGACCCGTATGGGAACAAGGACCCGGTGGCAGCAACGCGGGCCTTGCAGACCCTGGAGCGGGCTCTGGGAGCTCTGGATGAGCTTCCGGACGAATACCGGGACTTCTACGCCCGCCGCATGGTGTCGCGCATTCAAATCCAGGCGTACTCCGGTGCAGGTGCACTCCCTCATCTGCAGTGATGTAGCAGACGAAAGACAGATTCCAACGATGGCCAGATGTTTCTGGGATGTTTTATTATAAGTCACAGTGAAATTTCCCTGTGGAAAAAAAGAAACCGTTTATGGGAAATTGGCGGTTTGTTTCATTATATATACGAAATTATACATGGTAGAGGTGATTTTTATTTCCTGTTTAGTTTTATTGCATTTCTTTTATATACTATTCACTAATTATATATGAAATGCAATAAAACTAAAAAACTGTGTGGTGTGTGTGTGTGTGTGTGTGTGTGTGTGTGTGTGTGTGTGTGTGTGTGTGTGCGTGCAATTTTTTCAAGCATTTTCGACTGCATGTATGTGACATTTTTGTTTTTTTTATTATGAACATCAACAGTTGAAATTTTGTAAACAATAAAATAAAAAAGTTAAATAATTTATTAAATATTATATACAAATAAAAACAGAATCAATGAAACGAATGCCATACATTTTTTTATTACATTGATTAAATTGAGTAATCGTTTAAATCGGCACAAATTAAACGGAATAAATAAAATGAAATAAATGGAAAAAATTGTAATAAATAGTTTACATTTGTTAGACCCCATTTGGACGATACAGATGTGTGTATGTGTGTGTGTGTGTGTGTGTGTGTGTGTGTGTGTGTGTGTGTGTGTGTGTGTGTGTTTGATTTACATTTACTATTTAATTTTGTAAAGTTAATAATTGTTCTACTTATTTCAGCTTACTAACAAATGTCTTCATTCATTCGCTCGATCGATATGCGGAATTGACGGGATTTAAAGCTTTTACGAGAAATTTTTGAAACTACATAAAACACTAAAGAATCACTAGCGTTGGCGATGGCATGAAGTGGCAGCAATTTCGCACATGCCACAGTGACAACTGCGCTAACTCTAGTTTCTTTTTTATACCACTGGCCTGAAAAGTCCACACATCCTTCACTTAAGTAGAAGTACAGATACTAATGTTTTAATAGACGGGTAAAAGTGCTGACTAGACATTTTCACTCAAGTTAAAGAAGTTTGATATCTGATATGTATTTAAGTAAAAAGTAGTCATTACTACTACCTGTTTTAGTGTCACGCTGATAACTGGACTTCACATTATATTAATATATTAATACAAAATCATTTAAAATTTTGTTATGACTGTATCCACACTGAACATCTACATATGGAACACAAGCAGAGAAAAGACGATGATGATCAGGAATGTGTCTGTTCTCAGTCATGTTTACATCACTGACTCCCTCTGTCTCATCCATGTTAACCCCAGACTTCTTACTGCCTTCTGCCCTGCTCGTTATCATCTCCGCAAACTAGTCTACGTCTGTCATGTGTGAGAGCCAGGAAATGATACACCAGTGGTTTGAAAAAAGCAGGAAATGGACCAGCCTTCACTCCCCACGTGCATCAATAAGCCTCGACCCTTCATGACCCTGTCACCGGTTCACCACTGTTCCTTTCTTCCACCACTGGATACTAAAAACTGCAGACCAGGAACATACTACAAGAGCTGCAGTTTTGGAGACGCTCTAACCCAGACATCTAGACGTCACAATTTGACGCTCAAATCCTTACGCAATTTTTCCCGCTTTTAACATCAACTTTAAGGACAAAATGTTCACTTGCTGTCTAAAAATATATCCACACACTAACAGGTGCCATGATGAAGAGATCATCGGTGTTCTTCACGTCACCGCTCAGATGTATAGACATCCACCTGTCACAAAGATGCATTACCACCTACATTTTGCACCTCTGTTGAAGATGTCATTAAGGTTCAACACTATTCTACCCGCATCTGCTGCTTTTTGTTTATCACCTAAATGACACACACACACACACACACACACACACACACACACACACACACACACACACACACACACGTACAACAAATGTTAACTTCACAGAGTTGTTAGACGTGTGACGTAATGCTATTGTGACGTCACCGAAGGGCCGCCGTACAAAAGCGTGGAGAAAAACGACGGACTTGCAGTTTACCGTTCGACCTGCAGTGTACGGATAAATCACGTTTTATCATGTCGGCACGCGATTTTAAAATACGTTTATTTCTGGAGGATGTAATGCGCCCCCTGGTGTACACTGGCGTTACTGTGGGCTTTTTTATAGGCGCATCCGTCGCCACAGGCCTTTTTTTTTTTTTTACGATGCAGTATAACAACAGGAACCGGACACTAAGAGCCGTGAACAGGAATCTTGAGGTACTACTCAAACATCCTCTGTTGATGCTTTAGGAGAAAATTTTTAAATAGCAAAAATAACACGATTGGTAAAACTGTCATTACTCGATCCGTAACCGTCAACACGATTTGTACTGCGCATGTGCGCAAATGCGTCCACTTACAATATTTGCGCACATGCGCAGTACAAAACGTCTCCCACTTAACAGTTGTTTCAGCACAACTTAACAAGATGTCTGCATTTAAGAAACACACAAGATAGTTATTTATTCATTTCATTTATTTATATATTTATTTTTTATACCACTGGCCTGAAAAGTCCACACATCCTTCACTTAAGTAGAAGTACAGATACTAATGTTTTAATAGTAAAAGTGCTGACTAGACATTTTCACTCAAGTTAAAGAAGTTTGATATCTGAATAAATCCATCCATGCTGACTAGACATTTTCACTCAAGTTAAAGAAGTTTGATATCTAAATAAATCCATCCATGCTGACTAGACATTTTCACTCAAGTTAAAGAAGTTTAATATCTAAATAAATCCATTTCTTACATCCTTTATTCATTCATTCATTCATTATTCCATCAGTCAGGAATTTCTCCCTTTCAAAATCTCCAAATCCTTTTGTCTCTGTATGTAATTCCAGATGTTTAGATCAGGGCTCTGTGGGGGTGAAAACTATTACTTTCAGGACTTTTTGGACAACTGTCTTCAGCATAGAGAACAACAAAGTGTTGTTTTGTATGTTGAAGCCAGTTCACAGTAGGAATAGAATTGAAGTATGGATTAGTAGCCATCTTGGTTTAGTTTTTCTTTACTTGGAATAAATCCCCAACCTCTTTGCTCTAGAACCCCCAAACACCAACATAAAACAGGTCATGGAGGCTTCCACCTCTATGACCTGTTTGACTGTGGGTGTAAGGCATTCTGCTAACATCCTGTCTCCTGTTCATCACCTTGCACAAGTTCTTCTCTTAGAGACAAAAATGTCAAATTTGGAGGCGATATGGTCCTTTAGACAGAAGAGTACGCTGTAACTGGACCTAAAGGACTCAATGAGTGAATGTGAATCTAAAAGAAAAATAACTTTGGTTTTCAGGATCCGAAGCAGTCTAAGAAAAGGAATCGGAGCCAGGAGAGGTTAATTGCTCAGATGCAAAGCGAGATATCTGTCCTGAAGCTCAAAGTGAGGAAGCTGGATCAGCTCGTAACGAAGTACATCGAGAACAAAAATACAACCCAGGTAGAAGAGAAACGTTGATTTTAAGAGCAATACGAGTCGCAAACCTCGAAAACTCTCATATGTACAATATGTACTCTAATGCCGTGTTTCATTGGAATATACGGGGGAAAAAGTCACCTGCAGGACCCAAGAACGAAAGTTAAACTTTTTTAAGTCAACGTTTGGAAGGTTGTGAGTTCAAATCCCAGCACCATTAAGCTGTCACTGCTGGGCTTTCGAGCCAGGTGCTTACCCTTTTTTTGAAAGCTTCTCTGGATAAGTGCATCTGCTAAATGGTGTAAATGTAAAATCTGTCCTGAATACTTTATTTTATTGCCTTTTATTGTGAACAGCCTGAGATAATCTAATCAGCATCTTGATGTGCCACACATGTGAGGTGGATGATTGTCTCAGCAAAGGAGAAGCGCTCAATAGGGTTTTTGTAAAATGGGGTCAAAAACAAAAGGGTTGCGTTTATAATTTGGTTTAGTATACTTAATAATAAAATTTCCCCCCTTTCCAAACATGGCTGAGATGCTCCTGTGTGAATAAGAAAAGTTTTTTTGCAGTGGTGGACAAAGTACCACTTATGCACCAGGTAAAATATGACTCAGGTAAAAGTAAGTGCCCCCTTTAAACTTTTACTTGAGAACAAGCACAAAAGTATTTGCCTTCAGATGTACTTAAGTATCCAAAGTACTATGATTCATTATAACTATACCGTTCCTATTATCATTTTTGTCACAAGACTCTTTACTTAATCAACTCGGTTTATGTGAAAAGACTCTCAGTGCACTCATTTGAGTTACTCTCAGTGCACCGCTCTATTAATAGAATGATATTAATGAGTCAAACACTGATTGATTTCTATTCAAATGATCATGAGCCCAAAACCTTCTTTTCAACGACGGCAAAAAGGACACAGGCTTTGCGGCGAGTTCGAGTCAGGAGTTTCTTCCTTAATTTATAACCAGCCCAGCCAGGAGTTAATTCATTGTAAACGCTTGTAAAAGCACATCTATGGCTGTTTTTATTTGAACAAAAAGAGATTTTCTCATGTTTTTAATGATGTCACTAATTGATTGAACTTTTGCTTCATTGCTGTGTTTTCGGAACAACAAGAAGAACAACTGGAAGAAGAACAGGTCATGGAGCCGTTAACTCCCCGAAACGAGCGGACTGGTGCCATTCAGGGGTTGTCTCGCATGGATCAGTTGCAACTGAGTGATCTTTAGGGCACCTGGGAGATCGGTTTTAAGCCCCTATAGCTCCAGGGTGGCTCGATACTGGGACGGTGAACTATTACTGCAATATTTCATTTCAGTGATGTTTCAACAAATGTTTCTTGGCATCTGTGGCACAGGAGAATATCCAGTTGTTAATCACACTGCCCCTGGTGGTTAGGAGTAGAAAAGGCCTACGTATAACGTGCAGATGTTCAACATGAATAGTGATTGGAATAAACATTCTGACCAAAAAAACAAAAAAACAAAGGTGAAAATCCATACAGATGCAAATAATCATTGTTGACTTTTTCCTTTACATTCATTTTTACTTGCTTTAAAAAAGTCGGTATCAAAAGGTTTTAAAACTAGCGCGCCACAGATCCAGTCCTCCCTCAGACGCCATAAAACTTGGCAGTAGAACTCTATATCCCTGGTGGATCATCGGAGTTGTCAGATAACTTCTATATATAATGGTGAATTGTGTGTGAACTTAATGTGAAGTGTGTAGACAGAAAGTAAAGTGTATGTGGAAAAAATGTGAAGTGTGTGGATTAAAAGTGAAGTGCAGAAGTACAGGTGTTCCTATTAAACTGCATTCAGTATATTCATACCTGGTGGTTCATTCGTGTGTGATCGATTCTAATGCGATTTGCATCTCGACACGTAGTCGACGAAAGTTACATCTGGAGCAGCTACCGCTGCGATTCACCCCATTACGATGCAGTGCGATCCGATTTCAACTTGATGCGTTGCAATGCCAATGCTTTGTATCCATCCATTGCACACTTTTTGAAACTGACTGACTTTTATGCAGATGCGTGAATCTTCTCATTCCTAGTGCATACAGACCCACTTTAGAACCACAAGATGGCAGTATATATGCTGAAAAGCTTTGTTCGCTTTTTAATGCTGGAAGACAGCAATAAGTGTGGTGTGTCCAGGCCACAGTGTGTCAACATTCATTACCAGCGAGATCGTGTGAGGGGCCTCAGGAAGGGGATTTCAAGGGAGGAGAGATGGAAAAGAGGGGAAGGAAAAAGGAAGGAAAGGAGAGGGAATAAGAGCTGAGGCGTGAAGCAGCCAAGACCAGAATGTCCTCAAAACTCAACTGCTGTTGGAGGAAATAGGATTGATGGTGGGTTTCTTGTTATATTGTTATATTATGTAATCACTATAGTGTTTCTTTAGAGGCCTTTGATTTGTATTACTTTATGCAATGCATTGATGATTTGTTGTCTTATTCTCTCGCTATTATATGTGCTCTGACCATTAAATTCTCCAATGTATTGAACAAATGGTTAGGAGTGTGCAGTGGTTATACAGAGGGGTGGGACTGTGGACATTAGGGTGGATGCTTGTGGGTGTTTATGATGTCAGCTGACTGTCTGCCATCGTTTTCCGGTTTGAGAGAACAGATGCCTTTTAAATATATAAGGCTTTTGACAGAAATCAAAACTGAACGTTTTCGGTTCATAGACCGTTTTGCTGAGAAAAACATCTATACCACTACATCATTTGCAGACAAACATCAAATAAAATATTAAAAGACTTAAACCAAAAGACCTCAGTGAAATTATTGTCAGGATAGATGTTTTATTGAAATCCTTTATTTGTCAAAAAGAATGCCTTTTTTTTATTAGTGATTTCAAAGATTTATTGTGGTCCAGATTCACGTTTGGTTCTCTTTGTGTCTTGCAGTGAGTGGTCGTAAATAATCGAGGCCGTATTCCTAAGGTGGGTTTTCTCCAGGGTGAACGTTAGCCTTGACGACGGTTACATAATCCCCGAGCAGAAGGCAGTAAAGGATTCTTTGTGATCATGTCACATGTTGATTCATTCAGACTGACTAACCCATTTGTCCTTGTAGGCCAGTGGCAGCAATGGAAAGTCTGACTTGCTTCCTTGAAACCTTTAAAAAGGGAAGCAGACAGAGACGATGGATGCGTAGAGATGTTTCTCAGAGTCAGTGTTTCTTCTGTATGAAGCAGACTGAGGAAAGTGTGTCCCAGTTTAAGAACTGATTGGCCAGCTATGCTAGTTACTATAGTCCAATTGTACAGAATGTCTCAGAAAACAAGTTTTTTTTCCCCCCCTTAGCATTGAGCAAAACGGCAAATAAAATGTAGTAAGAACCCGTATGCAGGGAAAAGGTTGTCTTTGAGGACTGTCATTGCTGGAACTGGATTAAGGCTTGTATAGAAAAAAAGAAAAAGCTTTCAAAATAGACCATTTACTCGCATACAAATAAGTGGGAAAATATAATAGATCAGTAAAGACAAACATCTTGGGTATATAATAAAAGAAATAGACAATTCAATTCCAAAGAATTTGGGAAATATTTACAAAGTAAAACAGAATGCAAAGATTTGCAATTTCGTACTGTTTTTAAGAAAAAAAAAATGTGGTCATTTGATGACTCTGGTTGGGACTGGGTGATCTTTACCACTGTGCAGCATCCCTTTTTTTTTATTTTATTGAACAACAGTCCATATACGTCTGGGTCCAGCTGCTGGAGTTTTGAGAGAGGAATGTCATCCTATTTGTGCCAGAATCAGCATTGAAGCTGCTCACCAGTTCTGGGTTTCCATGGTCATATTTTCCACATGATGATGTGCCACATGTTTTTAATTGGGGAGAAGTCTGGACAGCAGGCTAGCACCTAGATTCTTCTACTACTGTATAAAACCATTCTGTTGTATGCGGTTTAGCATTGTATTGCTGAAATATGCAAGTTCAAGTTTATTTCTATAGCGCTTTTCACAATGGACATTGTCAGCAGCTTTACAGAATTTAAGAATTAAAGTCAATGATGTGTGTTCATCCCTGATGAGCAGGCCGGGGCGACTGTGGCAAGGAAAAACTCCCTTAGATGTTATGAGGAAGAAACCTTGAGAGGAACCAGACTCAAAAGGGGAACCCATCCTCATTTGGGTGATATCAAGAATGTGATTTTAAATCTTACAAACAATGCAAAACACAGGCTTTTGAGCTAAGCATTGATAACAAGATAGATGATCCCGCTCCTCTTTAGTCTGGAGGACAGTGTCTATGGTTTCCAAAAGGAATTAAAAAATTTTGATTCATATGACTATAGGACAGTTTTCTACTTTGCGTCTGTCCATTTTAATTGAGCTTTGGCCCAGATAAGACTTCGACATTTCTGGATCATGTTCACATATGGTTTCTTCTCAGCATTTTAGAGATTTGATCTGCATTTTCTGGATGACATGATAAATCATGTTCACAGACAATGATTTCTGGAGGTGTTTCTGAGCCCATGCAATGATTTTTGTATTTCATTTTAGGAAAACTTTCTTTTCCAGGCTTTAGCTGCCCCTCGTTCCAACTGTGGTGTTATAGCCATCAAATTAAAATGGCCTTATTTTTTCCTTAAAATGGTACATTTGATATGCTTTCTATTATTGATTGTGAATCAAATATAGGTTTATAAGATTTGCAGGTCATATTGTTTTTATTTACAGTGGACATTTTACCCAACATTTTTCGCAATTGGGGTTGTCAATTTAATTAAATATTTATTTGTTTGGCGCTTTTAATAACGTACTTCGCCCAAGAGCAGATTTACAGAAATAAATCGTTTATAATTTCTAGATCAGCATCAGATATTAGTTACTATAAGTTTATTGCTAATTAGTGAGCCAAAGGGTTCTTTGTGAAGAACCAGACTCATCCTTATCTGGGAAACAACGAACGTCCATTCTTTTCCATTCTTTATATTGATTCCATCCCAGATCTTCTTGGGTTTAAAGTTCTCCAGCAAAACATCTCATGAATCTTTAGGTTGTCCATGTGGAACCTTCCTGACCTGCAGCCACTAATCAAAGAGAACTCCATCTAGATTAGGTCATTAGGATGAATCAGACCGGTCCAGATAGAAGAAAAATAGAGGCCAATTTTTTTTTCAGTAGTTAAACATGGACTTAAGTACTGTGCTGTACATCATAGTACATCATAAATGAAATGTGAACGATTTGTAGAATTGTAGTAACCCATCATTATCACACTTTCTTTTCCAGCAAATGTAAAGTGGATCAAGATGTAGGCCTGGCATGGATGTGAAGATGCTGCGGTTACGGCATATCTCGTGCCTCCTTCTCCTGCTACACTTTGCTAAATCTCTGCATCCCATCCAAGCCAACATCACCCTCGTCTTCGACAGCTCGGACCATGCTGATCGCTTGTGCGGGTGCAGCTGTGCGACGGAGGTGCGCAGTTGTGATGAAGCTCTCGCCAACCTAATGTGCAGCTGCGGCACCGTTTGGCGTTCGGCTCTGTCGCCTGGCACCCTGGAGGCCGAGACGCTGACTGTGTGGGCGTGGCAGCCCTGGGTCCTAAAGGAGCTGCTAAATGGTAGCAGGGTTCCGGAGCTGCAGCTGTCTCTGTGTAGCCCTACGTCACTTCTGGGGCCTTCTCAATATCTCACCATCGTGGGTCTCAGGAAGCTTCAGTTCTTCAACAATGGGGTGCCACAATACAAGAGTGAAAGAGTCCTGGACTTCGGGCTGAATGTCCAAAATGGGAATGTCAGTGTTGCATTTTTAGACTTGTGGTCCCTGAACAATCACTTGAAGGCTTACAGTGTGATTGGGCCACCGCTACAGACGCTGATGCAGCATTTCCCTTTCCTTCTACATACCAATTTAAAGCTTACTGACCAAGACAAGATCCACAAGCCATCCATCCTAACTTTCATTTACTAAAGGGAGCCTCTAGGGTTGATCAAATGTTTTTTGAGAAACATGGAGAACATGGAGAACATGGCTTCTTTCTACACTGGATTCATTCCCTACAGGCTATAAGCGCTTTATGAGTATATGGGGTGGTATCAAAAAGGTCTGTGCTCTCTGTGACTGTGCGTGCAGCCTTGTGCTGCCATCTGTTGGTGTGTTACAAAACTAGTCTTTTTGATACCACCTCATACAATACGTCTAATCTGAGGTACATTTGCACATGATCCTGTTGTTGCATTGCAGGATTTCATGAGTGAACTGTATTTTAATTCATTTCTTTTACCTTTTTCTTCACTCTCACGCATGGCTACAAAACAGAGAAAAAAATACAATATCCTGCACCGTTTTGTAAACAGGGTGCGGTTTTAGACTTGTTAAAGGAAATACTTCCTCCACTTTCAGATTTTTCTACCAAAACCACCATACTAAAAAAAAAAAAAAAGGGCAGAAGGCACTTAGAATCACTTCCTTTTTCCTTTGAGGTTGCACGCTCGGATAAATATCATTTATCATTAGCGGCACCAATTAATCGCCAGAATGACTTTCTAACTGGTTTACATGTGAACCAGTGCTATAATATAAGTGTACAAAGTAAAATTTCTATATATTTTCTCTCCAACTACTAGCACTACTAGCACTTAATTAACAAAACATTGTATACAAGGATCATTTTCCTTTTTTTGTGTAAGAATCGATGATGGCATTGCAACTGTATCTGGTGACCAAGTGTATTATTATGGGATGTAAATAGAGAAAATTGATGTACAAATTTAGCACGTGATTTAACATTAAATCCGAATGTAAAG
The DNA here is from genome assembly GCF_946808225.1 of Silurus aristotelis. Classification (NCBI taxonomy): domain Eukaryota; kingdom Metazoa; phylum Chordata; class Actinopteri; order Siluriformes; family Siluridae; genus Silurus; species Silurus aristotelis. The sequence goes on along the minus strand of NC_139576.1, from coordinate 34,581,239 downwards.
AAAATTTTTTCGACTAAAGGCCTTTATCTAGGTTTAAATAAATTCATTCATTCATTCATTTTCTCCCGCTTATCTGTAATTCGGGTCGCGGGGGCAGCAGTCTAAGCAGGCCCCCGCCTTCGACTGCTGCCCAATCCTCACAGCACCATCCCTTACGGTCCCTCCTGCAGGTGGTGAGCCCACGGGAAGGGTTTAAATAAATGAGAAATAAATTTCCACCCTAATTGTCTGATTATTACAGTTATTAAAATTGCATTTTTTATGTTTATTTATATATATATATATATATATATATATATATGCCCAAATGCCCCAAATGACCCCGTAATCTGCTTAACTAATGCAGGTTTATTTTCAATGTTTTCTGGTTCGGTCAAAACTTAGAATACAATGAGAAACAATTCAATTTATTGTGCAAAAGTACATTTGATGACACATGAAGCTGGTCCTGATTTTTCAAACGTTTTTCCAAATGACATTTTCGTGCCTTTTTTTCCCTCTCTCGTCTTAAAACAAAGAACCAAAACAGAGGTCACCTCAGGCCAACTAGAGCCCTGTCCCGGGAATGTCTGGGAATGTCTAAGCATGCATAATTTGTGCTTTGTATTGCACGTCGCTATTGGTTACGATCTATAAAAAGTAAGCAGAGCGGTAGAAAGGTTGCAAAATTTTACCATGCATTGAATTTTTAGGATTGAATTTTTTCATATTTAGCATCTGCTAGTAATAATAAATAAGTAAGTAATAAAACTGCTTTAAAGTGGAATCTTATTTAAATACAAGACATTCAGAAGTCATTTATTCCAGTTTAGACCTCAGTGTTTTGTTATTTATTACAGATCCATTAAAAGTTACATTTAATTTATTATTACAAGTCAATACAAGTCAATTCTAGTTCTGTCGCATGATAAGCAGATATATTTATTTATTTTCAGCCCACGGCCCTCAATCTTGTTCTTATTTCTAGACTGTTTGGGTGCATTTGCAAAAGGAGACATGTCATGTATTCTATACCCGTCCATGTTTTTGGCGGGATCGTTATAAGAATAGGAATTAACCATTTTCTTTCTGAGCACTGCGGCATCAAGTTTTGCTTTCCATTGCCCTGATTATGTCATTTTAAAATGACTAATATTACCAGGAAATCTTGGGCAAGATTCTGCTCTTTTTTTTCTTTAAATCACCATTAGTGACTACTGAAATGAGTAATCTGGGGATTTTTCCTGGCCAGAAATGCATTTTTTTTTCCCTGAAATGAAACGTTTTGAGACGTCTGCACTAAACAATATGCCAAAACAGTATTAGTTTTTCAGCCACTCGGGCATTCATATTTCAATTCAGTTTTAAACCCAAAGTGGCTTTACAGATATGCATAGGCAGAGGTGGAAAAAGTAATGAAATGTTCTATTTAAGTAAAAAAAAGTACTGTTACATCAATGAAATTTTACATAAGTACAGGTAAATTTACCGTATTTTTTGTTATTATTTTTGTTATTATTATCTACTGAATTAAAAGTAAAAAGTATCTCATATAAAATCCAATTATTAGATTAAAATAAAGTGCAATAACAAAAAAATTTATAAATAATAATAAAAAAAACCCCACTACAGTCCGTTAAGAAGTCTAATGTGAGTGTAAATGCATTTTCTCGTAAAAAACTGATTTCTTTTTTATTATGGAGAAGTGCAGGTTTAGTGATACTTGGCTTGAAAACACACACAAGCCAAATGGTGAGACCTGAGATGTTGTATGGTTTAGAGACAGTGGCATTGAGTAAAAGACAGGAGATGGAGCTGGAGGTAGCAGAGCTGAAGATGTTGAGGTTTTCGTTGGGAGTGACGACGATGGACAGGATTAGAAACGAGTTCATTAGAGGACCAGTGCATGTAGGACGTTTTGGAGACAAGGTGAGAGAGGCGAGATTGAGATGGTTTGGACATGTGCAGAGGAGGGACATGGGGTATATCAGTAGGAGAATGCTGAGGATGGAGACACCAGGAATGAAGGAAAAGAGGAAGGCCAAGGAGGAGGTTTATGGATGTGGTGAGGGAAGACATGCAGGTAGTTGGAGTGATCGAGGCAGATGTAGAGGACAGGGGGGTATGGAGACGGATGGTCCACGAAAGAAGAAAAAGAAGAAGTGTGTTAGGTCTACACAAGCTAAGGAAATATCCAGGGAATGGGATAGTGCGCCCTCTATGGGTTTCATGCTACCTTCAAGAGCTCCGTTGACGTTTTCATGAACTCCAGCCAAAAAATGTCTTAAAATAAGTCCTTGAAATAATAACAATAATAATAATAATAATAATAATAATAATAATAATAATAATAATAATAAAAGCTTGATTAAACGATTTGAGTACTAAAAACAGTATAAAAAATCGCTTCTTTGTAAAAACCCATTCTTTATGGCAGAAAGTCTCCCAGATAAAAACATTGCAAAAACCTAAAAAAAAAATGTTTTAATCCTGCCTAAAAGGCAGCAAATCCAGAAATTGGGCTCCTTTTTCATTTTCATTTCTAAATTTGGTTCTTCACGGGTACGATTCAGTTTGGAGAACTTTGTCGTGACCCAAATTTCAAGAGCTCTTGAAGGAAGCACGAATCACCAAACGGGTTGGGAGAGGGAAGTTGATCACGTGTTGATCACGTGTAAGGGGGAAACGAAAGCGAGTTTGGGCAGAAAGGCAGGCGGTATGTTGTGATCACACCAGCAAGATCTTTTCCACACACACACACTCTCTCAATGGTTCTTCATGATGAACTTCAGGCCTCGAAACAACCGGACTAGCAGTAAGTGGGATTTGACATGACTGATCATAAATGTATATATTTTAAATGTGTGTGTGTGTGTGTGTGTGTGTGTGTGTGTGTGTGTGTGTGTGTGTGTGTGTGTGTGTGTCTCTCTCTGTGTGTCTCTGTGTGTCTGTGTGTCAGTGGATCAGTCAGCTCTTTCCATGTTTTCCTTATTTAAATCACCTTTACATATTTAGTGTTTATGTATTCCCAGATTTTGTCCATTTGATTTTCCATTTTTGGCAAAAAAAAAAAGAAAAATTGAGCTTAGAATAAATTGACAAGGGATTAAAGTATATGATATAAACTCAAACAGACTAAACTAATACGCAATATGGTGTAAATACATCCTTTTTCTAACCTCTTTCTACCTGTAAAAGCTTTGGGACATTGTTAAAAGGTGCTCGACCAATAAAAATAAACTGATTTGAATATTTAAATGAACAAGAGACAATAAAGAAAGATCTATTATACTGTTCATTACATCATTTGTTTTCAAGGACAAATCCAAAGTGTCCAGCTGAGATAATATGAAGAAATGGTGTAAACTAATTTTCTGGATGTGAAAATGAAAGTAAATAGTTTGTGCGTTTCTTTTTGGTTAGCAGGAGAAAGTGGTGGACCGATATTGAAACGAAGCAGGCAGGTCCGAACCGTGAAAAGATTGATATCAATAGTAGGTTGACTGTGTAAGGATCACAACAGGTAGCAGGATGCTGAGATTATGCGGAGAAATGGCGTAAAGTCTTTCTTTGGATGTGAAAATTGAAGTAATCGTCCCAAGTTCCTTTTCTTTGCGAAGCAGGAGAAAGTGGTTGACGAGTATTGAAACGAATCAGGCAGGTCCGAACGGTGAGAAGATCCAAGCTGGGATTATTTTGTCGGATGTGAAAATGCATCCTTGTTTGAGGAGCAGGAGAAAGTGGTTGAGTACTGAAACGGATCTGGCGGGTCAGATACGGACCGTGTGTCAGGTAGCAAAAAGCTAAAATGATGTAAAGAAAAAGTGTGAAGACGAGTTTATTTGAATGTGAAATCGAAAGAAGGCAAAATCTTGCGTTCTTGTTTAAGAAGCAGGAGAAACTGGTTGACAAGTATTGGACTGTTATTGCAAACGCTTGATTGTAGTTGTTGCTGTTAAGGGTTGGGCCACCAGTTATTAGGTTTAGGGGCAAACACTTTTTCACACAGGGCCATGTAGTTTTGGATTTAGTTTTCCCTTAATAATAAAAACCTTCATTTAAAAACTGCATGTTGTGTTCACTTAGACATGCAAAAAAATAAGAAATCAGGAAGGGGGCAAACACTTTTTCACACCAGTGTGTGTGTGTGTGTGTGTGTGTGTGTGTGTGTGTGTGTGTGTGTGTGTGTGTGTGTGTTTTTATTGCTGAATATTTAAATAATTCAGACCATGATAAAATGAAAATATATGTATTCTTGGGGTACATACCCAAATAAAAGAGTTTTAATTGTATTAAATAGCCTTTTATTAAAACGAAAAGGGCATGCTAAATAGTGATCCACAGATGTAGGGTATAAAATACGTGAGGCAAAACAAAAGACGAGACCAGACAAAACAGTAGACACTGCATGGTACTTGGTGTCATATAATGCCAAGTTGAAAAGAGGGGGAGGGGGAATATAGAGTGTGGCGTAAATGCGTAGTATGGATTTTGATTTTGTGGTTTGTTTATAGAAACGGTCTGAATAGGTTTTTCCTCTCATTAGTGGGGTTTAGTTTTTTCCAGTTTTGTAGGTTATATAGTTTTTTTGGTGTTGGTTATCGCAAAAAAGTCCCCATATTGCATGGATATAATCTGGTGGATTTTTTTAATATTGCGTCAGATATAAACTAATCCTATTGCAAGGGCTGATTTTGTACATGGCATAGTTGTTGTAGTATTGGATTTGGATATTATTTTATACATTTTGCATCGTATTTTTTATATGGAGACATTCCAAAGTTTTGATCCCAATGAAAAGAAATTCCAGTGAAAAAATTGGTTTATAGATAGATAGATAGATAGATAGATAGATAGATAGATAGATAGATAGATAGATAGATAGATAGATAGATAGATAGAACTTTATTGTCATTGCATAGTACAGGTACATAGCAACGAAATGCAGTTTGGCATCTACCAGAAGTGCAAAATGTAGCAGTCGTGCAAAAGTGCAAATAAATATATGGCATATTTACAGCAAGTTATAGTGATAATATGTAAACATATGTAAAGTAAATAAATACAAAGGCAGTAACAGTGCAGAGATGTGTGGACATCAATTTAAAGTACAAGTCGAATAAACAGTCTACTATATATAAATATATATATATATATATATGTATATGTGTAAATATATATACACACACAGGTTATATACACAAATGAATGAAATGTTGGGCAGAATGTACAGTAATGATATAAGTATACACAGATAAAAATAGTGCAGATGTAATGAGAAGTAAAAGATATACTATGTAATATGTACATGTATAGTACAGAGGTTATATACAGTGTTTTGTTTTGTGGTGATTTAGCGGTGTAGTGTAGAGTTCAGTAGTGTGATGGTGGATGGAAAAAAGCTGTCCCTGAACCTGCTGGTTCTGGTGCGCAAGTTCCTGTATCTCCTTCGTGATGGAAGGAGGTTAAACAGTTTGTGACCGGGATGTGAAGAGTCCTTGATAATGTTGTGAGCTCTGCGCAGACATCTGCTGTGGTGAAGGTGCTCAATGGCAGGTAGTTGGGTGCCAGTGATGCGTTGGGCGGTTTTGACCACCCTTTGCAGGGCTTTTCGTTCACTCACAGTAGAGCCTCCGTACCATACGGTGATGGAGTTGGTCAGGATGCTCTCAATGATGCAGCGGTAGAAGCTCGTTAAAATCCCAGGGGACATATGAGATTTCTTGAGACTTCTCAAGAAGTACAGGCGCTGTTGTGCTTTTTTTTTACCAGAGCTGAAGTGTTCTGCTGCCATGTCAAATCCTCGGAGATGTGGACTCCCAGGAACTTAAAGCTGGAGACTCGTTCTACCTTAGTTCCATTGATGCTGACAGGTAGAGGTCTCCTGCTGTTGGATTTCCGAAAGTCCACAATGAGCTCTTTGGTCTTTGTGGCGTTGAGAGCCAGGTTGTTGTTGGCACACCACGCTGCTAGATTGCGGATCTCTTCCCTGTAGGCCAATTCGTTGTTGTTGTCGATCTGGCCGACCACGGTGGTGTCATCTGCATACTTGATGAAGATGTTGGAGTTATACAGAGGAGCACAATCGTGGGTGAACAGGGAGTAGAGCAGTGGGCTCAGAACACAGCCCTGCGGGATGCCAGTGTTCAGAATGAGGGTTGAGGATACCTGGTTACCCAACCTGACAGATTGAGGTCTGTTGGTGAGAAAGTCCAGAATCCATCTGCAAGTGGAGGTGCAGATACCCAGTTCACTAAGCTTAGTGATCAGTACAGTGGGGAGGACTGTATTGAACGCGGAGCTAAAGTCAATGAACAGCATTCTGATGTACGTGTTGCTTTTATCCAGGTGGGTGAGGGCTGAATGAAGAGCTGTGGAAACTGCATCCTCTGTTGACCTGTTCGGGCGATCTGGTGTGGGTCCAGTGTAGGTGGTAGGCCCGCAGTGAGGTGATTCAGGATCAGTTTCTCAAAGCACTTCATAGCGATAGGGGTGAGTGCAACTGGTCGAAAGTCATTCAGGCATTCAGCAGCTGAGTGCTTAGGCACTGGTATAATGGTAGTGGTCTTCAGGCATGTAGGTACTGTGGCTTGGGCCAATGACAAGTTGAAAATGTCAGTAAAAACCTGTGCCAGTTGTCCAGCGCATGCTCTGAGAACACGTCCCGGTATGCCATCCAGGCCAGCTGCCTTTCGTGCATCCACTCTGCTAAACACTGAATAGACGTCCGTTGTCGTGAGTGAAAGTGGGCTGTAAGCAGAAGAGTCCGTTGTTGTTGTGAAATGTCCTGTGCATTGGTCAAAACGAGCAAAAAAGTGATTGAGCTCGTCCGGTTGGAAGGCACTGCTGGTTGGTTGAGCTGTGCGTTTGTAGTCTGTGATGGACTGGATGCCTTTCCACATGCGTCTGGGGTCAGAGTTGTGGAAGTGCTCTTCTATGTGGAGTTTGTATGTGAGTTTTGCTTTCCTGATGCCTCTTTTCAGGTTGGCCCTGGCTCTGTTGTAGTCCTCTGCCCTGCCAGATTTAAAGGCAGCATCTCTTGCTTTCAACAGGAGACGGACTTCAGAGTTCATCCATGGTTTCTGATTAGGAAAGCATTTCACGTGTTTGACAGTAGTGACATTGTCAATGCATGTGTTAATATGGTTCAAAACAGATAAGGTGTAAATGTCCATGTCTGTGTGAGAGTCCAGTGTGGCCTGTGAGGCAAACATGTTTCAGTCAGTATCCTGAAACTGTAGCTGTAGAGAAGAAATGGCCCCCTCTGGCCATACCTTTACTGTCCTTAGAGCTGGTTTCACATGGTTATTCTACAGTCTCTCAATGTGTACAATCAATCCGCCAGTATTTAAACTTAACAAGTCAGTAGGGGGATCGTCAAATCTCTGGGGGTGTGGGGTATTGTAGGTGGGACACACCACATAGTCAACAAATGGGTAAAAAACCTTTTCTTTTCTATCACCCACAGCACACAGAAACAACTTTCTAAGACCAAGACTGCGGTGTCAAGTGATAGACGAAAGTGGATAAACGTTCGTAAAAACGGTTCTTCATTTGTTTTAAAACCACAATGTACGGAACATTACACGATATATCAAAAAACAATTTAGATCAATAAAAATAACAATAAATAGATGTAAGAATTTACTTGCATTTTTATTAAAAGCATTTCTCTATAGCAGGGGGTCCGGAATAGCAGATAATTTTTGTAAAAATTAACGGGTAAAAACATCAAAGATAAAACGTTTAGTTAAAAATAATTTTTTTATAAATATTACATTCAAGTTCTATTACACTTTAAGTTGATGTTCATGTTAATGTATAATAGTCCACCTAATGTATGAAACTGCGAATCTATTAGCAACTAAATAAATTGTGATTTTAATTTAAAAAGATGTTTCTTATGATGCATAAATCTTTTTAAAAGGCGATGATACATGTAAAATCAAGAACAAGAACACTGCTGCTTTTTACAGTGGACATTGTCTCAAAGCAGCTTCACAGAGTTTAATTCTTAAAGTAAATGATGTGTGTTCCTCCTGGAGCGACTGTGGCGAGGAAAAGCTCGTTTAGATGAATAAGGAAGAAACCTTAAGAGGAACCTGAAAAGGGGATCCCATTCTCATTTGGGTGAAATCAATAGTGTGATTTTAAATCTTAAAAAAATACAAAACACCAGAGAGTGAGAACTAACATGAGCAACGGAGTGTGTGATTATGAGTAATGTCCTTTCTACAGTCTTATACAGTCAGATGACATTGTGGAACCAGCAAAATAGCTCAACATTTGAGATCATCAAAGATCCAACATCAACTCCTTCTTTCGAAGAGGTCTAATGCCAAACTCTACATAAAGTAGGATTCAAACAACGACAGTTTAAATTGTCTTAATATAATATAATTGTAACATGATTGGTTTCTATTAATATCAGTGTCCCGGTCCCCATGTCTCTATCGCCTATTCGGTCCTTGACCTAAAAAACATTGACAACTGATTTACAGCATTATCATAAATCGGCTGTATATTAACTTAATAGCACAAAAACAGTAGTTCTCTGTAAAATCAGACACCCCCATTTAAACGGAATGGAATAATCCTCATTTTATACGACCTCTGCGAAAAGATTCGACTGCGAGATCGGTCGTCGTATCAGGTTCCTCCTATCGAAGCATCGACTATTCGGGTTTACCCTTAGACACTGAAACGTGTAAAAAGAGGACTGTAATGACCGATTTACAAAGACACTACAGTAATAGTAATAGTAATAGTGAAGAATGTGTTATTAGATCTTATCATAGCCGGTGGTTCAGTGGTTATATGTGGTTTCTGGTGCGAACTGATTTTGATCAGACTTTCTGAATCCGATTTTTCGATTTTTTTCTATTCTCGTAAAAATGCTTACCGGCTGAATACCTGCATTACAGTTTTTCTGCTCTTATTTGGAGTTTTGAGACATGGTACTTCTTAAAAAGAATCAAGAAAACAAGACCTGGGTCAAATTCCTGTCATGATTATGGTTAGTCACATGATTAGTACATATTTCTTTACTTTCTTAACTATGGTTTCCACCCAGATGGTTTAGTTATCAACCTATAGGATTCCATTCAACCGTCAAACTTCGACGTTCGATGTGTAAAATAACGACGCAACCAAAATTCGAAGCGAATGATTCAAACGTTGATTTTTTTCCCCCATTGTATCAACAGTTAGGCGGAATATCTTGACCGGAAAATTATCTATTCCACGGTAAGAATGGTGACATTTTCTCTTTGTAATATTGGAATTCTATTGGACCACCATAAATAAATAATGCATGCTCAGAAAAACACACCATGTACCTTTGCTCAATATATTAACACATACTCTTATAAATGGTCTCCTGCCTTTTACAGGTATTAAGGTGTCAACTTTGAGACCTACAGACACTCCCTATGTCAATAGACCGTAAAATGCACACACTCATGACTCATTTCCAGCGTCACAAATCACGTACGGGTGCACAGTTCGCATTTATGTAAATAGTAATGGAAGTCATTTATTTGGAATGCTTTTATTAACTATTATGATTCTTCTTCTTCTTCTTTCGGCTGCTCCTAATAGGGGTCGCCACCACGGATCATCCGTCTCCATACCCCCCTGTCTTCTACATCTGCCTCTTTCACACCAACTACCTCCATGTCTTCCCTCACCACATCCGTAAACCTCCTCCTTTGTCTTCCTCTTTTCCTCCTTCCTGGTGGCTCCATCCTCAGCATTCTCCTACTGATATACCCCATGTCCCTCCTCTGCACATGTCCAAACCATCTCAATCTCACCTCCCTCGCTTTGTCTTCAAAACGTCCTACATGCGCTGTCCCTCTAATAAACTCATTTCTAATCCTGTCCATTGTCGTCACTCCCAACGAACATCTCAACATCTTCAGCTCTGCTACCTCCAGCTCCATCTCCTGTCTTTTACTCAATGCCACTGTCTCTAAACCATACAACATCTCAGGTCTCACCACAGTCCTCTAAACTTTCCCTTTTACTCTCACAGATACTCTTCTATCACAAATCACTCCTGCTATCACTCTTCTCCACCCACTCCACCCTGCCTGCACTCTTTTCTTTTTTTCTTCTTTTTTCTTGTGTAGAAAACAACACCTTAAAAGCGAAATCAATTGCAAGGAAATTGAACATAAAAGCACGAAAGTAAAACATTTCTATGCGATATGATCCCTGTTACGTTGCAGCGTGATCCGATTTCGGTTTCGTTCGATGCGATTAGATGCAATACGATGCACCAGTTATCGAATATGATTCTATGCAAGATCGCTTTTATTTCTTCACTTTAGACAGACAGCATATCATAAGCTGACTTCTAACGAACAGACGTTCTTTTCCTGTTTGTGTGCAGGAAGTTACAGCTCTACCTCTGCCATGTTAATCTGTATTTTATGTGACTCTCAGGACACAGTACTCTGTCTCCGTAGTGTTGCGATACGTCATATCAAATATTGGTTAGAAATTATTGGTCGCGTTCGAAATAATAAAAGTATAGCACATCTACTAATAATTTTATACCCCAAATATGTTGAAAATGATGCATTGTGAAGCATCACATCGTTTACTTTTATGCCGTAGCACCGAATCTGTGAATCTGACCACCGCTAATTTATATTAATTTATATATATATATATATATAATATAAATAGCCCTCAACTTCTTTGTTTGTAAATGTGAAAATTGCAAGTCATTCTGCATAAGAGCATTTTCCAGATGCTGTGAAATATAGCAAAATATTTTAATACACTTTTAGTATAGTATTAGTTCTGTATAATGTTGAAATAAATAAAGTCTAATTCACTGCTTATCAGAAATTTCTGCTGGTTCCCATTCACATTTATTGCCGGTCCATAAAATGTATTTGACACTTCCTGTTGGTGCTCCACTGAACTGTCATATACATGTTGACTTTTTTTCCTTCTAACAGCAACAAAATGATCATCCAAAAGCAGTTTCTTTTTTTTTTTTTTTAGGAACGTCCATTTCTCCATTATGCAACTCTGAGATAAATTTTATGAATGATGGTCATGCTCTAGTAAATTACAGCGTCAGAGAAGCTGTAATTTACTAGAGCATGACCATAATTCATAAAATTTATCTCAGACTTGCATATAAATTTATCTCAGAGTTGCATATAGTTGCATTATCACTCTTCTCCACCCTGCCTACCTATGCTAAAAAAAGTTTGTCTAGCATATTGCACAAATTCATGATCGAATGCTCAGGAATTTGTGTAATATTCTAGACAAACTTGTTTTGCATTACAACTTGGACAATTTGAAAGAATTTGCTTTTAGCTATGGATACTGTCGCCGACAGCACGGCACACCTTCAGGGGTGAGTCCTTCTAAATCCATGGCAACACATCAGTCTTACACAATAGTAGGAAACCGGTTGGTTTATATTAGAGCTGCAAGTAATGATTATTTTTATAAATGATTAATCTGCTGATAAATTTTTCTTCTTCGATCAATCGGATTTAACCTGTTAGCGTTCGGGACAGATTTTGGGACTCACAGCTGAAATGTCCTACCTAACTTTAAATGGTAACAGTTCCTGATAAAAGTGGGCTACATACACATGCTACATACTTCAAAAAGAAGACACTTTCTGCCTATTATACAAAGTTGATATTGCTCAAAAAGATAAGTTATAGATGATGAAGTACTGTAAAAAAATTAATTATAAATAAAATTCTCCATATATAAATACATGAAATCAGTGCAGGAGAAATCCAGAAAAGTACTGGGTTAAAAGCCACATGTCTCCTGAGTTTATATTTCAAATTTCATTAAGATTTTCTTGACAAATAAGATTCCTACAAACATTTCTCTGAGACTATGTCTGATCCTTTTCTCCCTCCCCCTGTTTGAGAGCCACCTGCTACACAGTCTGCATAGAAATGAATGACTGACCAATAAAGGCTTTTGCTATACATGTTTGTCTATTGATATTGATTTGGCATTCATATTGATGGCCAGGTATCCAGACAAGCTATTGTATTAAAACTATATAAAACACTAATTAAGCGTATTTATGTATAAAAGTACATGTATAAATGCAAAAGCCACATACTGAGTATTGATATTTTAACTTTCTTCAATTTTGACATTTTAAAGCTTATAGTAGGGCCACCAAAAGAGTGAAGGTTATTATACCAGCCAATGGGAACTACTTGGGTTGGGTTGTTTCTTAATTAAGCATTACAGCAAACTCTAGTGTTCTCTAACTATACTATTTTTGTTTTGTTTTCCAGGAAGAATATGAATTTCTGCATCTGAGTCCTATTTAATATGAGGATACGGTCCTTTCTATATGTTTATCTCACGGTTCTTTATTCTCGAGGTATGTGTGATAAATTCTGACACAAATCTTTATGGCGTCAAGATCATTCTGCAAAATGTCAATGCTTTGGTCTGTAAATATTCTATGTGCTTTGCCATAGATGTCATGTTTTTGGGTTTTGTTTTGTTTTCCATTACAAGGTTTTTGGTTATTCCTAGTATAAAAAAATACTTGTTTTAATATATAGTTTCAGCACAAATATATATAAAACTGTATTGCACCACAAAACAAAAACCTAAGAAAGGAGGCACTGGAGCACAGCACAATTTGGGTAATGAACCAGAAATATACAAAAAAGATTTGACCTGAAGAATTACTGTTTAGGAATGTTGCCTTGGTATAGATAACAATGAAAAGTTAAATTGTCAGGCTGCTGACGCGGAAGCAGATATAGTCCGATCATTGTCTTTATTGCCTAGCAAAAAACAAAACACTCACAAGCCGAGGAAAACAACAAACAAAGACATCCGCTCGAAACGAGTTTTTCATCATGAGCGCGAATGTCCAAAGCATAATCCAAAGTAAGCAAAGCCATCGGCAATGGGTAATCCAATACGGAAATGGAGTTCAGAGATAACGCCAGCTGTGAAAGCCGCCGTTCGAGCAGCCACGCAATTTTCCAGCATGACAAAGCAACGACCGACAGCCTGTGACTCAAGAACGTGAGTTTAAGTAGTCTGATCTTTAATGAGCCACAGCTGTCGGTAATCAAGGAAAGCAGCGTGACTGCTATAGAGGGGGGCGTGGCAGGGTGAATCACTGACAGCTACCGAGGGGGGCGTGGCAGGGAGATCCCTGACATAAATAGAGTTTGGTAAGAATAATTTAGGTTTTTTAGGTTTTAGGTTTTTAGGTAATTTAGGTTTAGGTAATTTTAGGTTTGAGTTTACCTCCGATTAGATTTCGGCCATCTCATCATGTGTTGTCGGGGTCATAGGAATCTGCCATTAGCCCCTCGCTATGAAGCCTGTGGGCTTTCTGTAGCTTCAAATCCATGTTGCTTCAAAGGCTGGTGCTGTAACCAATCAGATTTCTATTCGGCCACTCCGAGGCCATCTTTCACCTCATTTGAAATTGATTTGGTCGCCGATATACTTACAAGGATGTTTACAAGACGTCATGATGAAAGCTCGGCCCAAACAGTTCAAAACAATTGTTAGGCTTTTTTAGTTATACTTTTGCGCTTTATTTCCTATAAATTTTGCACAAAAACACAAAATTTGCAGAAAATCCTGGGGTGATTTTATGAGGTTAATATCGATGCTTGTGCTGGAGATTATGTATAGGGGTGGTGCAGCTGTGGCTTCAGTGAAACGAGACTTGTTGAATTGTGTTTATTGGGTTTTTGGCTTTAGTAATGGCATCGTTCTCACTGTATGAGATTCCTGTCTGTGATGCAGCCTTTCGTTATACTGCTTTACTTTATAATATTGATGGTTTATATAGCCATGGTATCAAGTGGTGGGTTGATTCAATTAGGACACCACTGAAGGCCTGGGTGTGAAATGCACAGACCACCACTGTATAATACTAATTCCAGGATGAAAGTATGCAGCTATAAAAAAAAAAGCATATAAGCAGATCAAATCTAATCAGCCATTAACACTCATAACCAGGGTACAAATGCAGTTGTAATGGCAGTAGTCGAATACTGTATTGTAGATCTTCTCTTCCAATTGTGGAGAAATGTTTGGAGCTTATTTTTAGTGGGGTAAAGCCACTGTTTATCTCACTGTGGCAGAACATCGCATATACTGCTGATACCAGATTTTCTTTCGCTTCACACCATCATTATCTCAGTGAACTCTGGCCTGTGGTTTCCTCAGAGCCTCCATTCGTTCTCATTGCAAATTGGTGTACAGCTAAAATGAATTTTCCAGCCATATATGTTTCTTCTTTCTTCAAAGTCGGAGGCAGATAAGATCTCTTGAATGCAATAGCATGGCATGTTCTCTTCACTTGAAAAAAAAGACCCAATGGCATTGCCCCAGCTTCATGAAGATATGATTTACATGGGTTGAAATGGAAGATCTTCTGCTATAGAACTCTGATTATAATCCTAGTGAACACCTTTGGGATGAACTGGAACACTAACTGCACCCAAGCCTCCTCACCTCACCTCGCCTGTGGGTGAATGATGTCCTCTGTATTGCTTGGGAATCTTTGAGTGTTGCTGCATTCAGGAGTGTAGTATTGTTGGATTTATTATTAGGCTCGGATTTTCTGATCCAGTGGGTCCAGTGGTGCAGCTTGGTGTGGCTGGGATTTGAACTCAAGACCTTTCGGATCCATAGTCAGATTCTTTAACCAGTGAGCTACCACCTTCTTCTATTAAAAGCTAGAATGCTATTTGGTGCCCACAACCATCAACAGCATGGGGTGAATTCCTTTCAAGACTCACTGCTTTCAAACTAGTCACGTTGTTACTTTTAGAAGGTTTTGAACATTTTCAGGGTCTTGCTCTATCAAATATATGAGATCATTCCTGGATCTATTTCAGCACAGTCAAGAAGCATTTTATTGGTCTTTGCAACGATATATATATAGCTGACGCAGTACACAATTAAATATAATAACGTTTCTTCGATACACAAAACGCACAAAATAATGGCGACCAGCACAACGTCTGCATATTGTCATAAGTAGAATGTGCAAAAAAAATAAAAAATTGCTGTTAATGAAGAGGGCATTTATATACACTTCTGTATATGGTGGCTGTTTTCACAACTGGAAACTTTCCAGGGAAATTAATAGGAATAACCTGGGAGTTAAAAAAAATTCCAGGTAAGCTTATAACAGGGAACGCAAATGTCAATCACATGCACATAGCACACTTACTGCAGGGCTACTCAGGCCACGCCCCCTTACCGGCATTGTGCATTCCTTCATAACACACATCATTTCTTGAATCCTGCACACAAAATAAAGTCAAGAAACGTAATTGACATAAATGTTACGTAAATTGATGCATAAAACTTCTGTGTGCTGTGTGTAAGCTAATGTGCAACACAATTATACTAACAATTAAATAAAAAATTATTTAAAAAAAAGTTTATATTTCAGTTTGGAATTGATACAGTTGTATGATTTTACATTTTCCCAAATTTCTAATAAATTCACGTAAAACGTATTATCCCTTATACAGTATGTTTCCAACTTGGAATAATTCCAAAATTCTCCAGTTAAAATTTCCACAAAAAGTTTCCAGAAATTTCCTCGTCCCTGTGCAACCGATTTCCACAGTTAAGCCTGAGAACTAATTGCAACCAAACACTTTTATGCATAATAAATTTATTGCACCTTTATTGCATACCTTTTTGATGAAATACTAACTCCGGGAAAGTCATGCTTGTGCTTTTGTTGTCCTTTTCAGCCTTTGCTTCGGTCCCAGTGCCAGCCAATTATAAAGTCTCGTCCAAAAACTTCATCCACATCTTGGAGTGGAGACCAGGAAACGGGACACAACCAGGAACAGTCTACAATGTGAAAATTAAGTGCGTTGATTTAGAAAATATGTTCAAAATGAGATTATACAAGCCAATAGATTAGATAAAAAATTGCATTGTTATACAAAATGCAGGGTGAATTACAATATAAGCCACTATAATAATAAAAAAAAACACATTTTAAAACCTATTCAACTTTTTTATGCTGTGGAAGGAATTTAGTTTGTATGGTTAGAGCCAAGGGTCATTGCAATGGAAATGGACAGGATTGATACGAAGGCTCACTTAATGGTTTAATGAGGCTGTAAAATGGTGTATAGTCATTTTATTGACAAGGCCTCCATGGACTCCGGCCACCTGAACACCAATTGTGAAAACATCAGTGCGTGGAATATCTTTCGTAAAAATGCTGTTTATACCCTCAGTACAGTTACAAGATGATTTGTATATTACAAGATGAGTCTTTGCATAGGGGTAGCATGGTGGTGGGGGCGCATAACTTATTAGTTAAGTCATTGGACTCTAGATCGGAAGATTACAAGTTCAAATCCCATCACCACCACCAAATTTCAATGGTTTGGCCCTTGAGCAAGGCCCTTAACCCTCGAGTGCTCAGTTGTAAGTCGCTCTGGATAATAACATTATGTATATTTTTGCATCCAAGTATTTTCTTAAAAAATAATATGGTATTATTATAAACAATTATTCAGTTGAACACATTTTCGATAATAAAAATATATGTTGTATTAATCCTTATCTTAAAGTTGCTGAATTATACTTTTGTCTGGCAATTTATCATTTCTTAAATATGCATTATTTCTAGAAATTGTGTTATTTATTGATTATGCCTAAGAATCCATTATTTTCTTCACTTATTTCATTCTACACCATCAAAATAAAAGAAACCCCAAGACACGGGTCTTAAAAATCCTTTATGTCAGTTTCGTCATTTTCAGGTTTTAAACCAGTTTTGCCGTTCTAACGTAATGATCCCTACTCTAATTTTCCATACACCCAAACACAGCGTACACAACCTTGCCAACTTTTTCTTGGGTGTGAACACGTACACATGACCCGAAGCCAAGTGAGCAAACGTTTGATTCAATGTAAAAGTAAAAACACAATTTCTGATGAAAATTACATAAGGAAAAAAATAAATCTACTGTAATGAGCATAACAAACACATGAAATTACGACAAACTGAACATACACACTCAACCATATGTTCAAAAACCTTTTTACTCGTAGAAAAGAGCGTATGTTCATTCGGATCAACTCTTCCACAAACATGCCTCGCTAACAAAATCATTATTTTAGTTTGATATCCACTCCACTGCTGTGTCAGGGAGATTATTGGCATCTGATAGAAATTTGGTCATGTTGTGTAAATTTGGAGTTCTTTTTCCCGTTTCCTTTGTGATAGTAACCATCAGGAACGTAACATCGCCGGTACATACGTCGACGTCTCAAAATACATGAAGGAAATACACTTCACTTACAAGATCCAACTCTGGGCGTCATTAGGCAGCGACTCATCGGCTCCGGTCAACATAACTTTTACGCCGTCCCTTGAAAGTAAGTTGCACATTACTGTATATTATGACCTACACCCCTCACATTTCAGCAACCATTTAAGTATATATTCTCAAGAGAGCTGTCATTGCAAAATAACTGGCAACCAAATCAGTACACCTTAAGTGAACATGTCAAAACTGTGCCCAAAGTTAGAAACATTTTTTTGCTTTAATCCTCCTGGGCATGGAATTCACCAGAGCTGTACAGGTTGGTTCTGGGATCTTCTTCCACTCCTCCATAATGACATCACAGCTTCTTTACCTTGAGGATGCCCCACAGGTGCTCAATAGGGTTCAGGTTTGGAGACATACTTGGCCACTCCATCAGCTTCACCTTCAGATTCCTCAGCAAGGCACTTGTCATCTTGACGGTGTGTTTGGGGTTGTTATTATGTTGGAAAACTACGGTTCGGCCCAGTTTCTCAAGGAAGGGCATCATGTTCTGCTCCAGAATGTCACAGTATATTTGGGAATCCATGGTTCCCTCAATAAACTGCAGCACCCCAGAAATAGCAGCACTCATTCAGCTCCTAATCATGATGCTACCACCACCATCATGCTTGACTGTAGGCAAGACACACATTTTTTGGTACTTCTTACCAGGGCGTCGCCACACATGCTGGACACCATCTGAGCCAAACAACTTTATCTTAGACTCACCAGACCACAGGACATGATCTCAATAATTCATGGTCTTGGACAGCATGTCCTCAGCAAACTCTCTCGCTGCAAGCCAAAATCCAAAATGGTGCTATTTTCATTTTTTGCCCGGCTTTACGCACCATATAGACTTCGGAGCAACCGGTGTCCATGTGTACGATCGGAAAACACTCCAGAAATATCTCCAAAAACATCATCAAACGGAACTTTTTCTGTTTCCACACGGACGGTATTAATTGCCGGATGTTTGCTTCATGGTGGATTTTTTTTCATTTGAGACTTGGTGCATGAGTAAAACAAATGTTTAGTGTTTATAAAAGATTTTTTGGTGGAGTTTATTTCATTCTTTATATCCGAGTGAAGAAAGGACGTTTAATTTCGGCTCTTTTAATTATTTTAATTATATTAGTTTAATATTTTTTATAAAATGAATACAATTTGTGCCATTAAAATGGGCATTGTGTTTTATATATATATATATATGTCTGTTTTCTCTTTTAGCCTTTATTGGTCCTCCTAGGTTATCTCTATTGGGATGTGGCGACTGCCTGAACATCAGCATCGACTTCCCAAATCGTGAAGACAACAACTACTTTTACAATGCTATAGGTTTTCTGATCAGCTGGAGGAAAGCCAGAGATGAAAAGGTAAACCTCGGCAGACTGTTCGAGTTTTCAGTTGAAGTTTTCAGGCCTCTGACTTCAAAAAATAACCGTCTAAATATATAAACAATAAAGGCATAATTTACGAAGCTACTGTACAGACTAGAAACAAGTCAAATGATCTACCAGTCAAAATGTCTCAAAATAAATCGCCATCATTTTAAATTCTGTCTTAAAACGAGACAAAGCATTTAATCTAAAAAAAACAAAAACAAGATCACTGTTGAAATCAAGATCACGCATACATGCGTACATGCGTAGACAATTTTTTGTGTCATGTCTTGTAACACATGCCAAAAACAAAGCAAAATCATTATTGCTGCTTCTCGAAATATTACAATTTATTGCAACATAAAAACATTCATCTTATTCAACATAAGAAACTTAGAAAAAAGGCCAAAAAAAAATCATTTTACTGGATAATGTTTGGAAAGTGTGTGGTGATTTAACACTGCAGTCTTGTCAGTTGTTATTAGTTGTTGTAAAGTTGGTGCCGACATAAACCAAGCATTTGGAATAAATGATACTAACGAACAAGTCCTATGTGTGATGATTGAGTATTTTTCAACCTGGCAACCTTAACACCAGTTATTACAGCTAAAATGGCAATTGTGCTCCGTTTGCAGGTAAAACTTTAAGCTTTAACTATTAAGTATGGGAAAGATTAAGATAAATAATCTTAGACAATCTGCTCTTGCATAGTATTTTATTCCTAAAATAAGATCAATGAAATTTTTCTGACTAGAAATAGGAAGTCTTGAGAAGATGGAGTTTTTGCACTGCTTCGGTTCATTAATGTTTGAGGGCATCCGATTATGCACAGTTGTAGCATCTCAATGGGCTTGGGATCTAGACATCTTGATTTTTTCACCTTTAGACATTCAGGTGTTGGTTTTGCCGGCGTGTTCCGAAGCCATTTTTGTGTTACATGACCTAGATTATTATTATTTTTTTTTTTTTTTTTTTACATATTTCTCAAAGGCATAGATTTCATGTTTCAACTACGAAGTTTCAGAACAGGACCCAGACTCAAAAGGGTTCCCATCCTCACCTTCAACACCGAAAGTCTACTTATTACAGTTCCATCATTGCCGAGGTGTGCAGTGATAAGCGATTAGATGCAACCTGTGCTCCTGAGTCATTGTATTAGACCTTTGACATTTATCCACAGCCCAAAATCCATTCTCATTTCTCCTGTGTTGCTTCGTAATCTCATGAATCACCATGTGGAAACATTCCCAGCTGGACAGGGTGACCTCCGATCGAAGAGAACCCCATCCAGAGAGGTTTCCGGGAATGAATCAGGCAGATCCGAGGAGAGGATCTTTTTTTTCTAAAAAGCTATACTTGCTCTCTCTTTTTTTCTGTGTTCTTATGAACCCAAAACATTTAATATCTCTTCAGAGAAGCCTTCAGACCATATATATAGTAGCTCTTTACCTCAGTCTAATCTTAGGCCGATTTTTTTGCAATGTCCTTTCCATATTACTGCAAAACTTTGACTGTGTACCAGACACAAATTGAATTCAAAAGCTCAACTTATTTATTTACTCTTACACGTGTAGCTGATGTAAGCATTTTTTTCATTTAAGGACGGTTGTCACAATCCGTTCACCACCAAACAGAACAGGAATTTTATGTCGTATTCGAATGTCCTGAAGCATCTTCAGCCGGGTGAGAAGTACTGTGTGGAAGTTCAGCCAAAGAGCAACATCATAAAAAGATTTCAGCTACTGAGCTCTTGCTCCTGTGAATTCACCAGTCCTGAAGAGTCCAGGGAGGGTAAGCTTCTTTTTTTTTTTTTTTTTTTTTTTTTTTTTTTTTAAGTTGTTTTACTTTTATTGTTTGACCTTTCTTGGTTTTATATTTTTACACTTTGAGGCACTCGATTGTGAGGCAAATATTTTTACATCTCATCATTTTATTAAAAAATAAATAAAATCGAGATAAGCACAGACTCCGATTATCCGGTGTTTTAGTGCCACTATAAAAAAAAGTAAGATTTCAAGAATAAACATATTTCGAGAATAAAGACAAAATTACGGTACGAGAATAATTAAGAAATGGCGAGAATAAAGTGATAGCAGTACGAGAATAAAGTTTGACTTAATTCTTTAAATTTTTCGACTTTATTCTATATTGCTACAACTTTATTCCATAAATTTTATTCTTCTACTGCTACTACTTTACTTTCGTAATTTTGACTTTGGCACTAAACGTGGTAAACTTAACTAGTCGTATAATCTGAATCGGCGCTTATGTTAATTCTTTTTATTAATAAAACGATGAGATGCGAGAATAGAAATTTATGTAAGAAATGTAAGAAATGTATTATTGAAATATTTCGGCTCGATTCTCGTAAATTTACCACTTTTTTATGTACAAGCTTATGTAATTTGTCATTCAGACCTGTAGTAAAAAAAGCACATGACTTTATATAGTTAACCATCTTTCTATCATCTTTTATTTTAACTAGTTACTACTTGAATTTAGCTAACACCCGAGCCCCTAGACTCCGAACTAAACCTTTGATTTTATTTGGGCAAACAATATTGAAATAGAATAATAACAATAATAAATGTAATAGTTTTTCCTGGTAGTTTTTTTGTTTTACTGAACCAGGCAAACTTTGAAAATAAAACTTAGTTAAGCAGATTAGAGTGTAACGTTTCCTACTGATTTATTGACTTTAAATATTATGACAATATATTCACGAGGAATCATAGCAACTTCAATTTTTATAGTTTGGTTTAATCCAATATTTACTTTCCTCCCACAACCCACAACCCTCAGTCAAATTAATTCTCGACCCTTCATCTCAACATGTACTTTGCCCTGATCTGAGGGGGCGGTGCAGATTACAGATAATAGCTACATAGACTACTCTTCTGTGCCATTTTGTTGTTTTCAGTTCTAAATAATCCCACGTCTAGCCACATTCTCCACTTGATATCCCCTGTGTAGGTTTTAGAGGCTTTTTTTTTTTTTTTTTTTTTTTTGCGATTTAGCTCACATTGCTTTAGCAGGAAACTCAAGACCGAAGTTCTCAGAAGCAGTCTGTGTGAAAGGAGACGAACCACAATAACGTGTGAAAAATGAAAATCGTGTTTCCTGCATAAGAGTTTAACGACGTTCAAAGGAACCGAAGACACTTTCGAAATCGTGAAAAATCTGTTTTCTTCACATCGTGGGCCTGATTTCGATGAACCCGAAAGTAATGTTCTGATTTGGTGCTCTTCTCGGTCCAAAAACGTTTCACGTTTAAATGTACATATATTTACATAAATATACATACAGTATACAGAAAAAAAAGTATTGAGACACTTAACTTTTCCAGCTATAGGTGAAGACAAACATAGCAGCGTATAAACGGTACAATACTAGTATTTCATGATAGTACGGTATAAGTACCGTTTTTTTCTAAAACATTTTCTACCTTCTTTTTTTTTCTTTTCATGATTTGTATTTTTCTTTTGTTTCTTAAATATGCTTTACTGCCTTCCATGTCTCATGATGTCATGTTCTTCTTCTCCCTAAGATTCTCCAGGGGCCTTTCTGGCATTATTGATTTTGGGCTTCCTCCTGGTGGGATTGTGTATTCTGATTCCCTTATTCAGCCTCGTCTACACTGGCTTTCTTTGCAAACCCAACGCCAGACTTCCCGAAGCACTGGTAAGACATTTACCCAGTCTAACTGGAGCTGGTTGATTGGAGTATATCGTTTAATGTATTAAATATTGCAGAATCGATAATATTTACGTGTACGAACGTCGATCTGGTGATGTTTCGTTGAACGTTTATGATGTTATTATATAGTTCTATGTTATATTTTTTAGAAGGAGTCTCCAGTGTCAATGCGTCAATCAGTAATAAGGTTGTTCGGGGTTTTTTTTTTTTTTGTATGCGTAATCAATATATATTTAACAGTTTCATAGCTATTCTCTCAATCCAGGCCCCTCTGGCGTAAAGTACATGTTGCTTGTAGATGTTGCTTTATTGTATTCGAAATTTTTAAGAAAAGAAATGTGATCTTGTACATCGTTGTGGTAAACCAGGGCCCAGGTGATTATTGCACAAGCTCGTTCCCCAGACACTGAACCACCTGCTGTATTTCTCCACAGTGTTTTCTTTGTGGTCTTTAGCTGCAAATTGCAGTGTGTGTGTGTGTGTGTGTGTGTGTGTGTGTGTGTGTGTGTGTGTGTGTGTGTGTGTGTACAAGACTGAGCATACAGGCAATTTCGTGACACATGTTTTCCCCCTCACAGCTGTCATTACTGTACAGAGGGCCATTAATTTTTCTCGATAAACGCACAAACGTTTTTTGTCGACAACGTGGGCATATGTTTCGTGCGTGTTTAAGGGGTTACTTCTTGGAAACTGAGCGTCAGGGCTGAAACACACGAAGAGAAAAACTAACCCTGTACTGTTATGCATTTAGGATATGGACAGTGATTGAGGTGATTATTTTGTTCATAAATGGATGGATGGATGGACGGACAGACAGACAGACAGACAAACAAATATAGACAGACAGACAGACAGACAGACAGACAGACAGACAGACAGACAGACAGACAGACGAATGGATAGTTAGATAAGAAAGACAGAAAGACATACATAAGAGACAGACAGACAGATGGATAAATGGATAGATCGTTAGATAAGAGAGACAGACAGATAGACGGACGGCTATTTAGACGGACGGACGGACGGATAGTTGGACGGACATTTCATTGCTGTGCATCTGTATTGCCTGTCTGTCCCTCTGTTGATCTGTTTATATATTTGTCTGTCTGGTTGTTTGTCTATCTGTCTATCCAACTATGTCTCTATCTTTCTTTCTTTCTTTCTTTGATTCAAATGTTCGAGTTGTTGGGTTTTTTTTGTTGTTTTTTTGGGGGGGTGGGTGTGGGGTGGAGGTTGATTCATTCATGTCCAAGCAAACACAAAACATATTCAGCACTGTCAACTGTAGAGTGTGTACAGTCTTTTTTTCCGCTTTCAGTCTAATAAATGAATAATAAATTGCTGTCAGGATGAGTAGGGGGGGGGCCGATGTGGGAAAGCGAGCGAAAGCGTCTGCTTCTTCAGACCGTTGGTCACCTTTTAAAGGTCAGACCACAGAGTGAAACACGTGAAGTAATGATTTTCAAGGAAAGCCATTTACATTCTCACGCAAGGTGAAAAGTCTGTGTAGGTGGTACAAGCGCAGTTTTTAATGTCGAAAGTTCACTGTAACCACACTTTGACTTTTTTGCATGTTTAAAAACGATTTTTTCCTTCCACTTTTTTTCCATCCAGAATGTTTTCGGTCCTGTCTACATCCTTTTCCCAGAGCAGACGTGTATATCGCTGGTTGAACTTGAGGACGGCACCCGAACTCACAAGGCACACAAAGATCATCACGGCAAGCCAAAGGAGAAAAGAAATGTTCTCTCTGAGGTCTGACAGTTTGTTGCCTCTACTCATATACTGATCGCTTTTGATTGTAAAAAGAAATTCTCATTCTTTATATCTTGGTCTCAGCAGAACAATGACGATAATGATGATGATGATGAGGAGGACGAAGAGATTCAAAATCCCTACATGAACCGAGGGGCTCAGGCCGAGTCAGAAAGCACCTCGAGCGACAGATCAGCGTCCGTTAGTGAAGTCGCCGAAAATGCAGAAGAGTATAGATTTGAGGGCGCCCCCGCAGACGTCAAAGAGCTATCCTCGCCCTTTCAGCTTCACAGTGGCGGGGTCAAAGGGTCCAACCAAGCAGCTTTGTTTGAAACGAAAGCAGTCAATCATCAGAATGCTGAAGAAAAACCAGGAGGACAAATTAATGAAAAAGAAGACAATGCAGAAAATGACGATTCCGGGAATGTTAACCTGTGGACTGTGGTCCTGAAGTCCATGCAGCTGGAGGAAGACGACGCCGATGAATCCGGCCAGTCTCTGTTACCTTTATTTCTTAAGGGATTTCAAGAAGACTCCCATGCCGCAGCCACAGGAAGTTCTTTTGAACTTCACACACTTTTAATCCACACAGAATTCCAGGCCAGTGAAGACGACAATAATGACATTCCAGTCGCACGCGCAGGGGACCACGTGAAAAAAGGATACATGGCGTCGTACACTGGGAATATCGACGCGGGACGTTGTTTATCCGATGATGACGATGAGGATGACGAGGATACCTCAGGCTACATGACCAGATGATGTGGCATGCTGCATTATTAGCCAGCATATTGGGTGCTTTTTTTTTCACAATATGTCAATTTCATATAAAAACTTACTTTATTTATCTACACTTACACACCATTAAAATAGTCCCCTTGCACGGCGATACAGAGCAGTGTCAAGCACTGGGAAAGCGTGAAGTCTGCAGGAGCTAAATCTGTTAAATTGGGTGGGTGCGGAAGTGAGATCGGATTATACTCCGGCAAGCAACTCATGTGGTCAGAACGTCAGAGATGGCGACAGCTACGGATGTACACAGGACGATGTTTTTTCGCACAATGAATTATGAAGGTCGGTGCTCCCTGTGCCTGTGCATGCAGCCTTGTGCTGCCATCTGCTGGCGTGTTAGAAAACTAGACTCGAGACGTTTCGATACCACTTCGTCAACAGACCCAACTGAGGCACACACCTCGGATTAAACAAAGACAGAGTCGTGCTTTTTTGCACTTTATTGTATTTATTTTTAGATGCTATTTGCTACTTTCTTTAGATCGTGATCATGAATCAATTAATTGCAAACAAACCGATTAAGAAATACAATAGAAATAGAAATGGTTATCGAATAGACAGCACATAAAACAATGCAACAAATTGCTATAATTGAACGTCTTACTATGTTTTTTCTTTTTCTCTCACAAAACTGAATTCGTATGAACAAATCGGCACGTTTGAATTTCGAACGTTAGACAATACCGTGCAGTCTGAACGTTAGACACACCGTGCAGTCTGATGTGACTGACCAATCAGACTGCACGGTTTAAGGTTCATGCTGTAAATAAAACGAATGTCAATTTATCCGTTTAATTGTGTTCAGAAAATTATGATGGTCTTTATTTAATTTGCAAATAATGTGGCAGTGCTGTATGTAGCTTACACACAGCTATATTGAAGTAAACGCCATATAAAAAGTTTGCGTTGCTTTTTATGTCCTTTTTTGTGTATTTTTTTTATTGAATCGAAGATCAGTCATGTTGAATATAAAAGTTTTTGGACGTTTCAGATGTGCGCTAAAGAATAAATTAAAAACCATAAACCATTCATCAGTTGATGAGCAGAGTCTGTTTGTCTTATAATAAAGGGTTCCATTCATATAATATTGGGAAATTGAAAGTTGTAAGTGAAGGTTTCATGTTTTTCTTTGAAAGCCAAAGCAAAAGTCAGACAACATTCAAGATGGAAATCAAAATCTCCTCGAGAACTTTTTGAAAAATTTTAGTCAGTCGTGAAACAGTTTAGTCCATCAGAAAGACTTTTTTGTCCTCTCCTGACATGATTTAGTCGTGAGACATTTTAGTCTATTAGAAAGAGAGATTTAGTCCATCAGAGAGACACTTTAGTCTATTATAAGACAGTTTACTCCATTAGAGAGAAGTTTTAGTCCATTGTGAGACAGTTTGGTCTCTCAGAGAGATGTATTAATCCATCATGAAACAGTTTAATCTATTATAAAGACACTTTAGTCCATCAGATGCCTTAATCCATCCAACATTTTAGTCCATCAGAGAGATGTTTTAGTTCATTGTGAGGCAGTTTAGTCCAGCTGAGAGACATTTTAGTCTATTAAAAAGACACTTTAATCCATCAGAGAGATGTTGCAGTCCATTGTGAGACAGTTTACTCCATTAAAGATATGTCTTAGTCCATTAGAGAGAAGTTTTAGTTCATTGTGAGGCAGTTTAGTCCAGCTGAGAGACATTTTAGTCTATTAGAAAGACACTTTAATCCATCAGAGAGATGTTGCAGTCCATTAGAGAGAGACACTTTAGTCCATTGTTAGACAGTTTACTCCATTAGAGAGATGTCTTAGTCCATTGTGAGAGATCAGTCTGTCAGAGAGACATTTTAATCCATCATGAAACAGTTTAATCTATTATAAAGACACTTTAGTCCATCAGATGTCTTAATCCATATGACATTTTAGTCCATCAGAGAGATGTTTTAGTCCATTGTGAGACAGTTTACTTCATTAGAGAGATGTCTTGGTCCATTAGAGAGAAGTTTTAGTCCATTGTGAGAAGGTTTAGTCTCTCAGAGAGATGTTTTAATCCATCATGAAACAGTTTAATCTATTATAAAGACACTTTAGTCCATCAGATTTCTTGAGCCATCCAACATTTTAGTCTATCAGAGAGATGTTGCAGTCCATTAGAGAGACACTTTAGTCCATTGTAAGACAGTTTACTCCATTAGAGAGATGTCTTAGACTATTGTGAGGCAGTTTAGTCCAGCAGAGACACATTTTAGTCCACTGAAACATTTTAGTCTATTAGAAAGAGAGATTTATTCTATCAGAGAGATGTTGCAGTCCATCAAAGAGACACATTAGTCCATTGTGAGACAGTTTACTTCATTAGAGAGATGTCTTAGTCCATTAGGGAGAAGTTTTAGTCCATTGTGAGAAGGTTTAGTCTCTCAGAAATATGTTTTAATCCATCATGAAACAGTTTAATCTATTATAAAGACACTTCAGTCCATCAGATGTCTTAATCCATCCAACATTTTAGTCCACCGAAACATTTTAGTCTATTAGAAAGAGAGATTTAGTCCATCAGAGAGATGTTGCAGTCCATCAGAGAGACACATTAGTCCATTGTGAGACAGTTTACTCCATTAGAGAGATGTCTTAGTCCATTAAAGAGAAGTTTTAGTCTCATTGTGAGACAGTTTAGTCTACTATAAAGACACTTTAGTCCATCAGATGTCCCAATCCATCTGACATTTTAGTCTATCAGAGAGATGTTTTAGTTTATTGTGAGGCAGTTTAGTCCAGCAAAGAGACATTTTAGTCCACTGAAACATTTTAGTCTGTTAGAAAGACACTTTAATCCATCAAAGATATGTTTTACTCCATCCTGAGACAGTTTAGTCCATTGTGAGAGTTTATTTTTCGAAAAAGGGCATATTGTCCAGGCTGCTAAATAATTATTGCAATATTTATCGTATTCATCACATCGTCTTAACATTCACTTGTGCTGCAGAAATTAAAGAAATAAAACAATTTCAGTTCTAGCACTCTGAGACATTTCAGTCCATCAGAAATATGTTTTAGTCTATTGTGAGGCAGTTTATTTCACCAGAGAGACATTTTGGTCCATCAGAGACACGTTTTAGTTCTAGCCCTTTGACAGCACTGCCATCTGGTGGCCAACATGGCCAACTGCCTCACGAAAACCGAAACTAAACCACTACCAGCAAAACTGTGCACCAGGAATACAAACATCTAAATAAACAAATAGTGTTACCTCCGCACACACATCGGTTTGGAAACATCATGAATTTTATAACACTGATAATATTTCTTAGCCGCATTCGGATCAGTTCCTGCCTCCAGCGTTACTATTGGCTGGTATTTGTCCGCCTTCTCACTACGATTGGTTGGAGGTGATATTTATATTCAGGGGTCCAATCAGGACCCGGTCTGACCAGTTAGTATAGTGGGGAAGGGGCGGAGTTTGTTAGAAGGGGATGCGGTGAATATCCGGTTATCTTCGGTGCTAAAGCTAATGAAGATGGCAGGATGGTCGTGTGATCATCATGGAGGTGTCCGAGAAGCGGTATGAGATGGGAAAACCGTGTGCGGGTTGAAGGAGGCGCCGCTGTCTTGGATCTCGGATCGCGGATCTCAGCTGCTATGGATCATGTTTACACGCTGCTCATGCTGATTGTTTCATGCTCAGGTCTGTAACTCACTTTCATTCATCCCTTCAACCCTACACTTCACTCCAACATCCGATCTCAGACCCTACACTTCACTCCAACATCCGATCTCAGACCGAACACTTCACTCCAACATCCGATCTCTGACCCTACACTTCACTCCAACATCCGATCTCATACCCTACACTTCACTCCAACATCCGATCTCAGACACAACACTTCACCCCAGCATCCGATCTCAGACCCAACACTTCACCCCAGCATCCGATCTCAGACCCAACACTTCACCCCAGCATCCGATCTCAGACCCAACACTTCACCCCAGCATCCGATCTCAGACCCAACACTTCACCCCAGCATCCGATCTCAGACCCAACACTTCACCCCAGCATCCGATCTCAGACCCAACACTTCACCCCAGCATCCGATCTCAGACCCAACACTTCACCCCAGCATCCGATCTCAGACCCAACACTTCACCCCAGCATCCGATCTCAGACCCAACACTTCACCCCAGCATCCGATCTCAGACCCAACACTTCACCCCAGCATCCGATCTCAGACCCAACACTTCACCCCAACATCCGATCTCAGACCCAACACTTCACCCCAGCATCCGATCTCAGACCCAACACTTCACCCCAACATCCGATCTCAGACCCAACACTTCACCCCAACATCCGATCTCAGACCCAACACTTCACCCCAACATCCGATCTCAGACCCAACACTTCACCCCAACATCCGATCTCAGACCCAACACTTCACCCCAACATCCGATCTCAGACCCAACACTTCACCCCAACATCCGATCTCAGACCCAACACTTCACCCCAACATCCGATCTCAGACCCAACACTTCACCCCAACATCCGATCTCAGACCCAACACTTCACCCCAACATCCGATCTCAGACCCAACACTTCACCCCAACATCCGATCTCAGACCCAACACTTCACCCCAACATCCGATCTCAGACCCAACACTTCACCCCAACATCCGATCTCAGACCCAACACTTCACCCCAACATCCGATCTCAGACCCAACACTTCACCCCAACATCCGATCTCAGACCCAACACTTCACCCCAACATCCGATCTCAGACCCAACACTTCACCCCAACATCCGATCTCAGACCCAACACTTCACCCCAACATCCGATCTCAGACCCAACACTTCACCCCAACATCCGATCTCAGACCCAACACTTCACCCCAACATCCGATCTCAGACCCAACACTTCACCCCAACATCCGATCTCAGACCCAACACTTCACCCCAACATCCGATCTCAGACCCAACACTTCACCCCAACATCCGATCTCAGACCCAACACTTCACCCCAACATCCGATCTCAGACCCAACACTTCACCCCAACATCCGATCTCAGACCCAACACTTCACCCCAACATCCGATCTCAGACCCAACACTTCACCCCAACATCCGATCTCAGACCCAACACTTCACCCCAACATCCGATCTCAGACCCAACACTTCACCCCAACATCCGATCTCAGACCCAACACTTCACTCCAACATCCGATCTCAGACCCAACACTTCACTCCAACATCCGATCTCTCACTCTACACTCCATCCAAGATATGATCTCTCACTCTACACTCCACCCAACATGTGATCTCTGACCATACACTCATTCCAACATCTGATCTCTTACTCTACAGTCCACCCAACATCTGATCTGACCTTACACTCATTCCAACATGTGATCTCTGACCATACACTTATTTCAACATCTGATCTCTGACCATACACTCATTCCAACATCTGATCTCTTACTCTACACTCCATCCAAGATCTAATCTCTCACCCTACACTCATTCCAACATCTGATCCCTGACCGTACACTCATTCCAACAACTGATCTCTGACCCTACACTCCACCAAACATATGATGTCTGACCCTACATTCAACCCAACATTTGATGTCTTCCCCTACACTCAACCCAACATCTGATCTCTGATCCTACACTCAATCCAATATATGATTTCTAACCCTACACTCAACTGTACAGAGCAATAATATGACATACTACAATCCACCTTTCTGCTTGCAGTTTTGTGTGGACATGTCCCTGCCCCAGTCAACCTCAAAATCGAGTCCCACCGCTTCATTTACCTGCTCACGTGGCAGGCTGGACCAGGGTCTCCTTCAGAACTGCAGTACAGAGTCATCTTCCGCGACTATATGTATGTAGTTCACTGCACACTGTATTGTTCAGTCTATCAGAGTAGTAGTCCGTCGTCAGAGGATTTAGTCTATAAGAGACACTGTAGTCTGTGAGACATTTTGTTCCATTAGCGAGACACTAATAATAAAACAGTTCATTCATCAGAGAGATGCTGTTGTTCATCAAAAAGACATTGTAGTCCATCAAAGACAAATTTTAATCCATCAGTGAGACATTTTAGTCTAATACGGAGATGCTATAGTCCATCTTAAGACTGGTTTATTCATTAGAGAGATCCTGTAGTCCATCAAAGAAACATTTTAGTCTATCAGAACTACATTTTAGTCCATCGTGAGACAGTTGAGTCCATCAGAGAGACATTTTGGTCCATCATGTAGACAGTGTAGTCCATCATAAGTATAGGTCAGATTTTTGGAAATGTTTTTATTAATCGCCATTGGCCAATTGTGCTGCAAACTAGGCCAATTTTTAGAGAAGTGCGAGAACTTTAACCATATAAAGCAAGCAGAGTTCACACCTGCGGCGATCAACGGATTCTTGTAGCTTTTTTGCAAAGACAAGAGCACGTCCAATTTTAATTTTTTTTTGCCAATGAGTTCAACCTCTGATTCGACATGCAGAATCGGCTGCAAAACAGCTGACGGCGTTCGACTCGAGCCGACGGTGCGGAACAAAACTAAAGCCGATCAACATATTGAAAAACCCTACTGACATTCCCTGAAAACCGAATGTCAGCACCAGAACAACATTTTAGTTCTTCAGAGATGCATCTATTCCAGAATGAGACAGTTTAGTCTATAATGAGACAGTTTAGTCTATCAGAGAAATATTGTGCATGATGATACAGAGAGATGTTGTTGTCCATCAGAGAGACACTGTAATCTATCATAAGACAGTTTTCCATCAGAGAGATGTTTAAGTCCATTAGAGAGACATTTTGGTCCATCACAGAGATGCTGTATTCCATTATAAGACAGGTTTATTCATCAAAGAGATCCTGTAGTCCATCGGAGAAACACTAGTCCATCACAGAGACATTTTAGTCCATCATGAGAGACATTGTAATCCATTGTCAGACACTCCAGTCTATTAAAGAGGTATTTTAGTCCATTATGGAGACATTTTAGTCTGTCTAATCTGGTTGTGTTTGTGCGATTGTGCAGACATAACTGGAAGATGGTGGACAATTGTGCAGCCGTGCGTTTCCCATTGCTTTGTAACCTAACTGATGTGCTCCCCAATCTGGAAACGACCTACTACATCAACGTTACAGCCGTCTCAGGAAACAAGACGTCCACACCTTCTCTTTACCCTTCTTTTAATCCAGTCTCTGATAGTAAGTGTCACAATTTGACAAACTTTTACCGTATATCCAATGTAAATATTTGAGGTACTAATGAAAAATAATAAACCAATGTTTATTTCATTTCATTGCCTCCATAGCGGAACTTGAGCCTCCACCACTGCAAGTTTTACCATGTAACTTATCGCTGTGTGTGCATCTTCACTCTCCATCTGAGAGACATGAAACGGTGTATCAGAAATTTGACTACCAGCTTAATGTGACCAGTGA
This sequence comes from Silurus aristotelis, assembly GCF_946808225.1. Taxonomy (NCBI): domain Eukaryota; kingdom Metazoa; phylum Chordata; class Actinopteri; order Siluriformes; family Siluridae; genus Silurus; species Silurus aristotelis. The sequence continues at coordinate 34,548,856 of NC_139576.1, read as the reverse complement.
GATAGGACATCAGGTGGGCAGTGCTGTTTCTAACATTTGCATGACTCTTATTATTTAGGAGGTGGTGTTCGTTCAGATGTTATCTTACAACACAAGCAAATAAGAATTGAGTTAAAAATTTTAATGTGGATACCTTAAAAAATTAAAATTTTCCTCAGAAATATATAAAATCAGCTCAGTAGCTAGGATAACTAAGAAGATGTCCATCCCCTTTAGAACGCTTGAACATTACCACAGAAATCCTGTCAGGTTTGCCAATTACACACAGCTAGCTAGGAATAAACTTACAGGGACTTATTTAGTCCATAATAAGTCAGTTTGGTCTATTGAAAAATTGCTTTAGTCCATCAGAGAGACAATCCATCAGAGAGAGGTTTTACCTTATCATGAGACAGTTTTGTTCATTGTAAGAAAATTCATGTCCATTAGAAATACATTTTAGTCCATTGTGAGACCGTTTAGTCTACGATATTCCCCAGCCATGATTCGCTTTGGTGCAATTATTTCTGAATAACCTACAAATCATCTTAGAAATCTTGTCAGATTCGTCCATGTTTAACAACTAGCTGGTATTACTAGAAAGATGCCAATTTTCCTCACAAATCTTTAGCATTACCTCAGAAATCCTGTCAGGTTCGCCCACATTAAGCACCTAGCCAGTATTACCAAAACGTTGTCCATTCCTCGTAGAAAACTTTAACATTATCTCATTAAATCCTGTCAGGTTCGCTCATGTTAAGCACCTCGCTAGTATTACTAAGATGATGTCCATCCCCTTTAGAACGCTTGAACTTTACCACAGAAATCCTGTCAGGTTTGCTAATTACACACAGCTAGGTAGGAATAAACTTACAGGGACTTATTTAGTCCATCATAACACAGTTTAGTCTATTATAAAGGTGCCTTAGTCCATCAGAGACATTTTAATCCATTAGAGAGATGTTTTAGCCTATCGTGAGACAGTTTAGTTTATTGTGAGACAGTTTAGTTTATTTGAAATACATTTTAGTCTGTTGTGAGACAGTTTAGTCTACATTATTCCTCAGCCATGATTTGCTTTGGTGCAATTATTTCTGAAGAACCTACAAATCATCTTAGAAATCTTGTCAGATTCGTCCATGTTTAACCACTAGCTGGTATTACTAGAAAGATGTCAATTTCCCTCAGAAATCCTGTCAGGTTCGCCCACGTTAAGCACCTAGCCAGTATTACTAAAAAGTTGTCCATTACTCGTAGAAAACGTTAACATTATCTCATAAAAACCTGTCAGGTTCATGTTAAGCACCTCGCTAGTATAACTAAGCTGATGTCCATCCTCTTTAAAACACTTGAACTTTATCACAGAAATCCTGTCAGGTTTGCTAATTACACACAGCTAGCTAGGAATAAACTTACAGGGACTTATTTAGCCCATCATAACACAGTTTAGTCTATTATGAAGGTGCTTTAGTCTATCAGAGACATTTTAATCCATTAGAGAGATGTTTTAGCCTATCATGAGACAGTTTAGTTTATTTGAAATACATTTTAGTCTGTTGTGAGACAGTCTACATTATTCCTCAGCCATGATTCACGTTGATGCAATTATTTCTGATTGGAACGTTCAAATCATCTTAGAATCCCTGTCAGCTTTGCCCCTGTTTTGCATATAGCTAGTACTACTATAAAGATGTAAATTTCCCTTAGAAAGATTTAAAATTACATCAGAAATCCCATTAGGTTTGCTTATGCTAAGCACCTAGCTAGTATTACCAAAATGTTCTCGTAGGGAGCTTTAACATCACCTCAGAAATCCTTTCAGCTTAGCCAATCACACACAGCTTACCATGAAAACAATTTACAAGGAAATAATTTATGATGCTAAAATGTGGTTAATTGTTCATTATTGGTTTAATAAATTACAATATTTAATTGTATAAATCTGCTTTAGGACACCATCCATTGTTGAGTTCAATTACCGTATTTTTTCGGACTATAAGCCGCTACTTTTTTCTCACGTTTTGAACCCCACGGCTTAAACAACGAAGCGGCTAATTTATGAATTTTTCCTGGGTTTTTCCCGGTTTCACAAACTTCAAGCCAAAAAACTGAACCCATAACATTAGACCAATGAAATTTCCGAATGGAAACGAAAAAACGCACCTCACCTGTGTTCTTAGCTGCACGGCTTCGGGAGAAAAAACTTCCATCGGGTGATTTTTAAACGACGATGCCAAAAGATAAAATCCCGAGAGAAATAGTTGTGAAAGGAAGGAGGAAGACAGTGAACAATGACTTTCTTGGTCGGCTACTGTTTAGATACAAGCCGTTGTAACATGTTGAGTCTGGGTGAAGGGAGAGCTCGCTTCTGGCAGGCGATTCCCAAAACACCGCTATGCTCCTAAAGGAAGCGCAACATATTTCACCCGTTACACCGTGTGTAACGTGTCTTTTGTTAAAGCCCGTATAAAGTTTCATTTGTGTAGACAGGTGCGGCTTATTTATGTTAAAAATAAAAATATTTGTAAAATTCAGTGGGTGCGGCTTATATATGGGTGCGCTTTATAGTCCGAAAATTACGGTAAGTTAAATTGAATTGAATCGTTCATAACATAACATTTGTTGAATGAGGCATTATACAACCTGTGTGAAAACTGAATGTGTGTGTGTGTGTGTGTGTGTGTGTGTGTGTGTGTGTGTGTGTGTGTGTGTGTGTGTGTGTGTGTGTGTGTGTGTGTGTGTGTGTGTGCAGTTCACGAAGAATATCAAGGGGTTGTACAGTGTAAACCTAGAAGTGGTACCAGGGCAGGTGTACTGTGTGTCAGTGAGCATCAAAGGTCACAAAAGTGCTGCTTCTAAACCAGTGTGTGTGTCTGCACCTGTTGGCAAAGATAACAATAAAGGTATGTGCATTCCCTTAAGGTTTATTCTTTTAAATATATAGGGAATATAAACAGGACTGCCTTGTTGACAGCTGGACTGAATTTCCAAAAATATAAAACTTATAACAATACATTTATATAAAAAACTGTACACTGTGATGTTTAGTCCATCAGAGAGAGAGAGTTTTGACCATCACAGAGATGCTGTAGTCCACCAGAAAGACACTTAAGTGCATAATTAAGAAATTTTAATCCATCAGAGAAATCTTGTAGTCCATCGAGTGTATATATGGAATACGGTTCTGTTATATTAACATTAATAAATTATTTCAGCCCCTCTTCTTTTAACTTTCTATTGTCCTCAATACAATAAAAAAAGAGGAAATTACACACGTCAATATAATTCTTACTATTTGCAAATCTTGTGCAAATTCTTTCAGTTCCTGTTTCTGTTTTTGACATAGGGATCTGGGTGTTTCTATGTCTGCTGGTGCTGGTGATTGCAGTGATTGTTGGACTTTGGGTTTCAAGAAGTATCATGCTCTTCAAAATCCCTCCTCCGTTCGTTCTGGTGAGACTCCAAATCCGTTCAATTCCACGTTCGTTTGTAGCTGGAAAGTGGGGCGTTAATGAACAAGTGTACGATTAAAATGTTTAAATAAAGGGGAAGGTGGTTAATGCATTGGACTTGGCATTGGACTTTGAAGCTGAATGTCACGAGTTCAAAAACACATGTGTACCGAATGCAATCCTTTTTAACGCGCGGAACATAAAATCCGAGTTCCCTCACGAACGTATTAAGTGGCGTACCGCAAGTTCGTTTAGTCTCCGCCTCGCACTTTATGCGCAGTTTCACCACGTTTTTTTATTATTATTGTTATTATTAAACATGAAAAGATACACGACAAAAAAAATCGTACTGTGGCTACTCACTCCGCACTGAAAATACGTCTAGCAATATGGATTCTTTAGCATTTGAAAGGAGAAAATCCTAAACAATTCTGAACAGTTAGGTAGAACATATCTTTAGTAAATTTATCTATTTCATTAAATCTGCTGTGGCGACCCCTAGTGGGAGCAGCCGAAAGAAGAAAAATAAAATTAGTATTCAATTAATTTTATTTGCTCCATTTTAATCTATAACTCAATTTAATCAATATAATAGAAGTGATTTATTCTATTTTTATACATCTTATTTTTTATAAAATATTATTTTATATATAATTTAACCAAGCAGGCATTTTATTAAAAATTTTTTTTAAATGCAAATGTTCCTAAATGTAAATAATAATAAACTGCTTTAATAAAAATTTGTTTTGCATACAAACCAAGGTACATACCGAACCGTGAATTTTATTGTATCGTTAGACCCCTAGTACTTATACATTTAAAGTAATGCTTTTTTTAATAACGGGATGGTTTTTTGTTGTTGGTTTTTTTTGCATCGGAAACTATGTAATCCTCGTCAGATTTCGAGCTCGTTGCTTGCCAAGATTTAACATCTTGCTGTTGCAATTGTGGCTGCGAAACCACAGCGTTTTTTTTTTTTTTTCGTTTTTTTTTCTTCAGAATTACTCACTGTGTTTGTGCAGCAGGACTGCCTGGTTGTTTATATGTCAGAGGTCTAAGAATGCAGGATACGCTCGTGTCTCTATGTCTTCGTTCGTCATTTTGTTTTGTTTTTGCATGAAGAAAAAGGAGCATTTATGCATTCTGTGTATGAGGGCCACAAAAACGTGTGTACAAGTTGGATCGCACAAATGAATACGTTGTATAGGCAAATGTATTGGGACACCTGACCTGAATTGTAAGATGTCTTGGGATGTGTGGCAATAAGATTTTTTGACAGATTTTGTCAAGATAAATCTTCTAAATGCACTATATAATATTACTATTCTTCTTCTTATTATTATTATTATTATTATTATTATTATTAGTAGTAGTAGTAGCGGAGTAATATTATCATGCCTCTTTTTTTTTTCACTTCTCTTGTGGAAAGTGTAAAAAGTCTTTTAGTTCTGGACCACAAAAAAAATATTTTTTAATATATTTTAAAAGAAATGTTTTTACATCACAATTCTTCTTAGTAACAATTTTAAAGATCAACAGTTGACTTTTTTTATTTATTTAACAATTTTAATGAAATAGTTTTACATTTGTTAAACCCCATTTGGGTAATACAGATGTGCATATGTGTATGTTTTTTTTTACATTTAATATTTCATTTTTTTTTTTTTTTTTTACGATACACTATATTTCCAAAAGTATTGGGACACCTGACCTTTCCTGTTATATGTGATTTTTTTTTTTTTTCCAAAACTGGAGGCACTCAATTGTACAGGACGTCTTTAGATGGCGCAATAAAAAAATTTTGCATTCATTGAGCTCGGAAACCCGAACCTGTTCCAGCATGGTGATGCCCCTGTGCACAAGGTGAGCTCCTTGAAGATCTGGTTTACATGGTTTGGAGAGGAAGATCTTGCTGCTATATAGCTTTGATCTCATCCCTACTGAACACCTTTGGGATGAATGTGAACGCTGACTGCACCCCAGGTCTCCTCACCTACATCAGTACCTGCCTTTACCTGCACCCAAAATCTAGTGGAACATCTTCCGAGAAGAATGGAGGGAATTTTCGGAGCAAATTGGGACTAAATGTGGAATGCAATGCTTAAAAATCACATACCGTACTTATGACCATGTGACCCAATACTTTTGGAAATATAGTGTATGTTCTCCATAGCGCTTAGATAGGTGTTTAAATCTTGTGTCTTCCATTACGAGATATATGAATTCTTGTGTGATGGTTCATCCAGGAAAGGTCATCATTCCTTCATGCATGTGCTTATGACTTCATGTTTCATGAGAATCTTCCAGCTCCTTCATGCTGCTGACTGAAATCATTGTCACTTTTCCGAAGCTCTATAGTTCCCACTTCTTTTCAAATGGCACAATCTAGATAAACAAAATGCTGCATTATATCAAAAATCTAACACAAAGATCATTAAATTGTACTCAATTGTGCTTCTGCTTCTCTTCCCAGAGTTCCTTTAATGCCCCGTATGAGGTGCAGATGTTTTCCTTGCCCTCTGTGGAGTCTCTACACCACGTTTCACTGGACTCCAAGACCTGTGAAGATGTTCCGCTTAATGAAGAGGTGGACCAAGAGAAAGAGGATGAAGAGGTAGTATATGAGGGACACAGGGGTTGTGGAAAAATCATTGAAGAAACAAATAGTTCTTTTCCAAGTTCCCCGGAGTTCCATACTTCTGATCCAGCTATCGAAACTTTGAAAGAGGTCTTCAAAACACCAGACCTAATCACGCTTTACTGCGAGGAAACAGCTCTGCAAATCCCAAGTGGCATCCTCACAGCACATGTCTCTCCCCCACCAGTCCACTATATGGATAACAATGATTCCGCTTTGCTCGGGCATAAAAAAGAAGACGAACTCAGACAGGAGAAGGAGGTGGAAGACATGGACGACATAGATCATGTTAATTTCTTCTCCTTGACCCTGCGAGGCCATAATTCAGAGCAACAAAATGAGAGCGAGAAAGAAGAGGACATCGAGACTGGGAACGACGCGAAACCTTTATGTATGCTGGGGCCAACAGAACCTGCCATGAATTTTCGGCCAAAGTATTCTGAGCCCACAGAAAAAAACATTTCATATTCTGAAGATGAGGAAGATGAGGATGAAGAGGAAGCTTTCTCTGGATACATGATGCGGAGCTAGAAGCAGTGTTTTCTTAAACAAAAAAATCTTTGAGGAAACTGTGGGTGTGAGGCATTAATATACAATTAACACCTAGAGTTTCTGTAATTCCACATATCTGCATTTGCTTCATATTTTTCATAAGTAATTCACCAATCGAATGATTATTCCTTCTCACAACGATGACACGTTCCATTTACAAATAGAGTTTGACTTTCAAACAATGGAAAAAAGGTCCTTTCTTACCATTAATTTAATCAACTCGACAGGCAGGATTTATCAGCCCCAGTTGAACTGTGAAAATCTCACGTTTATATAAATCACTTATATAGAAAGGTATTCAGACTCTTATACACTTACAATATACAATTTCTCAAATTTATCCCTGTGCATTAGGAAGAGCTTGAGCTCAATCAGATTTTGTTTTGTGAACAGCCATCTTTTTCAGATTTCTCTGCAGGTGTTTCCTCGTAGCATATTGGTGCCACCACCATGCTTTACTGTAGAGATGGTATTAGGCCGAGTGAATGAGACTGATTTTTATTTGTATTTTTTTTTTTCCCCCCATACCCATTACAAGTGCGACATGGTCAGCCGCATGGGGCGTCCAAAAAAAGATTTAAATTTTTACCGCACCCACCACCCAGAGAAGTTCCCTCACTCGTACACTCAGAAAGGAGGGGACAGGGGTTTGGCTGACCGTCATCGCAGCCTTCAGGGTTTCCAGTGGGAAAACTGATAAGACCTGGATGTTACGTCATCATTTTGGAAAAATTATGAATGACAAAAAAGGTCCAAACCTTCAGGAGCCCAATTCAGGAAAAAAAGAGGAAAGGAGTTAGGGGGAAACGTGCAAAAGATAATCGTGTGTATGCAGCTCTATCACTCATCTTGTTATGAGGGTGGTAAAGGCTAATGCAATTTATAGTATGTAGTTTATCAAAATGTGTGTAGCAACAAAACATGCCGGACGATGGTATCTAATTAGCACGTCACTGACCGGGGATCGAACCCGGGCCGCAGCGGTGAGAGCGCCGCATCCTAACCACTAGACCACCAGGATTAGGTAAAAATGATAATACGAACATTATTGCCATAATTAATCATAGTACTTTGGATACCCAAGTACGCTTGAAGGCAAATACTTTGGTTCTTTTACTCAAGTGGAAGTTTAAAGGGACACTTTTACTTTTACTGGAGTCATATTTTACCTCTCCTGTTTTTGCCTTCTAATCTTAAACCGTAAATTTCGTTCAGCTTTAATTTCATGTATACACAATATCATGTGTGCAAATAACTAACCTGACTGGAACTAACTGTATTTTTCCTTTGCGCATGCTGTAAAGCATTATCGACTCTGACCATGCAGAAGCTTTCAGGTGCTTCCATTTTAAAGGTGTATCCATTATGGATGTTTTGCTATTATCTTCTTTAAGTTTTAATATTGTATTTATTGTTTCTACTGGGGTCAGAGTGCAGCATTAGCCATGATACAGCACCCCAGGAGCACAGAGGGTCAAGGGCCTTGCTCAGGCCGTAGCTCGGCGAAACCAGGCCTTGAACTTTCCAGTAAAGGTGCTTCATCATAGTCATGTTTTTGATTCCACACAGCTTGTCATGTCTTTTATCACCTCATTTTTTATTACGTTTAAGGTTACATTCCACGCACAAATTCTTTCTTTTCACATTATGCTAGTAGGCTGCCTTCAAAACTTTCAACAGTGTGTTACAGTCCACCTGGAAACATGTTGGCTTATGTTGTGAAGCTTCAGGATAATACACAGCAACGAATTAGTGTTTGCCTAGTCAAATATCATAATTACAGTACTTAATACTTTTCATATATATCATGTATGCATTTTAGGCTCTGATATGCAAAAGGCAGTATTTTCAGGTATTCCTTCCGGACAGTGTTTTCGATCAAATCTGCATAGACAGAATGACAGAATTCCAAGTTCCCGCTTCCTATTACCGAGTTAAGTCGAATGCAGCGTAAACGTTTTCAAAGACGCTTTAGTCTCTGGAATGGCGTAATGTAGTTACATTTTCACTTCATAAATCAAATATTTCATAATATCACCGATTATCAATGTTGCATGAACTGACGACAGTATTTACCTTTTTTTACTTTATTACTGCATTTTTTTGTTTTCTAGTTATACAGTATGTGCCAGATGTCTTCTGTACGTCCGTTTCATTGTGCCGTCTTCGCGCTCTTGCGGCGTTATTTTCATTCGCTGATTGTGGACCTTGTTAAGTTTCGACTGTATTCTTGACTGGAACTCGGTGATAAGCAGAAAGGCTGTTTGTTTCATTTCAGGCTATGGTGTATTACACTTCCTAGGAAACATACCATATTACCAACTGAATATAACAGCGCCTACGCTGTTGATGATGTCTGTTTGCCAATATGCTCGTGTATATATTTACATTATTTTTAAATCTGTTTGTATTAGTATTTCAAGATGTATGTGTATATATATTTTTCTTTATGGTACAATATTTTTGGAATAAACTATAAAACAAATGTCCATTGGGAACATGTTTTTATGTCTGGATTGTGCAGGTCCTGTTGAAAACCTCACCTTTAGACCTTTATGTTAAATTAACAGGTTCACTAGAAAGGATTGTTTATTAGAAACATTTTAACAGTAAGAATTATTTGAGAACCAGAAATCAAATTCAGTTATATATGTTTATATATGTTTTATCTTCTGACAAAAGAACAATGAAACAAGGAGCAGTTTGGATGGATAGAATTGTAATTTACCTCAGAAAAATCACAATGCAGATCAGAAAATGTGTTTGAAATTCGTTTTCAGCTCTGACCCAGTCGTCTAGACGTCACAATTTGCCAAAATTGCTCAAATTCTCTACACTTGCCCATTTTTTCTGCTTCTAACACATCAACTTTGAGAACAAAATGATCACTTGCTTCCAAATAAATCCCACCCACTAACAGGTGTCATGATCAAGAGATAATCAGTGGTCATAATGTTTTAATGTCATAATGTAATATATACTTATACTACGTGAGGTGGATGGATTAGTTTAGATTAGATTTAGATTACAAGTGCTTACTAACACAGATTTAGACAGATTTGTAAACAATATTTGAGAGAAATAGGCCTTTTGTTTACATAGAAAGTTTTAAATCTTTGACTTCACCTCATGAAAAATGGGGGCAAAAACAAAAGTGTTGCGTTTACAATTTTGTTGTGTATATATATTGCTACTGAAAATACAAGTGTTACATTCACATAGATTATAAAGACAAATGTATTGTGACACCTGACTTTTTCCCAAACTTCTAGCAAAAACTTAAAGGCACACAATTGTACAGGACATCTTTAGACAATGCCCCTGTGCACAAAGCGGGCTCCATGAAAACATGGTTTACATGGGTGGGCTGGAAGATGTTAAATAATCTTCTATAGAGCTCCGAAAACAATCCTATTGAAAATTGGAACGAATTGGATCCCTGACTGCACAAAAGGCCTCCTTACCTCCCCTACATCTGTACCTGACTTTACTAACACCCTTTTAATGTTGCTGCTTGATAGTACAATCGTTCACATTGATTTTTCCCACTCATTGATCTACACTCGGTACCCGATAGTGGCAAACAGAATTCCATAAATGTCTGTAATTTCTTTTTTTAATAACAAAATAACAAAGCTGCTTGTGTCCAAACATTATGGGGTGCTGTGTAGATTAATAGTAGATTAATAGTAGATTATATATATATATATATATATATATATATAATCTATAATATATATATAATCTATAATATATATATATATATATATATATATATATATATATATATATATATATACTTGAAAAGTGAAATGGTATCAGTACTCGTGTGTGTGTGTGTGTGTGTGTGTTGTGTGTGTGTTTGTGTTGTATTGTGTTCTTCATGCACAGGGAGGGACTTGTGAGGAAATAGAAACTTAGTTCTCCCCAACAAAACATCCTCTGATGTTTAACACACATGAGTTCACGCATATCACTCATGCAGAAACACACACACAAGTTAAATAGTAACACAAACCCACTCTGCGGTGAGCCAGGATGAATCTCTCAGGACAGCAGAGGAGTCTGAGAGTGTGGACAGATTTTTTCTTTTTGATACAGGCAGGTATGGGAATGCTTTATGTTTATTTATTGAGAAAATTGACAAATTTTGCTTTTTTTTTTGTATCTTGGCATCTAGGCAAACACCAGTGAGCTTTTAACAGTGCAAAATTTTTTTTATTCTAATATATTTATTGTAATACAATTTTTTCTGTGATTAGAGGATAAAATCAAGTCTCTTACATTCCTGTATCATATTATAGTGATTATTTTCCACAACTTGACTATTTACTGAGAATGTAACCCTAAAGACATAACACCTCTTTATACGTTTTATCATTCCAGTACAGCTTACCTACACTATAAACTGCACACGATTTATCGTTCAATTCCTAAATGAGCATTCATATGAACACACACAACATAAAAATCCAATGGAAACCCATTTGCGATAAAAAAAAGCCTATTAATCTACAATTTGAACCTAAAAAATCTACCGATTCTTTTTTGATCAGAACAGTGTCGGTGTCAAATCTGAAAAAAGACTGAAGGCAGGGCCTCCCAAGCTATGTAAAGAACCTGTTAGTCCTATGAAGAATTTCTGTTTTTTTTAACATGTGAGTAAGGTTGAGAATGTGGACATAACTAAAATGAAACCTTACTCCTGGAAAAGCAGTTTTCACAGTCAAAAGTGTCAAAAGCATGACAGTGCAACTTACTGAAGCAGTGCGCATATATATATATATATATATATATATCACACATCCTGTTTACTAAAATCAAATCCTACAATCTCCAGTGCTGTCTTGTTTAACTGTGAAGCCCAAATGAATTTTGCATAATTTTCACAAGACTCTTTGCTTAATCAAGACTCTGATTAAAAACTATTATAATGATCATGAGCCCAAAACCTTAAAAAAAAGAAATTGCATAAATAAGGCCAAGTGTGTTGTGGCGAGTTTGATTCAGGAGTTTCTTCCATCATTTATTCTTCTCAAAATGTTCTGCTTGTTGTTGAACCGACGCTGAACTGTATATTGGTGATAAGTAGATGCCAAGTGTCAATCTAAACAAGTTGAAATCAGAACGTGCGCTCGACCCTGATTGGTGCGTATTCGACCAATTTTTATCCACTCATAAATAAAAAGATATGACTGATTTAGCAAAATGTAGTCGAGTAAAAAGTACGAGATTTGACTTTAAATTGTAGCGAAATTAAAGTATAAATCTTCCCAAATGCAAATACTTCAATGAAGTTCAGATACGTGAAAACGGTACTTAAGCACAGTAACGAATTACATTGTTTGTTACAGTCCACCACTACTCTTTTTTTATTATGACCATATTGAGGATATATATTTTTTTTAGTTTTAAAAATTGTACCACAAGTAAAAAAAAAATTGTATAAAGTATAAAACAAGTAATGTAACTAATGTAATCATATGACTTTTTCTAAGGGATCATATTATAAATCTAACAAAAATAAAATTAACAGAAATTTGAACATAGAAATTCCATTCATTTTGGAGGAGGTGGTAGTTTAGTGGTTAAAGCATTGGACTTTGGTTTTAAAGTTCGTAAGTTCAAATCTCAGCCACACTAAGCTAGCGCTCCTGAGCAAGGCCCGTAACCCTATAGCTGCTCAGTTGTATATAGACAGAATAAGACAAAAAGTTACTTTTTAAGAATACTTTAGTGATCCCACAGGGAAGTTGTTAAGTCTTTGCAAATCCCAGCAATATAAGAAGTTGGGGTCAGAGCACAGGGTCAGCCATGTTCCAGCTCCCCTGTAGCACAGCGGGTTAAGGGCCTTGCTCAAGGGCCCAAGAGTGGCAGCTTGGCAATTCTGTGGCTTGAACCACCGACCTTCTGATAAGTAACCAAGAGAATTAACTTTTGATCATATTATTTGCATGGATATTTGCACTTTAATGTTATATGTAGTAAAATTTTTACGTTGAAATTGCTTATTTTAATTTTACTCACACTCACGTTATTTAGCAAACACGTTTATCCAGAGAAACTTCCAGAAGAGATGTATAGTGCTAGTACTGTACTAGTTCATAGTCCATCTTCATACTAGTTCACTTGGTCCAAGATTAAAAGTAGCTACTATCAAGCTATCAAGAAACTTGTTGTTTATGTTATGGGGATAAAATAAGGAAAATAATAGTATTAAGAAAGTGAGTCAACATTAATCAATGAACTGAAACAAATAAAGCTTCTGAAACAAGTTCGAACAAAAATCGGTTTGGATAAACTAAAGATATATATTTAAAATGAGAGATCCAGAGATCCTTAGTTAGGGTTAGAGACCATTCTGTGCAGCTGAAGATGGTTTTACATGAACAACCTAAAGATCTATGAAGTTACTAATCAATTTTAGAACTACAGTATTGGACAGATGGATTTGAACTGGAATTATTATGAACAGTGTGTTACAATGGCTCAGGACAAAATTTTTGCATTGTCACATACCTTATGAAATCCATTTTAAGTCCGGTTTCTCTCAGGGTTTCTTCCTCATACCATCTCAGGGAGTTTGTCTTTGCCACTGTCGCCACTGGCTCGCTCATTAGGGATAAACTTATAAGCGATGATGTGTTCGGATTTTTTGACCTATTTATCTCTGTAAAGCTGCTTTGGTTCAAAATCCATTGTTAATAGAGTTATACAAATAAAACTAAATAGGCAATACTAGGCGGTCGCATAGGGTACAACTAGTTGGGGGACTCCAGTGAGCACCCCCTGCCCCACTGCAATCCCTCGCCTGTTTTAATTAGTTACCTGTTTTTCTGCTGAAGTTTAATATACGGTAGATGTTTACATACTTAATTTCAGTCAATTTTGCCTTTTTTTATGAAAGGTTGCAAATGATTTGTATGGTGTTGGAGTGGAGCATTGTGTTGGGAGGGCAAGAGGGCACCTAGAGTACCAAAAAGGCTAGAAACAGCCCTGAGAATATATTAGTAAGTATTTTGATTTGCAGAGGAATTTCTGTATTAGCTCTTACTATTGTAAGCACCTTGCATGGAGTTTTGTAAGCGTCGAAATTAAACTTTTTTCGATTGTAAATCTAGCACAGAGGAACAAATTACGAAAACCTTCTAGATTTGTCAAAATTTGTGCTCATCCGGTCACAAGGGTGTTAGTAAAGTCAGGTACTGATCTAGGTAAGTGTTCATATTCATCCCGAAGGTGTCCGTTAGAATTGGAGCTCTATAGCAGAAGATCTTCCGCTCCAATCCATAAAGTACATATCTTCATTGAGCTGGCTTTGTGCGCAGGGGCATTGTCATGCTTGAACAGGTTTGGGTCTTCCTAGCTTGGTAACGGTTTGGAAAAGAACCACATATGGTTGAAAATGTCAGGTGACCCAATACTATTGTCCATAAAGTGTATGTGTACTACATTTACTATAATTTATCTCCCTTTTCATATTCTTACCAGTTCAGTGTTCATTCCCATCTCCCCAAAATGTGAGCATTGTCTCTTTTAACCTGAAGCACAAGCTCACGTGGATACCAGGTCCCGGCACAGAAGCCTTCACAAAATTCAGAGTGCAGAGCTTAAATCAGAGGTAAGTTTTAATCTCCTGTTACACCAGATTTACTTTTGAATTGATATATAATATATATACACAAACTCTGACAACTCTTTATATTCACACTCAAGGAGGAAACTCTGGGTTTCGGTGAAGAGCTGCTCTGACTTGCAACTTGGCGAGACGTGTGATTTGACCGAATCTTTCACAGAGAGGCTCGGGTTTTACCAAGCCCGAGTGCAAGCGTTCAGTCAGGACAAGGAATCCAACTGGACCACCTCGAAATTCTTTACTCCTCTGTTGGACAGTAAGAAAACCTGACACTGTTTTGAAACAAATCGACTGCTTCATGTAATCTGATAAACCCTCAATCTTTTCATTGTTTTTTTTTTCTTCCTCTACCTTGACAGCATCTTTGGGTCCTCCACTTGTCTCAGTAACCGGCTGTGGAAACTGTCTCATCCTGAGACTCAGTCCACCGGCCAGCATGGAGCAAAACCATAACCCATTGCCATACATTTATCAACACTACTCCATAAATGTGTCCAGGACTAGAGACAAAGCACAGGTGAACCTATTATGTTGTCCCAGATTCATGGTTACTAATTCATAAGAATTGACACACAACTAATAATAAAATAAAAATGGAGGTGCATCACTTCCTGTTGGCTGTTTCCCGGTTCGGAATAGTTCACAAAATTTTACGTGGGAAGTGGTAGCTAATTGGTGAAGGCATTGGACTTCTCAGAATACATGAGATTAATAAACTACTGCAGCAGAAGACCTCATCAATTTTTACAGTACAGTATGCTGAAATAATAACACTTAAGTAGAACATATATTAAGAAAATGAAATATTGAATATAAAACACACACACACACACCTTATATTATTGAAATGGGGTCTAAGAAATGTAAACTTTTAATTAAATTTTTGTATTTAAATAAATTTTTTTCAGTAAATATAATTTCTGGCGATTTCATTGGTTACTCAATTTAGTCAATATAATAAAAAAGTATATGGTGGTCCCCCGAAATTTGCGGATTTTCGGAAATCGTCTTAGATCGTAGTAATCCGCAAATTTTGGACCACCCCCTGGTACCACCCCCTGGTACCACCCCCTGGTACCACCCCCTGTGGTACCTTAGTGAATTCATCTAGATATTACGCTAGTAAGATAATACAATAGCGTTTTAAAAAATGTTATGAAATTTGTTAGTGAAAATATAGTTTCAAATGTTATTCCTAACATTCCTGAACATTCGGTTCCCAGTGCGGATTCCCATGAATTTTACGAATTTTACGATTTTTACTGTAAGTTAAGTTTCTAATGAGAACCCGCAAATTTTCTGAACCGCAAGTCCCGAATTTAATCCCGATTAATTCATTGTTTTTAGTGGAAACGAAAAGCTCAATATATTCCAGTCCAAGTGAAGGTAAAGGCTTAGCAGTCATAGCTTTGACTTTACTCCATGAGCTCGATTTGAACATTACAACATTTCGTTCATCTTTAAAAATTAAAGCCGTTTGTTGAACTTTGTTCATTCACTTTATATAATTTCGCCGATCCAAGCCGATTTTATTTTCTCTTTGTTTAGTTTTTTCGGGGGTTTTTTACCACTACTTATGTCATGCTGTGAAATTGACACGCTTGCCATTTTCTCATGTCTGATTTTTTTCCGCTCTAACCAGCACAAATGTGAAAAAAAAGAAAGTGAACATCCTTTGCTTGTAAACAGCCTCCTCTATCTCCTAAATCAGACGTGGGGATTTCTACGTCTTCGCAATAAGCGTCAGTTTGTGGTTACTATAGACTCTGTAGAGACACACACTGTGCGAGTCCTGTAAAGGTCTTCATGGAAAACACAGTCTTTTTTTTTTTTTAAGCGTGGCTTTCGTGCAGATGCAAAAATGAGGGTGTTTTATCTGCACAATGGATTTTTTTTAAGGTAACATAGCTGTAAGACATAAGCAAGAGAAAGCATGGGTTCTTGGAAATTTCGTTGAATTTGATTTTGTATATACAACTTATACAACTCTTCCAAGGTGCAGCGTTTCATATTGTAATTGTGTGTCATTTATTCAGGTTATATACACTATATTGCCAAAAGTATTGAGTCACCTGCTTATGTGATTTTTGAGCATTGCATTTCACATTTAGTCCCAATTTGCTCTTATAATTCCCTCCACTTTTCTGGGAAGATGTTCCACTAGATTTTGGAGTGTGTTATGGATATTTGTGTTCATCAGCCACAAGGATGTTAGGAAAGGCAGGTACTGATGTAGGTGAGGAGACCTGGGGTGCAGTCAGCGTTCCCATTCATCAAAGGTGTTCAGTAGGGATGAGATCAGAGCTCTGTAGCAGCAAGATCTTCCTCTCCAAAGCATGTAAACCAGATCTTCAAGGAGCTCACTTTGTGCACAGGGGAATCACCATGCTGGAACAGTTTTGGGTTTCCAAGTTCAAGAGAATACAAAATGTAATTAAAGTGAATCTGAAGATGTCCTGAACAATTGAGTGCCTCCAGTTTTGTGGTAACAGTTTGGAAAAGAACCACGTATAGCAGAAAAGGGCAGGGGACCCAATACTTACCAATACTAATATTATGTATTTTGTATTTATGTAAATTTCCTGAAATTTTGAAAATGGAAGAATTGATTCGTTTGGTTTCCTCAGTTTGCTATGAAGGCATCCAATGGAGAGACTTTGATCAACTACCTAGAACCCGGAGCGGAGTACTGCATCACGGCCATCATGGTAACAAGCTTTAATAACCCTGTGGTTCCTTCCGATCCTCAGTGCTCCCTCACGAGCCCACAGCCGCTCAACACAGGTACAACACGGTGTTCCTTCTGCCTTTTTGGATAACTTTTTACAGTTTTTCTTAGTTGCTTTGAAGCGTTTCTCAGATCAGAAATGAAATTCTCAAAACGACTTGTTCAACCTTGAGATCATGCCGTGCACTCAGTAAAAGCGTTCGAACAAATTGCAAATGTCTACATTTGTTTCTTTCATTTGTGTACTTTATTTTGTCGTCTGACAATTCCATGATATGCTATATTGCCAAAAGTTTGCAGACACCTGGTCATAAGTATTTTTTTGAGCATCGCATTCCACATTTAGTCCCAATTTGCTCTTATAATTTCGTCCACTCTTCTGAGAAGATGTTTTTTTTTGGAGTGTGAGAGCTTGTGCAGATTCAGCCACAAGGGTGTTAGTAAAGTCAGAAACTGATGTAGGTGAGGTGAGGAGGCCTGGGGTGCAGTCAGCATTAACATCCATCCCAAGGGGTGTATAATAGGGTTGAGGTCAGAGCTCTATAGTAGGAAATCTTCCACATGTAGAGCATATCTACATGGAGTTTGCTTTGTGCACAGGGGCTTTGTCATGGTGGAGAATTTTGTGCAATAATAGTTTTAAAAAAAAAACACATTTGGCTGAAAAAGACGAGGTGTCTTAATACTTTTGTTTATAAAGTGTATGTTTATGGACACAAATACTTACTTTTGAGACATGAATTAAAGCGAAATGTACATGCTTTCCCAAGAAATTAATAATGAATTAAATATTAAGGATGAATCGAGAAACACTATGAAGCGACTGATTAAAAAAAAAATGTAACAGGTTTTCTCTTGATAGGGTTTAACAGTAATACACAGTCATTTTGACACCAAGAAGAAAACCCCATTCCTGACATCTGACCTATACGATATTATTTGTGAGGATAACCTGTTCGTTGTATTCCTTGTATCCAACAGTGGCCATATTTTTGAGCGCGCTGTGTTTGGCCTTTACCTTGGCATTGCTCATTTGTGCAGCTCTGACCTACACCCGCCCTCTTCACACACCACTCTTAAGAGCTTTCATGGGTTTCTTGCCTTTTCTGGAAAGGAGGTGAGGAACCGAAACGCTGCTCCGTCATCGATCGGAACCCGAACGGACACTCTGAGATTTTTCCGTAATATCTGCCAGTGTTTATCCTTAGTGCGGAAAATCCCATGGAAACCCACATGCCACTGAAGAACATTTCTGTATATCTGTCTACTTTATCGTTGCTTTGCTTTACGAGAATGTTAAAAAAATGGAAGATAATATAAAATAAAAATGGATGACAAACACTACTTTCATAAGTTCTTTTCAAAAAACATACGAAAATGCACAAATGTGTCAAATCAAAGAGCATGGCTCTTTAACAAATGACATCATTGTACGCTTTGGATAAGGCCGTCTTGCGTAAATAGAAAGGGAAAGCAGTAGGAGTGTAAGAAAATGTCGATACATGTATCAGGATATTTTGTTTGTTTAAAAATGGCAAGATTCATGCCTGTCGCTAACGCTAATCTTCTTATTTCTGAACCTAAACAGTGACAGGAAGTGCTAGCATAAAAGCACGCTATTAATGTTAGCCTTGATATCAACATGTTTCCTTGGGGCACTGGGTAGAACTGCTGCTGGAAGTAGTAGCGTCAGAAGTAGTTGACTGACATGCGTTGACAGAAATATATTTTGTTTATGTGGGGTTTGTTTTTCAGGCGGGTAAATGGCGTTAAAATTCTCAGAAACAACATGTGCTGTTCATGGTTGCACTTCTAACCAGATGCTTAATTTGTTAAAGAACAGTGGTAAACCTAAAGTTTATAGCAGAATTAATAATCTTTCTTCCTCTTTATTTTCTTGCCTTAATAGGATCGTAGCTTTTAGATTTAAAATGCTAGTTTATCATAATAATGAATCATACAATCATCATCATCAATCCCACTTCATATGAGGTGTCTTTAATGAGTATGCACATATGTTGAAATAAATTCTTTTAAAAAACATATTAGGTACAATGATACTAATTGTGTTCATGCCTTGGGTATGTTCAAGGGGTTATGGATAGAGGTGACATTTTAGACATTTTAGTGTTTTGGTTAAATAATTTTTTTTTTTTTTGCTATGGTTTGCATATGGTCGTGTGTCCTTAGTGACCTCTTTCCTAAAATTCTAGCTTATTCCTAAAATAAAAAATATCCCAATATATCACCTTGCTTACAGTATTGCAAAATACAGTATCGTAAAATACAGTATTGCAAAATCGTAATGAGTATCATATCGACAGGTTCTTGCCGATACACACCCCTAGAAAGCACAATACAGCCCACATCCACTTCGCAAGTTTGCCATCTGCTTGTAGTTTACAAGCGAACAAATTTAAACACCGGCTAGCCGTTGTTGTTGTTGTTGATTAATTAACACGTCCCGTTCACGTGAACACACGCCTGCTCTATGTATTTATGGAATTACTTAAAAAGCAATATCGGCAGGAAAAAACATAAATTCTGCGATTGTTAAAAAATATTTATATTACAATTTTTTATGTATAAAATGAGATAAAAATGGAAACTACCAGTTTCCAGGATTTCACCTTCCAATAACAAGTTGGAATGATCTACATTTCGAAAAATATGACTACTATTTAAAATAATTTTACTAAAAAACATTACTATTTTTAGTCATGTTTCACTGAATTTGGTACTTAAACTCAGGTGAAGAGGTTGAGGTGAAGATTCCTGTCATCAACAAATTTAAAGAAATGACATGTTCAAATATGCTCTACATATACTGTTTCTCCATCACTGATCTTTTAAAGGCTCAGGCATGATAATGATCTCAGATGTTGAGGTAATTTTTTTAGTTGCTCAGGAGCTGCTGGTTCCACAATTCAAACTGACTGTATGAGACTGTAGAAAAGGCATTAGTCATAATTACTCATGATATTTCTCGCTCTCCGGTGCTTGTTGTGTTTGAATGATTTGTAATCACACTTTTGGTGATGATGATGTTTTCTCCTTTTGAGTTTGGTTCTTCTCAAGGTTTCTTTCTCATATCATCTAAGGGAGTTTTTCTTCCTCACAGTCACCCAAGGCTGCTCATCAAGAATACTTACACATCAATTTCAATAAAAGTGGTTTGTTTTATAATGACATTCTGT
This sequence comes from Silurus aristotelis, assembly GCF_946808225.1. Lineage (NCBI taxonomy): Eukaryota > Metazoa > Chordata > Actinopteri > Siluriformes > Siluridae > Silurus > Silurus aristotelis. Next base: position 34,528,674 of record NC_139576.1, on the reverse strand, counting down.
AGCGCTGCTTTAAACAATGTCTATTGTACATTTTTTAATTGAATCAAATTGAATTGAATTATAATAAAGCGGATCGAAATAATCCCGTCATGAGGAAATGGAGAAAATGTAAAAACGTGAAAACCGCTGAACGTTGCAATACGGCAGACCAAACTCCGTAAACACATTAATAATAAAGCACACTATGTACAGACAAGCACATGAGTCCAGAATACGAATGTAATGTGTTTAATTATGCGTTTAGTCATTTTTCTCCCATAGAAACTGCTTATCTTATAGCATTAAGCCGTGTTTAGCTTTTTTAAAAATCGCTAATTAAATACAGCTTAAAACAATAAAGAAATTCAAGCATAATATCGAAAATAAATTCTGTGAAACCTTTTTAAATAAGTGGCAAAAAATGTGGTTGAAAGCACTTTAGAAACCCAACTAGCAAATATAACAGCCAGCACACACCGATTAGCAATAACATTAAAAAAAAAGCATGTTATATTGTGTAATTTCCATTTGTGCCACTGAATTGACCCAAAAGGACTCTTCAAGAACTCTGGAAGTTGTGGGATCTGGAACTGAGGGTAAGTTATTTTAAGATGGTGGAACGTCCGTGAATTCATTGTCCAGCACATCCCACAAATGCTCATGAACTACTTTTGAACAATGTCCTCCCTGCTGGGTGGAAGCAGGAAACGAAAGAAAAAGAGAGAGAGAGAGAGAGAGAGAGAGAGAGAGAGAGAGAGAGAGAGAGAGAGAAAGAGAGAGAGAGAGAGAGAGAGAGAGAGAGAGAGAGAGAGAGAGAGAGAGGTGTAACTTGGTCTCAAACAATGTTAAATATTGAAATAACATCCAAATAAAAACCAGAACCCAAGATTTTCCTGCAGGACAAGAGAGCAGGAAAGATGTTCCTTCATATTTAAAATAGTTTGATATTTAAATCCCCCAAGTTCTTTTTGAACTATGTTACAGTTTTTCAAAGTTGCTTTGGTGCATTTCTCGAATCATCCTTAATATTTGTGCATTTTTTAAAATAATTAGTACAAACAGCACAACACACTGGATTTCTTTTCCGAAAATCCACAGTGATCATCGCTACTGTATCAAGTCCTTTTGTCATTGTTAGCAAACAAGATCGTCAAAACGTTGTGTAGTCTTTTGGTCAATATGGCGGCGCACGGTTTCAATATTTCCTGATGCAAACTGGGGTTTGGATCACGATGAATAAAAATGCACAAGGCTGAATTTCTTCTATGAATTTCAACAGCACACACGTGTGTATTTCCTGTATATTGACTGCACGAGACTGGACAGGATTCACACTGTACTAGCGTTCATTCGTTTCCAGATTGTTTTTGGAAATTGTAATTCTGTGTGTCGGTAATTGAAGGTTCACCGGATTCAGCTTTGACCTTTTTTTTTATAAAGAACCAGTTGGTTCGAGATTCTTCTGCACAATTTATTAATTTAAGACACATTTACGAAATAAAAAGTTGAATATAAATTAAAGTAAGACACTATGCCACCGGTTTCTACCATATTGCATTCAATGAACTGATGGTGAGATGTTTTGGGGGTTGAGGTTATTCAGATGAGAAGCGGTGCAGTAAAACCCCGTTGGACGAGCGTAATTCGTTCGTGAAAATTGCTTGTAGGTCCATTTGCTCGTACGTTCGAACAAATTTTCTTTATAAGAATGAACGTAAAAGTGATTTAATCCGTTCCGAGATCTCATTCGAACGCTTATTTATGCACTTTAAAGTATTTGCAGCCTATTTTAACAAACAAATACACCGCAAGTTAAATGCACTTACCCATGTGGTAGTGTTTGATTGCGAGAATTTTAAATTTTTATGACTTTTTACTTAAACTTCAGTAGATTTTTAGACTTAGTACTTAAATAACAATTTCAATGAAGTAACAGTACTTTTACTTGAGTATAATATTTGATTACTCTTTCCACCTCTGGTCATTTGGTTACGTACGGAAAACAGAATTGAGTAGTGCGGCTTTTGTTCGTTCTTTTGTCACGTGACCCCCATGTGCGCTATGCAATGCATCACACAGGAAACAGAATTGAGTAGTTTATACCATGAGTCCTTTGGTTTGAGTTGTTCTTTTTTTTGTCACGTGACCCCCATGTGCGCTATGCAATGCATTACACAGCAAACAGAATTGAGTAGTTTATACCATGAGTCCTTTGGTTTGAGTTGTTTGGGGTTTTTTTGTCACGTGACCCCCATGTGCGCTATGCAATGCATCACACAGGAAACAGAATTGAGTAGTTTATACCATGGGTCCTTTGGTTTGAGTTGTTCGTTCTTTTGTCACGTGACCCCCATGTGTGCTATGCAATGCATCACACAGGAAACAGAATTGAGTAGTTTATACCATGAGTCCTTTGGTTTGAGTTGTTCATTCTTTTGTCACGTGACCTCCATGTGCGCTATGCAATGCATTACACAGGAAACAGAATTGAGTAGTTTATACCATGAGTCCTTTGGTTTGAGTTGTTCATTCTTTTGTCACGTGACCTCCATGTGCGCTATGCAATGCATTACACAGCAAACAGAATTGAGTAGTTTATACCATGAGTCCTTTGGTTTGAGTTGTTCGTTCTTTTGTCACGTGACCCCCATGTGCGCTATGCAATGCATTACACAGAAAACAGAATTGTGTAGTTTATACCATGAGTCCTTTGGATTGAGTTGTTCATTCTTTTGTCACCTGACCTCCATGTGCGCTATGCAATGCATTACACAGCAAACAGAATTGAGTTGTTTATACCATTAATCGTTTGGTTTGAGTTGTTTGTTCTTTTGTCACGTGACCCCAATAGACGCTACACAGTGCAATCAGGTTTTTACATTCGAGTCTTGACATTATTGTTACAATAATGTTGGGAGTCACATGAACAAACGATACAAAATATTACTACTCATTCTGTTGATTATAATAGCTGCATTGTCATATTTTCATTATTGGGACTATATTCAGAGTTTGGTGTATGTAGACGTGTTGGGATTCTGTTCATTGAAAATGTAACGTCATATCGTATTTCCGATAAAAGAAACGAAATGAACCGAATGACACCAAAACGAGGAATCGTTTAGTGATTCAAAGAACCAAGTGACTAGAATGATTCGATCTTCGCATCTCGTGCGTTAGTTTCGTTTTCCGTTTCTCTTAGGCTCCGCCCACAATCGCTGAACGTTCACAGGAACTTTATAAATACGGAAGCAGAAGAAACCTTCTCCAGGACGTTGTGTTCATTGTTAACCGTCTTTAATCATGATTTCAACACTAATTCTCGCTATAGTATTCTGTTTGGGCTCTGTTTTCACAGGTGAGTCTTATATTTGTTTGTTGCTATTATTATTTTGATGATTATTATTATTATCTTATATAATAAACTCGTTCCTCGCGTTCACTCAGCTCTGAAACTCCAGACCCTTATTTTAATTAGACGAAAAAACTATTTATTGGACCATGATATTTTAGTGTCTCTGTGGACTCCCATAATTTGATAATAATCGATGAAATCGTTTTCTGATGGAGAGAAACGCATCTGTTTACCGTAAATTCAACCCGACTTCCGTATTGCGTTTCTATTTAAACTGGGACTCTCCAAAAAAACCCACAATGATTGTGTATCTACTAATCTTTTATTTGTTCTTTTAGAAAGAAAGGTTTTTCCAAAGAAAACTATTTCATCTACATGGAAGGAACTAAAGATCAGGTTTATTTTTTTTAAATGCTGGATAAAATAACAAAATAACACGTCGTTCCAGGAAACTAATCAAAGAACAATAAAGCAGTGATGGTTTCCAATAAGGTTTGTTTTTTTCTCACTTCCTTCGGAGCGTTTGATCAGATCCGAAATGAAATTCTCAAAACGACTTCTTGGCGTCATGTACTCACTCGTGCATGTCGTACAACCATTTCATTGATGACGTAGAATACAGTAGTTATACTGCTTTCTCACCTGAATGGTCTTAACCCCCAAAACATCTCGACATCAGTTCATTGGATAAGTCAGTCGTCATAATGCGTGAGGCTTCAATCTCTTTTTTTTCGTAAACGTGTCCTTTATTGATCAGTTCTTCAGTTGAATGTTGAATGTGACCAATGAAGTCGAGAGTACGGCTTCGAGATCAACAATTGGAGAATCTCGTGAAACCTCGATTGGCGAAAGAAAACACCGAATTACAATTTTTATAAACGAGTACACAAACGAACGCTAGAACGCTGTCCGGTTTCATACAAACAATATACAGTAAATACGCTCGTTTGCGCTGTCGAAATTTGTAGATGCGAAAAAGAAGAAATACATAGGAAACATTTTGACAATTTTGTTTACTAAGAATGACAAAACGACTTGATGTCTAGTGTCCGGAGGTGAACAAAGGATTTTGAGAAAGGTACAGGCTTGTGCACTATACTATACTATGTACCACTGTGTATAGTAGAAATGACAATAAAAACCACTTGACTTGACTTTACTGGTACATGTGTTATATCACAAATAGGTCTGTGGCACAGCTATAAGTCATTCCCCGCCCACCCCTAGCTGATGTAACAGAACAGTGTCTACGGATTTTTTAGCCAGCTCATCGATATTGATATGAGTCTAAATTCGAGCCTTTGTTGTGTTGATGTGCAAAGCCCCAGTTGCTCCAAGTAGGCAGGGTGTATCAGGTGTAAGGTGCTGCTTACAGTATAACCCCTTCCACACTTCTGGGAATTTATTTTTTTTGCATGATCTTACATGATGCAAACACCCACAAGGGACCATTACAGGCACCCTGACATGCAAATCCCCAGTGTATCAGGTCAGTGTTAAGCAGTGTGTTGTTTTTTTTTGATTGGAGTGAATTCTAGATGATGATGATGTGAACGGAAAACTTGCGTTGGGGTAGCGGGAGGGAGATGGGCACTGACTCAACGTAGCCCACAGTGATCACAAACAGAAAAGTCAAAGCTCTCCTTAGATGAACTGCGTTAGGCCGTTTCAAGAGATGTATGAGTTCCATAAAAATCATGGCATGAAAGTCACATGCACGTTATATCGCAGTGAAATGCTTTCTTCGAATATCCAAGCCATGTTAGGAAGTTCGGGTCGGAGCACAAGAGGGCCTGTTAGGGGCCTCACTCAAGGGCCCAAGAGTGGAAGCCTGGTGATATTGTGGCTTGAACCTCTAACCTTCCGAACAGCAACCCAACATCTTAACCACTTCACATGTGAGCATTTTTTGCTAGGTTCGTCTTATAACTCATCCTAAAGGTGGTTGGCTGGGATTAGGGTTACAAAGGGGTGGAAAATTTTCAGGAAAATGTTTAAATTTGGGGAATAAAAACCAGGAATTTCTTGGATTTTATAAAAGTTTAGAAACCCTTCTTCCCCAAACTGTTGATTGAAAATGTCTTTGAAAGCTTTAGCTGTACATTGGAAATAAATGGCGCAAAGTTCGAAAACCAGCCTTGGATCAGTATTCTGGTTTCGTCAAAAGTTATCGTTGGCCCTAGGCATCTGTCCAACCCAGATTTTTCCATCAAACAGCCAGATGCTGAAGCTGCTCCAGAATTTTGTGGCATTCTGCTTTACTTCTTTATACCTGCTTTGAATTGCACATAATTCCAGTTTACTTGTATAATAAAACACTTCCAGAATATGATGCATTGACTTCAAGGTGTAGATTCCCACTGCTGCCATCTGTTGAGATTGGTGTGGTTTCTAGACCTTTTATAAATGTCTGTATACTTTTTGTCTATATAATGCATGTTTAATCTTGTAAACTGTCAAATAAGGTCCAGTCATATCCTTCACCAGTCCTTCAAAATAAGCAGACGAACAAAAGAAGGGATATTATTGATGGCCATGTCTAAAATTTTAACCTCTGACTTTTGCGAAGCCCCAGACGCCGTCACTTTATATCCGCAAAGAAAACCACAAAGCCGCAAAGTTCACCTTTCGAAGATCTCACCTTACCTGTGTCATCAACTTTGAACAGACGATCCCTTACATAAAACTTTAACTTAATAACAATCCAACATTTGTATCTGTTCAATAATAACAATTTGTTACTTTATATTACTTTATTTATTATTCCTTTGCAATTTGCTGTAAATTATAACACGTGTCCTCCATTAGTCCCATTAATCAGCGAACTATAGAAATGATGAGTGCATTAGGAAAAAAAAAACGGATTTACAGAACTTTCCTATAGATAAGTATCATATTTATTTTTGCATTCAATTATACAGATTTTTGGTATTTTGTCAATTTATGTCAAACATTTCTTGGCTTTGCATCAACCCTGCTTTAGATAGGATTTTACCACATTGCCATCTAAGAAATACAAAATAAGATATATACCTGCTGTGTGTGTGTGTGTGTGTGTGTGTGTGTGTGTGTGTGTGTGTGTGTGTGTGTGTGTGTGTGTGTTTTTTCCACCTTCAGATGAAGTCCCTACCCCTCGGAATTTGCGAATAAAAACCGAGAACATGGGTCTCATTTTGGAATGGGATCCACCGGAGACGACCTCTGGGAAGGACTTGAAATATACAGCCGAGTACAAGTGAGCCGAAATGACGCTTGGCATGTGAACGAGCTTTAGAAGGAAAACCTTACAACCATAATAATTAATCACACTTTCGTAATTTACAGTATAGAAAGCCTAGAAATGTCATCTTGTGTATCAACGTTACTGGGAAATGAATAATAATAAATAAATAAATAAATAAATAAATAAATAAATAAATATTATATAGACCTTGAAATAGAGGTCAAGAAAAAAATCGTATAGTTTTGATCAGCAGGTTTATTTTGAAATATTGAATAGATTTATTATTATATACATGCACCAGCCATGTTTGTTGCTGACTCACTTCTAGTTTTGTTTTTCACGACGTGTTTCAGTTTGACAGATGTAAAACGCGGATTTTTATTTGAATCAACCTTTTAGTCAGCTTGAAAAACTGTATGGTCTAAATTTGTCTTAGACGGCGTGTTTCTACCCACAGAACTGATGTTCGCTTGAATTTTTTCCATAGTCATGGCATTCTACCGTTGAACTCTGGGCGATATTTTAACAGTGTTATTGCAATATTTGAACAGCCCCTGATGTTGAGCTGCTGTCACTTCCAGTAGTGTACAGTAACAAAGTTAAAGTAATTTGAAACTCTACTCAAATTTTTTTTTCCCATGACTTTTTCTAAGCGCCAATCAAAACAAGTTTAAACAGAGCGTACGCTCTGCCGTAATCCGTGGGTTGCTGCATGCTTGACCAGTTTTTATCCATAAATAAAAAGGAACGACTGATTTTACAAAATGTTTTCAAATAAAAAGTAAGATATTTGAACGGAAAGTACAGATACGCGAAAAAGCTACTGAAGTTCAGCAACCAATTACATTTACTTTGTTACTGTTCACAACTGCCAGTGACTGTACATTATTTAACTATATAACGAATGCTAATAAAAACCCTCTCGACGTTGTTGTAACGCGGTGTGATACTCTTTCTTATTAGATCATGGGATTCGTTCAAAAGAGTTTGTGTGAACATTTCGTCGCCGAGCTACGATTTAACCGATGACGTCTCCGCTTACGGGAACTACATACTCCGTGTGAGGACAGAACTCAATGGGAAAAGCTCTGCTTGGACAGAAATCAATTGTGAACCTTTGGAAACAATTAGTGAGTAGACTTCTCTTGATGTTGGAAATAAAATTGTGTTGTTGGGGGTTTTTTTTTTTGCAAAAAATCGGATGTTTGAGAGCTGATTTTAGGGAGAGAATTTGTGGTCTGATTCTGGTTTGTTCATCGACACGAACGATCATGTCATTTTCCGCAGCTGTTATTGGACCGCCAAGCGTGAAGCTGCAGAGCCGGAAAGGGAAAATGGAGGTCGACATCACCGACCCCGTTCTGAGAAAAGGCAGCCTTAAGGATCATTATACGAACATTATCTATCAAATTCATTACTGGGCAAAAGGAGAGATTGAACAGGTAACGATCTGCCTTTTCTTTTCTTTAGTTTTTTTCTTTTCACTTCTATATCTTAATAATGATCTCTTGGTTTCTACACTTTTCTAGTGTCCAATTTTTACAAGTTGAGGTGCTCAAACATTTTCCTACAGTATGAAGGGGCCAAAGATCTGACTTGATTAAGGGCCAAAAGAAACGGCTGCATTTATACCAAACTGTATTATATAAAAATAAATGTTATCACAGGTCCCCTTATTTATAGTTTTATCATATTTATAAATAAATAAATAAAAAACGACTGTAATATGCTTAACTAATGCAATTTTATCCAAAAGTTTCGAGACTATCTCTGTTTATAAGAAAGTACGTTATTTATTTCCGATTACACCCGATCACAGTGTCAAAAACGGCGATCCGATCTTTATTTTCGGAAAGAGGACGAAGTCCGCAGGAGCCAAATCTGGCGAATAGGGTGGGTGTAGACGAGAGATCAGCTTGTTGAAGGTCTTCCTGATCTCTCGTCGTTTTCGATTGATGTTCTTCCGCTCTTGAAGCACGCGTCGCAGCATGGCCGTGATAAAATCGCAGACGTGGTAATGTACGTGGTCGGAAAAGCACCAGTTTGCACCATTAGTCTCAAAACTTTTACCACTGCGTATTAACTACAGTTAAAATCCAGCTTCGAGGTACCATCCACACTAACTTTATGGGAATGAGAGTAGGGGGTAACAGCATCCAAACATCCCAGTTCAGTCTAAAAGAGAATCCAATTCTGGAATTCATATAGTGTGTGTACATACATATGTGTAGCTTGGCTCACTGGCACTAGTTTGGGCATCTCGGCTTTACACAAATAAGTCGAATTATACAATGATTCCGAATGTTGGTGAATCTTCACAGGAGAAGTTGGTGGACCAGAGCCGAGTGATGCTCACAAACCTTTTACCGGAAACGCTCTATTGCATGAGAGTGGAGATCAATCTGGATTATAAAAAAAAAAGCCTCCCGAATAACATAACCTGTGAAATGAACACTGCCAGTGGTGAGTGTCTTGCTTAGAAACATATTCACAAACACACACTCTCATACACTTAGAACATTAGATGAGGATTTTTCACACCAGTAGTCGAGCTCAATAATGGCATTCTCTGACACACTAAAATTCTCAGAACTAGAGTTTATAAAGCATTTTCTGCAACGTCGCTTTGGTCTCGAACAAGTTCTCGAGCAAAAAGTACTCTTTTACAGCATTTGGTAGTCATCTCAGATAATTATACAGCAAATGAGGTTGAAGGTCCTTGCTTAAGAGCCCAGCAGAAGCCACTTGGTGGTGCTGGCTTTTGAATCCATGAGCAGAAGTCCACCTTTTTATCCAATGACCTACCACTTCCCTACTCCAAACCTTAAGCTCCTACTCGCCGCCTATATCTACATGTACAATTATTTATTCTACACTGATGAAATTATTTCCATCATAATGATTCTATAACTCTGATGATTGAATCTAAAGTGTTAAACGGTTGGTTTGGTCATTTTCCGTTGAGAGCCAGAAGAGGTTTGGAGGAATTTCATCAGGAACGTACACAATTGGCGAAAACCACATTATTAATATAATTAATATTGTTGACCTTCTCATTATTTCTAGATTGTTCTCCCATATTTTTTTTTGCTCTAAACAAAAATTTTGATTGGTCTTTGCTATTGACCAGAGCACATCAAAACCATACAAACAAGAAAGAAATCAACCTACACAGTAAATATTAGTCACATTTAATCGGTTACTTTTTAAATAATAAAAGTAGAGCGCTTTTGTGTAATAATTACACATAAATAAATCGGGGTTTTTTTTACCACACGTGAAAAACTTGTATCCCATCCATTTTTAAGTCGATGCATCACATCTTTAAAATTTACGGCCAACGTGAGGATAAAATAAAAGTCTATTCATTGTTGTGTTATTGTGATCATCCTCTGTAGACGAGGTGGAGATGTGGCTGATCTTGGTGGTGCTGCTTGTCAGTTTCCTGGTCACTCTGATTTCTGTCCTCCTGATTACCATGGCTGTGTGGGGTGGCTACAGAGGAATCAGATATATGCGCCCAAAAGGCAAACTACCGGAGCACTTTAAACAGGTAAGTGTGTGTGTCTCTGTGGAGGAAGTTTAGTAAAATTACATAGAATATGTAATCTCTCCCATTAGGGGTCCCCACAGCGGACCATCCGCATGTTTAATTTGGCACATGTTTTTACGCTGGATGCCCTTCCTAACGCAACCCTCCCCATTTATCCGGGCTTGGGACCGGCACTAAGGCTTGTGCAACCCTAATGGCTGGGGTCGGTTCCCTGACCGGGGATCGAACCCGGGCCGCAGCGGTGAGAGCGCCGCATCCTAACCACTAGACCACCAGGGAACTTTTAGAATGAACATACAGTAATACGTATTAATTCGAAAACCGCGTGTACGTCTCAAAAACGCTACATACTGTCGTTAGCAGTAATTTTCCGAAAGTCGTTTATCGACCTGCCTCAAATCCGTCCGCCGTTTATTTCCTTTTTTTAAAACCTCACGGGTACAAAATGCGTCGCCGTTTTTCGAAAAGCCTCCACACTGTGAAAGTGGCGTTTTAAAATGTATCCACTTTTGTCAATTGAAAACGTCACCAATACAGACAGAAAGATATGCGTTTTCAAACGAAAACAAATAAGTGTGGACATCGCCTGAGAAATTCAAAGAGAAAGAACTATCAGAAAGATATATTGTCACTCCAGTACAGTTCCAGACGCTCGTTCCTTCCGAGACGTCTACATTCTGTGGTCAGGCACCTTTATCATGCTGCCGGGTTTATTTTTTTCTTCTCCTCACAACCCAAAAATTTGATTTGAAACTATTTTTTTTTTTTGTTCAGTACCTGTTGGAGCGTCCCACATCATCCATCCTGGCCATGCAGAACAACACTCCGCTCAAGGAGCCTTACCATGAGTTCAGCATCATCACTTTTCAAGAAGTTCCTCCTAAATCCATGCAGAAGGAAGGCTTAAAGCCATCACAGTCTTAACACAGGCAGACATGAAGGACATTTGCTTCTAACATGAGGTAAAACAGAGCTTGCAGTCATGGACTTTTTTCCATCGTGGAAAAAGCACTCCGGCAAAAAAACGAGGTGCAGTGAATCAGCTTGTTCTACGACAACTTTTCAGAATTTGTCTACTTTTATACATTTGCAAGGACTTCTTTGTTTTGTCATCGGAAACCTTTCATTTCAATTGATCATATAGAGGATCGAAAAAGCTTCATGATTCAGTATTTTGTGAGACCAATTTTTATCATCACGTTTCTGTGAAAGTTTTTTGAAAGCGAAGATTTTTGTAAAAGTGAGTGAAATATTCATTGAAGTACATTTTTTTTTTATATTGCACTTTATATATTAGGAGAATTGTCTTTTTTATTTCATTAGAATTACTTTTGAAGTAAAGCTGTTACTAATCGCCTTACTATTACTATTGCTAATACACTATTGCGGATGGGTTGTAATCAAAATATAAACCCTTGTGCTTGTTGTGTGTGTGAACCTGCGTTTCTCCAACAGAATTTTGAGTACTTTTGTAAGTTTGACACGTTCGTTATTGTTATCTTGTACACGTTACATGGGGCGAAATTAACGGCTACGAGCGCCACGTTTAGCCCTTTTTCAGCAAAGTATGAGTATGTTTATCTATGGGTTCTTATTATTGATCGATGCGTATTGGAAAGAATTGGGGACCAGGGCGTATTACATATTACACAGGTATTCCCCGGGTTTCCGATGACCCCATAGTAACTTCAAAATATCTTATGTGGCCTTAAAGAATGGTGAAGGGGTATTATACTGTCATTTGCTAATAATTGAACAAATTACAGTACATAATTTAGCAAAACAGAGCAATTTACACTATAGTATAATACTGTACTGTTTAAGCTATACAGTATATATATATATATATATATATATATATATATATATATATATATATATATATATATATATATATATATATATATATATATGGCAGAGGGCACATGATCAAACACAGGTATTGCCAGCTAAGCAAAATGTAAATATTTTTTACACACATTTATTTACGACGTCCTTTTCCTCAGATATTAAAGCAAATATTTAGAAATAAACTCGCCAAGTCTCAAATCAGTTGACTCATGACGATCGTGCGAGTAATAACGAGTAAATGTTTTAATTATTTGGCAACCCTAATAAAATTCCTGGTATGCAAAACAAACTGACTTTTCTTCTTCCATAATTAATTGCTTGCTGTAAACCATTCCTCAGATTAATATTTATTTTTATGACATGCTTGATGTCATCTCTGACCAACAAAACCTGGAGAACAACTTAATTTCGATCAACAGCAACTCTCAGTCCTGTTCTTGACGATCCTCAGTGCACATTTTACACTTTTTCTTTTCTGACACAAACCTTAATTAAAGTGACCATGAGCTGACGATTTTTTTTTTCATTGTGTGTAAAGGTTGTATTCATTTGTGTATATTTATCTGACTTGTTATTAATTCCTTGTTTGACCTGATCAGTGTGTATTTTGTGTTTTTTCTGCTTTGTGGTATAATAAATCTGGGTGTGTTCACTTAGTTGGTTCCTTATTTACTTCACAAAACACTTTACTGTCGAACTTTTTGGTGTAAGTTTACACCGCTTTCACTGGGTTGCCAGTATTTCTAGGTTGCTGGGATTACTACTCTAATCACTATTTACAGTATAGTACTGTTACTACATGTAATTATACAGTATGAAACCGTTATCTACACCAACATATTGTATGTTTACAAGTTAAAAGTGGGATTACTTCTTTTTCATACAATTGTTGTCATTAAATAATTTTAAAATAGCATCATTTTGATATTTAAAACAGATATTTTGTAGGTACTTGAAAACAACATACTCAGAGTTTTAACATTATTATTATTATTTTTTTAAATATTAAACACAAAGGCATGAAATTAGCAGTTAACATTAAACAATACAATTATCTGACTTACCTTTAACATTCTCACAAATATGGACAACAGTATTTGAAATAGAAAATTAAGTTTTTATGGATTTTACACATAAATTTATGGCATTTTAGTGTAATAATAATTTCTGTTATAATTTCTGTTTATATCATTATAATCTTAAACTTACTAAAGTTCGTATTTTAAAGTAATGAGAAAAACCATATCAAAACAAATTTTTACAGTGTAGCCGAGCTAACGACAATTAGTGATGGGAGATTGGATTATTTTAGCGATTTGGTTCTATGAATCTCGTTCATCAAAATGAACGAATCATTTTTGAATCATTTAGTTTATTTTATATCTTTAATCATCTTTATACCATCTATGGGAGTCACGTGATAGAAGAACAAACGACTCGGACTCGACGAGTAGAGACCTTTGGAGATTTTGCGATTCTTTGCTCATGCGTGTCAAGAAGGCAATGAACGAATCACTCTGAGACAACTCGTTCTTCGGAGTCAAATTAAAGACTCGTTTAAAATGAACATATCGTTCATGAACAACTCGTCGCTCATAACGTTATTTGTTTTAAACAAGTGGCCAATGAACAATAACTGTATACAAAGCAAAACTGGTGACTGTTTTTTGTTTTTTTTCTTTTTTTATGTTTCTTAGGTTTGGTATAAATAGAAATAGGGAGGTGGTAGCCTAAGGTTGTGGTCCTGGTTTGGTGTTTGGTGTGGAAGAAATTGACTGGCCTGCACAGCATCCTCTCCTCAACCCGATAGAACATCTTTGGGATGAATTTCACCGGAGTCTGCGAACCAGGCCTTCTCATCCAACATCAGTGTCTGACCTCACAAATGTGCTTCTGGAAGAACAGTCAAAAATTACCATTAACACACTCCTAAACTTTGTGGAAAGCCTTCCCAGAAGAGTTGAAGCTGTTCTAGCTGCAAAGGGTGGGCCAACATCATATTAAATCCTACGGATTAAGAATCTGATGTTACTCAAATTTATTCGCATGAACTTGAGTAACCCTAACCCTAGATCTTCCCATCACTAGTTTCCACTTCTCATGATTCTCCTGTGCCACCCCAGAAATAATTTTCTAGACCCGCCTCTGGCGGCCATGTTGGTTTTGACAGCACGTGCTAAACACGTGGAGGTTTTTTTTAAGCTGGTGGGGGTATTTGTTTTATCCAGCGGTTGAGAAATCCTGCATTGTATGCAGCCCTTGAGAGGAACACACCAGGTGGCGCTCTCCTTACACAATCCATACACAGGAAGCGAGAACACACCTGAAACGCGACTCGTGTTTTCCTTCAATGCAATTCCCGCCCCCTCTGCACTGCGATTGGCTAGTGCTCCGGATTGACACGATGTCCGCCATGTTGGCCACGTGACCCACTAGCCAATCAGGATGTAGAAAAAGAGAGAGAGAGAGAGTCGGTAAAGAACGCGGATGAAGAACATGGAGCAAAAATAGACGCTGATCGAAGTGAGCGATTTTAATCAGATCGATCCCAAGTGGCAAATATCGCAGATGTGCCAGATGTTTGACCACGTTTAGATAATCAGGTATCTAAACTCAGGTAACCAGGTTGTTCCAGGTCTTCAGAGTTAGTGGAACATGAAGCTTCTCGGAGTGTTTATTTCAGCTCTGATGGTCTTCTGGACTTCATCTGGTAAGTTCTTGCACTTTGATGTCCCAATGTCCCAATTATATGATCATATCTGCGGAGTTTGCTTCGAACACACACACACACACACACACACACACACACACACACACACACACACACACACACACACACACACACACACAATAACACAATAACACGCGCACGCACGCAGATCGAGGGCTTCACTTGAATCCTAAATCTTTTGTTCCAGCACCAGATCTTCACATGCATGACGCCTTACAAAACACACACACACACACACACACACACACACACACACACACACACACACACACACACACACACACATATGGAAGGGGACATGTTCAACCAGCACCTATGGATATGAAGATTTTCAAATTTTTTTCCAAAATGTTTCTCATATATGGCAAATATATGGCTAAGTTGCTATGGTTCCTCTGTTTTATGATGTCATAATATTTATAAATCAATGGTAAACATAACTCTGTAATCTGTATAACTAATGCAGGTAAGTTCTGGTTCAGTGAATCTTAAAGTACTAGGACATCCCTAAGGAATCAATCTGTCTGCATGAGGAAGACGTGATCTAATCTACATCAGTAAACAGTTGATAACCTCAACCATGATGGACCTATAATGGAAATTCGGTGTCATCCAGATGAGCATAGGTTCCATTATGAATCGGGTTCCTTAAAAGGTTTTTTTTTTCAAACCATCTCCTCGCCACGATAATCTCTGTCCTGCGCATTAGGGATTAACATAAGGACTATGTATGGCATTATTTGGACATAACATACTGACAAACCAGATACTCCATTTCAGTAAAAAAATAAATAAATAAATGCATGATTTTATGTTGCATAATATAGCGTCGAGGTGCTCGAACGTTTTGTTCCGAGAGGCCAGGGGCAAGAAATAAGTGTCAGGTTTTATACCATTACATCATTAAATTTGATTGCCAGGTTGCCAAAGTTACTCTTGTTTGTAATGTCGTCATATTTAAATAGAATTTTAAACTCTGCTTCAGTTATACAACAATAGTCTAAACAGTATTGTAGATACAATACTATAGAGTTGTAACTAGCTGAAACTATTGGCAAAAATCCATTCAGATAGTTTTTCCGGGTTGCGCCATACAGTACGAGAGCGGCCTCTAGAGGCGAATCACTGACACGACGTGTTGTTTATAGGAAGTGTCCTGTTTTTAACAAATACATTTTGTATGCAACTCTTTTTTTATATACATTTTGAGTGTTACTATTTATATATTTGCATTTTGATGTAATATGGCAATTAAATGCATTTTATGGTTTTAGTTTTCACAGATATTATTGAATGCAATTTCAGCAATTGAAAAGTTAATTCTATTTCGGTAGAATACACGACTACTAAAATAGTCGAAAGCTGCAGCACTAAAGGAGTGTTATGTTTCAAAAACGGTTGATTAATTGCTTTTCGTCAAGTACAATCCAACCTAGCTATCGTATCGGTTGACCTCTATTCGCAATATATGAGAATACGACGGGGGAAAAAAAGAGAAAATCAAAAATTCAATAGAAAAGATCCATTTTGGGAAAAATGATGACCAGACCACAGTGTTAAATTGCTCCATAAGATCAGGTCTAAAGATACCAGAGATTACTGTAGATGGTTCAGCTTGGGAATCTTTGAGATGGATTCTGGAGGTTTCTTTTGTTTAACATTACCCTCTTCAAGTACTAACAACAAACCACATTTATTACTATATAACTTGCTGAACTTGCAGTCAGCAGTTTTATCAAACTTAAATATTGCACAAGAATCCTACGCACTGAGGTCTGCAATTAAGGAAATTATGCAAATCACCAGTAAGAGCCTTTTGACATTTTTTTACACAAGGTTCTTTCACAAACAAGCCTTTGTTGTCTATATATCTATATCTATATATAATCTATATATAAGACACAACTCAAGAAATGCTACTCTAATACGGAAAACAGGATAAATCTGGAAAACAGGAGTTTAAATGAAAAAAAAAGTATTAGTGTGGATGTGTAAACGTTTTTGTTAATTACTTTAATACTGTTTTGTAGTTTTTTGGTAAATTGTACATGAACAATTCTTCTGTTTCTGTAAGATTGAAAGTGTACGTCAGAGATCGTATCATATTTAAATAGAATTTCATACTCTGGTTCAGCTATACGACAATAGTCTATACAATACTGTAGATTCATTACTATAGAGGCTGCATTACACAGTACGATAGCGGCCTCTAGAGGCGATGACTGTTGGAATAGACGGCATGTCATAGTTGTTATTTAAAATTTAAAAATAAAAAAAGAATAACTTTTGAGGTCGAAGGTGTACATGAGCTTGATTGCTATTTCTAGACATCCAGTTAGACAATAGTATCACTAGACTTTTATTCAAATCATACACTTGATTTGCATTGAAAGCTAGTCCCATTTCCATTCCGGTATAAAATGTCTGCTGAAAGTGTCCTGGGTTTTTTTTGTTTACTTTTACACCGATGCCCTTTGTGTATTATGACACTTTATTACACTGTAATCAGCTGAAACACTAGAGGAAGCTTTTCTTGATTTGACTAATAATACAGTAGGTGGGTTGAAGGTGTTTAATTCTCCTAGATTTTCACAGTAAACCGTCTTCAGCTTTAGCACTGTTTAGTCTTCAGCGCCGTTTCGTCTCGGTAATAAGATGCGTATTCTCGTAGTTCATTGTGCACTCGGATGCACTGTTCGTCAGAATCGAGCAGCCTGCTGAACCCACAATGAACTCCACCACAAACTGCGATTGCTTAACTCGAAATCACGAGGTGAACAAACATGTCTCGATGCGGAAAACTTCTCCCTCACAAGTTTTTTTCATTTGTTTTTTTTCAACATGAAGTTTCCGGGTATTACTCACAATGCTTAGAGGCTCGAAAGAAACACAATGCTTAGTTCCCGCTTGTTGACTGTTTATTTGCCAGGATTTGAGTTTTTTTTTCTTTTTCTCAAAGCTACATTTCTACACACACACCACAGGCCTGATGTGTGTATTGGAATCAACTTTTTAGTATTTTATACAGTGTAGCTGCATTACCTGGTTTTTTTATACGGTTAGAAAATAATAAAAAATAAATAAAAATAATTAAAGAAAATAATAAAAAATTTCGATACCTTTTGAACAGATTGGCCTCCAATTGACATGCATTTGTTTACAGTGTTTTTATTAACATAGTTAAATGGAAGTTAAGTGGAAATTAAATGAGGAAGTTATGCTGAAAGGAATTTACATGAATGCCAGGGCAGGATGTGAAAACGATTAGCATTTTTATGTGTGTGTGTGTGTGTGTGTGTGTGTGTGTGTGTGTGTGTGTGTGTTGGCATGCTATTTTGGTCAACTGGGACAAATGTAAAAAATCGTACAAAGATTCCTAGAAGCCGAAAGTCTTCGATCGCTGGTTCGACGTGTTCAGCAACAGCGGTCGCGATGATTTTCTTCCTTTTCTCCAACACTTTCTGCTTTTCTTTTCCTACGATCACCGTCAAACCCGAGAACCAATAGGAGCGCCGAACCCCGTGCAACTTCAAATCACCTCAGGAAAAATGTCAAAATAAGTCATACAGCAAGAAGGGAAACAAATTGAGTATTGAAGAGCAACTGCAATTATTTTGTACTCAAGTCTGGAATCAACATCAATATGCAGCATCCACCCAAAAATTACATGTGCCTATTTACACAATAAACCTTGTGTCTACTCGATACGCAGCTGTTGATCAATTTACCCACATTTCGGTTTTCGTTTTATGTTTTATCAGAAACAATCTGACCATAGACGCATGCTCATGGATTTCATGTATGTTGTCTGGGGTACCTACAATTTATATAACGTGTAGAAAAATCGTGTCCATAAGAGACACACTTGGACAGTGAATGTGTAGAGGAAAATTTTTGTGGACAGTCCAACTTAAAAACGTTTGGCCCTAATAGAAGTACCTATGTAATATAGAGACTAGGAGAGAAGATGTTAGAAGTTTGCCTCACCTCCACAATCAAACAAGGAGGTGCAAGCATAAGTTTTGTGGTTGTTTTTGGAAAACCGGAAAAGCGACCGGAATCCTGAACCAACATGGTTGTCAGTCCATACTTTGCATACCATACTATGCAATTTCGTCTGGAACCCGACTTCACCGTACAACAAGACAATGTACAGAGGAATACGTCTATCTTTGGTAACGTTATTTAGAGAGCGAACGGTCATCTGGAAAACTGTTATTTCAGCTGAATGTTTTCGAAGACACAAACCGTCCGAATGGATTTTTTCAATGAAGGATTTTTTTTGTTTGTTCAAAGTAAATCTTACCAATAATCATACCGTTACATGAAAACTCCATAATTGCTATTCCTGTATTATTATTAACTGTTAATATTTCTGTTTGTGTCCACAGTGTGTGGTGAATTAAGAGCCCCCCAGAATGTCACCATTCAGACACTCAACATGAACTACATGCTGAAATGGGCCTGGGATCCGGAGCAGGCACCAGACGGCAACTTTACCTTCACGACGCAGTATATGGCGTAAGACAATATCTGCACACTGCACCTGACGAATAGCACTTTTGTCTTTTGGATTGTCATATGCTGTTTGTTTGTACTGCCTGTAAACCTCAGACAGGGTTGGTTGCATTTTTTTTGCATCAGAGCTCTGAGCCCGAGGCCACGATATGATATTAACCTCGGATATAAAATGTTAACGTTAATATTTAGTTCCCTCAAAGGCTAAAGTTCGTTCCAGCTCAATAGCATAGATATGTATAACAGCATTGCAGAATTTTAGTGTTACAATGTGGCAATGTTACAGTATTCAGTGTTACAGTATTCCAGCGTATCAGTGTTACAGCATTACGATGTCAGTGTTACAGTATTCCAGCGTATCAGTGTTACAGCATTACGATGTCAGTGTTACAGTATTTCAGTGTTACAGCATTACGGTGTCAGTGTTACAGTAGTCCAGCGTATCAGTGTTACAGCATTACGATGTCAGTTTTACAGTAGTCCAGCGTATCAGTGTTACAGCATTACGTTGTCAGTGTTACAGTATTCCAGCGTATCAGTGTTAAAGCATTACGTTGTCAGTGTTACAGTATTCCAGCATATCACTGTTACAGCATTACGTTGTCAGTGTTACAGTAGTCCAGCGTATCAGTGTTACAGCATTACGTTGTCAGTGTTACAGTAGTCCAGCGTATCAATGTTACAGCATAACGATGTCAGTGTCACAGTATTCCAGCGTATCAGTGTTACAGCATTACAGTGTCAGTGTTAAAGTATTTCAGTGTTACAGTAGTCCAGCGTATCAATGTTACAGCATTACGATGTCAGTTTTACAGTAGTCCAGCGTATCAGTGTTACAGCATTACAGTGTCAGTGTTACAGCATTTCAGCGTTTCAGTTTTACAGCCTTACGGTGTTAGTGTTACAGTATTCCAGCACATCGGTGTTACAGCATTATGGTGTCAGTGTTACAGTATTTCAGCACATCAGTGTTAGTGTTACAGCTTTACAGTGTCTTAGAGAGTAACAGCGGTATAGGTTTAGTGTTACAGCGTTAAGGTGTTACATCATTGCAGCTTTGCAACTTTGCACTGTTTGAGTGTTGTAGCGTCAGTGTTACAGCATTGCAACTTACAATAAGGAGGAACAAAATTTTGCCCTCCAGAAACTGAATTATAGGGCTGCCCTCTGTCGATATTATGTGTTACAGTTTAACAACATTAGAGTGTTAATTATTACTAGTGTTAGTTATATTAACCACAAATCTTAAAACCACAACATAGCTAAGGCCGATATCTGCACGCTGGAGCTGATGAATTGCCCATATGTCTTTCTGATTGTCATATGCTGTTTGCTTATACTGTTAAAAGTGTTTCCTTTGTTGCATTTTTGCATCCATAATCTGATACCGAGGCCGCGATTTGAAACCACAAGATTGTTATTTAGTTCCCCTTAAGGGCTACAGCTCATGATAAGAAACACAAACAGATCGCTTACGCCTGTTACTCTAAATAGCATAATAGTCATGTATTAGAGCATTGCAGCTTAACAGTGTTGCAGCGTTAGTGTTGTAGTGTTAGTGATGCAGCTTCACAGTGATGCAGCATTACAGTGTTGCAGTGTTGAAGAGTTACAGTGTTAGAATTTCTGCATTGCAGCTTCACAGTGTTACAGTGTTGTGTTGCAGTTTTTGTGCTACAGTGTTGCAGCGTGAGGGGTTACAGTGTTAGTGTTTCAGCATTGCAGCTTCACAGTGTTACAGTGTTGCAGTGATGCAGTGGAGAAGCGTTACAGGATTAGTGTTACAGCATTACTGGGTTAAATATTAGTGTTACTGTGTTGAAGGGTTGTAGCTTTACAGTGTTATAGCTATAGAGTACAGTGTTAGTGCATTGCAGCTTTACAGTATTAGTGTTAGAGTGGTTTAGTGTTACAGATTTGCAGCTTTTGAGTGTTACGGTGTTAGAGTGTAAGTTTTACAACATTAGTACAGCATCCGGGTTCAGTTTAATCTTCATTGGTATCGATGTCATAAGACTTTTTTTTGCTCATTTCTTTTGGCTGATGTGTTTGGACCATTTTCTTTTTTTATTTCTCCCCTTCGTCTCAAAAAATGTAACAATTAATAAGATGTGATGCAGAAAATCGCTTAAATTAAACATTTCTTGAATACCACAAGCCTCTAATCATTGCACTTGTTCGCAGCTGGTTAAAGGCTCGCTAACAAAGTTCCTAAAAGTTACTTATTCTTTCTGCAAATTTTTTCTCATTCTTTTTTTAAAAGTAGCATCGAAAAACATATGTTAAATTTAGCTACAAATAATAAGAAGCCTGGGACACACCAAGCTGATGGTTGGCTTTAGTTTATTTCCGCACTGTTGGCTCTGGTCGGACCACATCAGCCTTTTGTGCTTAGCTTAGCGAATTAACGAACAAGAAAAACACCGAAAACAAGGAGAAAAAAAAGCTAAACAGCGGAAAATCTGCAATGTTAGTAATGAAATTAGATTTATTTATATTATTATAAATATTTTTAAAAAATGTGTTTATATATTCACAGTTCTAAATCTTTCGTATTCCTGATTGGATGCTGAATACACACTACTGCCACCTAATGGCAAAGGAGACAGATGCGCCTGGCTAATAATCTTCTCCTTTGCTAAGCTAGCGTACTTCATGTATAGCCACATGTCTACCTTCTAAGCTGCAATACCACTACAACATTGATAGGTTAAGCTAGTCTAGCTCTGATAGCTGCTGTAATATTTGGGCTAATCATTATTTACAGATACAATAAATTTACAGCTTATGAGGTACAATTTAGCTTTTTATCGAACTTTTTCATGCTAAATATTCTTAGCAATAGCAGTGGGATTCGGACTAAAATGCTAATCACCAATTTTTTTGTGTTTACTCATCACAGCAAATTGGTTTTTTTTTTTGTTTTTTTTTTTGTTTTGTTTTTTTCTTCCTCCACATTTCGGACCTAAATAAATCTCATAGACGGTGTTTAAATCTTGATGCTTCATTTAATTACATACAGTGTAACTAAATGTAAAATACAACGTTTACTGGTTCTTTCTTGCAGCGCTAGTAGCGTGTTAGCATAAAGCTCGTATTGTACCTAGCCATCATTTCCTGAATGAATGTTTCTGAATAAAATTTTTCCTTCTGATCGCAGGAAGTTTAAGAAGAAAAAGCCCAAGAGCAGGCAGGACTGGAGGTCAGTGTGCGACTCGACCCCAGAGTACTACTGCGATTTTTCCTCAGCAGAGCTGCATTACCTGGGCATGTGGCTGCTCCGCGTGAGGGCTCAAGTCGGCTCGGATGTCTCACCTTGGGCCATCCTGGATTTCTGTCCCGATAGAGACGGTAAGATTTTCATTCGAAATTCTGTCAGAGAGACAAATAGTAGGCTTCAGTAGAAAATTTTTTTTTTTTTTTTTTTTTTCCCCGCTCATTACCTCAGATGTTCTTTAAAAACAGGGTTATAAATAAACAGTACTGCAGCCTACATCCAGAAATCATCCCCATATCCAACCTACTTTTAGAGTTCCTTCAGAAACGGTGTGCGAGTGCACCTAGAAGATTTTGATGCTGCTTGGTAAGCAAAGGATGGTCCCACTTAATATATATTTGCTGTGGATTTCCAAGTTCTATTTAGGAGAAACTCGTGAATAAGCCTTTGACCTTCTCTGTCTGTGCGGTTTGTTGAAAATCTAACAGGTCGACCGATCGATCGATCAGCGGGGGATTAATCGGGTTGATTTTTTTAAATTATTAATTACAGGATTGCGAAGGGGTGCAGATTTTCTGCTAACTTTCTGGAAAATTCTAATTGAAACTTCATCAGGAGAATTTTTAGAAATATTCAAAGTTACTTATCGGGAATTTAATCGGAAATTTAGGAAAATGTATGTAAACTATATCATATACAAACATTTTGTTTGGACATTAGTAAAGCTGTGACTATTTTATTAATAGATTATAAGACGTACTTTTTCTTTCTTCAGCAGGTGGTGCGTCGGTAATAATGGTCTGTGGGGAAACGCAGTCCTCCGTGTGTAGTTAAATCGACGAAACGAAGCAAATAATTTCCCTCGGTGCTTTTTTGTATTCGAGTTACTCAAGGAATCATTTCAGCCGTAGTCATAAGCTGACATGCATGCAAAATAATACAGTGACTTTGATCTAATTGTTATAATTTTGTTGCTCAGTAAAACTCGAATAGGTCGACCTCTAATATAGCTAATATTTTCCTATAAATTGTTTGGATCTTTTTATTCAAACACCTTCGAATCGTGGAATTTTCAGGAACGTCTTTTGAGGCAGCTGTAGCTGAGCAGGCAATGTTTGTGTTTCGGGTGTTTTCATACTTATTGTGAGATTTCTAAATTTGCTCACATCTCAGCTTTTGTCGTCATGCCCTGTTTTGTGGTCACATTGTTTAGGTTCGTTGTCACGCTCGAGGTTTTGTTGTCATGTCACGGGGTTTCGTTCTCGCTCACAATTTCCTCACCTTTTTGTCAAACCTCTGCAGCTGTGATCGGGCCTCCGTCGTCTGTGAACATCACCCCTGTTGATGGATTGCTGCAGGTTGACATTTTGGACCCTCGGTCCTACACCAATGGCTCCATGAGAGAACTGCTGCCCAATATGTACTACTTTATACAGTACTGGGAAAGGGGCTCCTTAATGCAGGTGTGTATATGTACACACACACACACACACACACACACACTCACACACACACACATGTATATTTAAAACAATTAAAAATAAAATGCCTGCATCGTTTAATAATAATATAAAATTAAAGAAAAATTGTTAACAAATTAAATATCTAAAATATAATATAGAATAAATCGAAAGAATGCAATATTGCACATTTTTATTATTTTGATTAAATTGAGTAATCGATTAGATCAGCACAAATTAAATGGATTAAATAAAGAGAAAAATCGAATTTAATTGTTCACATTTGTAAGGCCCCGGCTGGGTAATACAGATGTGTATATAACTCTACCTTAACTGTTCTACTTATTTCAGCATACTTTAACAAATGTCTTTATTCTTTCCATCTTTCAATTATTCACTGCCTCGATATGCGGAAATGTCAGGATTTTCTCCTATTAAGAGAAAATATATATTTTTTTATATCCCTGGCATTTTTATGCATGTTTTTAAGTTTAATAATAAAAATATATGAATAAAATAAAAAAAGTGTGACAAATGCGAGGCGGAGACAAACTTCCGGTCTGCCTCGTAATACGTTCATGTAAAAATTTAAATCTAAAGCCCTGTACGTCCGTTAGGGGCCACCACCCTGATTATCCATACTACTCGGTCCTCTACATCTGCCTCTTTCAAACCAACTACCTGCATGTCCTTCCTCTTTTCTTCTTCCTGGTGGCTCCATCCTCAGCATTCTCCTCCGATATACCCCATGTCCCTCCTCTGCACATGTCCAAACCATCTCAATCTTGCCACCCTCACTTCATGCACTGTCTGTCTAATAAACTAGTTTCTAATCCTGTCCATCCTCATCACTACCAACATTTTCAGCTCTGCTACCTCCAGCTTCACCACGTCTTTTACTTAATGCCACTTTCTCTAAACCCTACATCATCTCAGGTTTCACCACAGTCCTATCAACTTTCCCTTTCACTCTCGCAGATACTCTTCTATCACAAATCACTCCTGTCACTCTTCTTCACCCACTCCACCCTGCCTGCACTCTTTTCTTCACTTCTCTAACACACTCTCCATTACTTGGCACTGTTGACCCCAGGTATCTGAACTTCTCCACCTCTTCTCCCTGCAACCGCACCACTCCACTGCCCTCCCTCTCATTCACACACTCTGTCTCACTCCTACTGACTTTCATTCCCCTTCTCTCCAGCGCATACCTCCACCTCTCCAGGCTCTTCTCAACCTGTTCCCTACACTCACCTCAAATCATAATATTAGCATAACATCCGCAAACATTATAGTCCACGGAGACTCCTGCCTGACCTCGTCCTTCAATTTGTTTATCACCAATGCAAACAGGAAAGGGCTCAGAGCCGATCCTTTTAGCAGTTCCACCTACACCTTGAACCAGTCTGACGTTCCTACCGCATGTCAGACTGCTGTCACCCTATCCTCATACATGTCCTTGCTCTCTCTTTCATCTACTATCAAAAGTCATGCATGAACAGGACACTAAAAGGAGATGGCGCTCACGATCCAAATGTATTTTTTTTTCCTTCTCAAATCGAATAAAAATAAAATCCACCCTGCCCCACATTCTGACCACAAACTACAAAACACACACATCTGCACAACCTTGATGTTTTTCTGTTGTCTTCTTTTTTTTTTTTTTGTCTTTCCATGATGCATGTTTTATCTTTACAACGTGCTTAGATAAAAAAAAAAAATCCTACAGAAAACAATAAATAAAGCTTTAAAAAATAAATAATAAAATTGAACAGCAGTTCTGTACACAACAGAAACTGGTTAATGAGAAAGGCTGCATCAGCACTCTGTACTGGGTAGTAAGCAGAAAGGCATGGCTTAATGCATAACCAACCATCGAGACAATATCTGATTTCACTTTTGTCAGCTGAGAACAGGAATCGGACAGCATAATAGGCACCAGAACTTGGCAACTGAAAGACGAATCTTTGGATTCTACTGAGGTATACAGAGAATGTCTCAGCCTTTACAGCCACAAGTTTAAAATCTATTTTCGAATTTGGAAATTTCAGGATGCAGTAGAACGGGATTTGCAGCATGGAAGCGATCGCCGGTAAATTTTTAGGATGAATAATGTCAACATGAGTCAAAATCTCGAAGGAATTTTCCTAACAATTCACGGAAGCCGTGCCATGCTGATTAAAGTAGTCTTGAAAGAGAAAGAACGTCCTCCTAATGTTCCAAATATAGTGTACATGATATGTAGTGTTGCTAATATGATCATAACAGACAATTGACCTCATTTTTTTTTTTTTACCAGTTCAGCAGGCTGAGCTGGATTGTGCTTTCGATTTTGAACAACCTCATTCTACTGAGTTAATCAGTTGTTTAATGCTTGTTCCCTTTTAAAATTCTTTACACCTATTTTTTCCGAATTAGAGATTCTTTTCTCGCAAATTCCGACTTTATTCGCAAATTCCTACTTCATTTCTCGCAAATTCCAAATTTATTTTCCTTGCAATTCCGACTTTTTTTTCTTCTTCCGATTTCAATTTTTTTCCTTCCAATTCCGACTTTATTTCTTTCAGTTCTTACATATTTTTGCACAATTCTGACTTTCTCTTGCCATTCTATTTTTCCCAATCAAACTAAATTCAATAATAAAGAGGCGAAATTAAAACCTTCAACGCAACAAGACGCAAAATTTCGTTTGGTGTCCTTATGATTTATGTAATTTAAAACACAATAATCACTTTATAACATTTACAAGAATAATTCGTCTTTATGCTCTATGTTGAGTTTGGTTTGACTAATAATAAACATACGTTTGCATAAGGCATCCGTATTTGTCCATGCCCATGTTAGAGTATAAAAAATTTAAGGTACATTTAGAACAGATAAAAATATGCAATTTAGCCGCTCTCGTACTATTTAACGCAACCTGGAAAAACTATCGGTATGAATTTTTGCCGATATTTCAGGATTAATCTGCAAAACCGATGAATCATTCGACCTCTAATTGTCATGTTAATGACCAGGATCACGGGGGGGGGTTTTTTGTTTTTTTTTATAATGGAATGAACCCCTTTCAAACAGATACCGAATCAGGTTCTCTGCTTGAAGGGCAGCGCTGGCCATGTTTTCATCTACATTTTTTTTCTTCCTTTCTCATTCTTTCTCATTTCACAACAGCCTAATAATGTAACAAGTGCCAATAATGTGGTGATTCTGCCTGAGCTGGAGAACTGGACCTGGTATTGTGTAAGAGTAAAGTCTGTGGATGACTACTACAAGAAGATCAGTGATTTCAGCCCCACCTACTGCACTCAGACAGATGGTAAGTTTACAACAAGCGAAGAAAACAGAAATGGTTAAAAAAAAATAATTAAAAAATTCATCAAATATTAAAATTTTTCCATTATAAATTTTTTTTTTTTTTTAATTCATCAAATATTAAAATTTTTCCATTATATATATATTTTATATATATTTGGGTTATTCTGCTCTTAAAGAATTCAGACTCGGGTTCTAAATCTGACGACATTGAAAAATTGTGGCGTTTAAACATTTTAGAAAGCTCTTATAAAAGGTTTGTTGTATGGACAGGTTTGCTTTTCCATTGCACTTTCGCAAAGAAAAAAAAAAAGGCAAATACAACTTATCTGAGTGGCGTGCAGGCCTGCCCGCGAAAGCTCAAAGTTCATTCATCAGTCAGAGATACAGCGAGAGAAAAGAGGAAGTACGTGTAGACATCACGAAATGATCAGAACCAGCAAATAATGTGTACCTCCTGTATGTGGCACTTGTTGTTAGGGTTGAACGATTTCAGGAATTTTTAAGACCGGAAACTTTTCGTGGGAATAAACTGGGAATTTACAACATTGCAGATAAAAAAGAAAATCTTGAAAGACAATCTAAACAACCAGATTTAATGCAATTTGAGTTGAATTTTGACACATTTCTGCACCTTGACCTATCACATGCACACAGCACATTTACCCGAGGCCTACTGAGGCCACGCCCCTACAACACACAATAATAATAATAATCCTGCACACAATTTTAAAAAAATACCATCTTGGCGATTATTTACGTAAATTACATAAATATTACATAAACAAAATACAACATTATACTAACAATTAAAGTAAAAAATGTAACTGTATCAGTCTGCATGCATGTCAGTTTATGACCAAACAAAAAGTTTGTTTGTATATGAAACAGTTTATATAAATGTATCAAAATTTCTATATAATTCCCATAAATTCCTGAAAACAATTTCCCAAATTTTTCGTTTTTAGGACATTTTCCAGAAATTTCCCACCATTTTGCAAACCTTCTTCAATACCCCAAATATACAACACCTTAAAAATGTGTTACTTAGACCTAAACCTAAACAATAATATAAATAATAATAGAATTATAATCCTACACATGAGAAAGGACCTTTACAGCTGATTTTCCAATGAAGGGTCAAATCTCAAACTCGATTGAGGGCTGAAAATAAATTATATTATCATTAACGTCCTCATGGTTCCTCATCATTTATGGTCATAATATTTTGGACTCTGAACTCTGCTTCTCACGCCCAAACTAATATTTTACACAATAGAGTGCCAGAGTATTGCCTAAGTAATATAAAGCTTAAAGTAACTTATTATTAATCTCTAATAAAAGAATAATAATCAACTTTAACACAAGTAACCTGCATATAATAAGCATTGTGATATTTTTCCCCCTGGTCCTTGGTACGATAGTAGGGTCCTGTGTATTAAGTGACTTATCAGCATTCGAGTTTTCGCATCGACTTGCCGATTCTGAATCATCTCGCGAGTTTCTGTGGGACCCAAGATGCAGTAAAGCCTCCCACACACACACACACACACACACACACACACACACACACACACACACAGTCATGAAGCTGAAACCTGGGAGTGTCAGAGTTGTGATTTGCATGAATGCTCCTCCTGCATCATGCCGACGTGCTACATCTTGCGCAACAAGACATGTCGTCTATTTATGGACGTGATTCATTTTTTTTCCACCCATGAAACTTGCATACTAGTACATTTAGTACATTGCCGGTTTTATCCCCATTAGGCCCATTGCCAGTATGGTTCATTGCCGGCAAGATCGCTGACAAAGGTCCATTGGCGGTAAGGTGTCGGAACTCAGAGCCCGTCTCTGAGGCGACACATCGAGGGTGGATTCTTTTGTTCAGAAGATTCCCAATAATGCTCAGCCAGCTCTAGAAAAACTTAAATATAATAGACACAAACTGCCAATGAAGGATCCTCAGTCTCAGATGAGTAAAAGCAAACTTCTTTATTCCATACACGTTCCAATGAGCTCAATAGAAGATGGGTACCTCACATCAAAATGAACAGCACATCAAAAATGATAGAGCACGCCAAAGTGAGGAAGTACAAGTACTGTCCGTTTCACGCTTGTATTTATACTCTGTAGCCACCGTATCTTACTATTTTTTCTAATTTCTTCACCTTGCGTAATTCCCCTTATTTTCCGATCTTGCCCTCTTTTTTTCAGTTCCCCTTATCTTTGACCTTGGTGCTTATTCCTCCAAACAACACCATATTTGGAGTTCCTGTTTTTTCCCAATTCCCCTTTTATTCGGCCTTTTCCTTGATTTTATATAAAAAAAAATAAGTGAGTATAAAGCCCTTATTTTTCTGGATCCAACCATACGCTGTTTTCAGTCCTCCGAGTGTGAACACCATTTTTGCGGCCTATTTTGTCTTCCTGCACCTGCAATGGGTAAGTGTTATGCTTTACTCTTTTTATAATGCTGTTTGCTATTCTACATTTATTGAATCGAGTTATCTCAGTGTATTAGATTGTCTGTATACATGTGCTTGATTATATTATTTTATTTGGTAGCTGCAAGTGCCCAGGTTATATTTTAATTGTGCATTCTGAACTGATTGTTTCATAGTATATAGAATTTTCTCTTGAATGTGTGTTATCCTTTGCCTACACCTAGCAGTCACCGTGATGTTACCCTGTCTAACATCTTATCTCTGTTGGTCTCTTTTGCTCAGCTCCGCCACGCAAACGTTCTGGAATATCTCCAATGGGTCTTCTTCGCAGACAATACCGCCAGTTCCAGCTCTCCTCACTTGCTGCTGAGCTTGCTCATTTCCTTGAACAACTCTCTGGCCTAACTGTTCCAGCAAATCCCTATCTGCCTCCTCGCATAGTGCAGAGCACTGCTACGCGCGACATGGGCACACAGACCTCTCCTGATTTCTCTGCTACCCGCTATCGAGCTTATGATGACAACTGCAGTGAAGGCTCCTGTCCCCCATCGTTTTCTCCCTATCCCTCACACTGGTCTCCTACATCTCCTGCGCCAAACCAACGTGCTCCTGTGCCTTCACCCGGCCTTGGGCCAAGCTACTCCTTCATGTCTCCTGCAGCTGCAGCAGCCCACCCGCCTTGCTATCCCAATAAAAATGCTTAAAACTCCCTCAAGGTCGTTTTCTGTCCTTCTTTATCTATTCCACACACTTATAACATTCAGTCAGAGAATCTATCCTACTCACACATGTAAATATCTTATTATTACTATTTTATACTTGGTGTAAATAAAGACTTGATTAACATATAGTTAAATAGGTGTTATCAAAACTACTTCTATTGTATCTAATAAGTTTTGTTGGATTAATGTTAGTTTGATTATAACATACGCTAGATAAGGTTGATTAAAATTATTTCTCGACATAGGTCTATGGCCAGTAATGGTGCTGTTGGACACATGATGCATTTTGTGTTTTCTTGTCATTTCTTTAAACAATTGAAATTTGTGTTAAAGGTCAGACCCCATACTGGCAGATTTTCCTGATCTTCCTGTTCTCACTGGTGCTGAGTTTCGGCGCGATTCTGTTGCTCTTCAAATACGTCTCCGAAGTGGCAAAGGTCATCAGGAGCACCTTCTACTCCACGGTCCCACGGCCTGCACTCATCCAAGGGGTACAGAACCTTTTTTTATTTTTTTTTATTTTTTTATTTTTTTTTAAGAGGCCAGTAATGTACCAAGGGCGGCATGACGGCAAAGAAAGCGAGCGAAAACGTGTCCTTGTACACGAACGCAACACGTAAAGTCTAAACGTATCAAACAAGGAGGTTTCACTTTTGTTTAAAAAGGTCATTTTGAAGCCAAATCCAAATTTTGGTTGATAATAAACACGAGGAATAAACATCTATTTTCAGTGCATTCATCATGGAAGGCTTCTAAAATGCCCAAATGGTAACTATATTAGAAAATAAAAATATACAAAAAATGAAAAAATATATTATTATTTTATATATTTTTTTTGCATTTTTAGTTTTTGTATATATATATATATATATATATATATATATATATATATATATATATATATATATATATATATATATATATATATTGTGTGTATATTTTTATTTTAAATTTTTTTAAACTATAAAAAATAAAAAATCTGCCGTTTTAATGTATTTTATTGTCATTTTCCCATCCGCAGTTCCTGAGCGACATGCCCCGCTTATTATACGCCGATCCAGAGACGGAGATCTGCTTTGACAGGGTGGATCTTCTAACCCCTGAGCCTGAGGCCACCATGGTCGGGGCGATCATCCTGGAGGTTCACCTGCCACCCGAGACCTCCCAGCAAAGTGACAGGACGCACAGCCGACACAGCAGCGGCGACTCGGGGGTTTATTCCAATGAAGGATCGAGGCAGAACGAGCTCGGAGAAGGGAAGACGGACAAACTGGGAAAGAAGATAGTTCGAGTCAACGAGCTGGACGAAGGCGTGCAAGACATGCGCGTGTAATCAGGCCGACAAGGGGAACGGCTTTTAACCTTCAGTGCCTCGTCTCGGTTTTCTTCCTTCCCGCCTGCTTCATGCGGAGACTTCGAAAGACGCGTGAAGCAAACGCTTGTGACAGGGTTCCTACGCAGAAAAGTATGGAATCTGATTTAAGGAATTTCCATGGAGAGAAAAAAAATAAAAAGAACGCAGCGTATTGAAAAATACCTGCACTCCATACTGCACTCCATACCAAGAATTTGTAAAAAATATTTTTTTACCTAAAAAAAAAATGTATTAATAAAATTGTAACAGCGCACGTTATACAGTAGTTTAAATGATAGGTTTTTGGGGTTTTTAAGTTTGGAATTTTTTATCAATTTTTTTCGTATCCATTCTTTTCCATTTGAGTCTGGAAAAGTATCGAATTTTGAAAAATGTGTAGGAGCCCTGTTGTTAGGAATCCTTAGGACTGACGTTCAAAAGATTAGCACTTTATCGCTCTTTCTCGCGTCTCCTTTCTCACCATTTACCCGTGTTACTCTTTCAACCCGTTACTGCTGATGGGAATTGCTGAAAATAGAACTGCTGAAGGACATGGCATTAAAAAAGCCCAGCACTGCATATAAACGGTTCGAGCTGCTGGAGCCATGATGTCAAAAACTGTATTGGAGATCCTTTCACTTTCAGCTACACATTGTGATTTTATGTTTCTCATTGTATTGAACTCGTATCACTCATTTTAATACGATTCTTATAGAATCTGATCTTATTAACATCATATTACAATATTCAGTTTATATTCTTTACTTCTGTTTGAAAGGTGAGGTAAAATCACCAGAAGGCACCTCAGTGTGTGTGTGTGTGTGTGTGTGTGTGTGTGTGTGTGTGTGTGTGTAGACAGTTAGATAGACGGATGGATGCATGGATGCATGGTCCCTGAGTTATGATGATTCGACTTACCATCTCCATACTCCTTACAATCACCAGACTCCTGGATAGGCTCGGTTATGTCTCGACTTGTGATATTTTCAAGTTACAATAGACGCATCTCCATCGTAATTCTGGGACAACCTCTATATCATTTATTTTATTTTTTTTGGGGGGGTTCTTAAAACTTAAAGGCCATGATGAAATTGTCCCTTGGTGGCTTGGACATGGTCCACAAGCTATGAAAAGGCACTAGCTCTGTGGTTAAGATGTTGGACTTCTGATTGGAAGTCCCGGGATCCTTAGCAATGCCTTTAACCCTCAACTGCTCAGCTGTATAAATGAGATCGGCCTAAATGAACAAATATAAATGTGAATTTATCTGCACTAAATCTTATTTTAACTCTGTCCTTGTCATTTTTATGCATTTACTACTATCGAGATTCCTCACCAAGAGCTGGTGTACTGATGATGGAAGAGTACGACCGCTGCATCGAGTGTCAGAACTTGATCAACTGAAGCAACCCCAGATCATAACATGTCCATACAGGCTTTTACTTTATGAACTAGGTATAAAGAATATCTCTCTCTCTCTCTCACACACACATATATGTGTCTGTGTATATATATTGTAATTTGAAGGCCATGGGGAAAAAACGTGTGGCTTGGACATTGTCCACAAACGATGAAAAGGCAGGGGAAGTGGTAGCTCAGTGGTTAAGATATTGGACTTTTTATTAGAAGTCCTGGGCCCCTAAGCAATGCACTCAATTATGCATGCAAATTTCCAGTATTTTTGGTTTGTATTTTACTAAAGATACCATTGCCAAATCAGCAGAACTAATGATGTTACCACAAAACTGGAGGCTCTCAATTGTACAGAACGTCTTTAGATGGGCTATAATAAAATTTTGAACATTCACTTGAACTTGAAAACCCGAACCTGTTCCAGCATGGTGACGCGCCTGTGCACAAAGTGAACTCCTTGAAGATCTGGTTTACATGCTTTGGAGAGGAAGATCTTGCTGAGCTCTGATCTCATCCCTACTGAACACCTTTGAGATGAATGTGAACGCTGACTGCACCCCAGGTCTCCTCACCTACATCAGTACCTGCCTAAAATCTAGTGAAACATCTTCCCAGAAGAGCGGAGGGAATTATAAGAGTAAAATGGGACTAAATGTGGAATGCAATGTTCAAAAATTATAT
Organism: Silurus aristotelis; assembly: GCF_946808225.1. NCBI lineage: Eukaryota > Metazoa > Chordata > Actinopteri > Siluriformes > Siluridae > Silurus > Silurus aristotelis. Next base: position 34,494,858 of record NC_139576.1, on the reverse strand, counting down.
ACTGTACTTATGACCAGGTGACCCAATACTTTTGGAAATATAGTGTAGATGTAAAGATGTTCCAATAAAGAGACATAAAAAAATTAACGTGTTGCTATTTTTATCAGAACACAAATAATAAAATTTTGTGTTTGTGGTGTAAATATATATATACAGTGAGGAAAATAAGAATTTGAACACCCTGCTATTTTGCAAGTTCTCCCACTTAGAAATCATGGAGGGGTCTGAAATTGTCATCGTAGGTGCATGTCCACTGTGAGAGACATAATCTAAAAAAAAAAAATCCAGAATTTTTAAACTATTTATTTGTATGATACAGCTGCAAATAAGTATTTGAACACCTGTCTATCAGCTAGAATTCTGACCCTCAAAGACCTGTTAGTCTGCCTTTAAAATGTCCACCTCCACTACATTTATTATCCTAAATTAGATTAGATAAAGAAAGAAAGAAAGAAAGAAAGAAAGAAAGAAAGAAAGAAAGAAAGAAAGAAAGAAAGAAAGAAAGAAAAGGGGACTGAAATAAATAAAGAAAGAAAAAGAAAAGGGGACTGAGAAAGAAAGAAAGAAAGAAAGAAAGAAAGAAAGAAAGAAAGAAAGAAAGAAAGAAAGAAAGAAAGAAAGAAAGAAAGAAAAAGAAAAGGGGACTGAGAAAGAAAGAAAGAAAGAAAGAAAGAAAGAAAGAAAGAAAGAAAGAAAGAAAGAAAGAAAGAAAGAAAGAAAGAAAGAAAGAAAGACTTTTACTTTCACTATAATGAATCATCATCCAGATTTCTTATTTTTCTTTTCTTTTTTGAAGGTCTTTGCTGTGTGTGTGTGTGTGTGTGTGTGTGTGTGTGTGTGTGTGTGTGTGTGTGTGTACAAGCAAGTACACACACACACACACACACACACACACACACACGTATGCACGAGTTGTTCCTGGGGATTTTGAAAGCAGCTCAGGCGGAAGTGTCTGCTGTCAGAATGGGTTTCAGATCAGCTGCATTTTCTCACTCAAGACTCTTCTTCTCTCCAGCTTGTGAAATGTTCCTGTGTAGGAACCTCGAACTCGATCTCCTCCTCCTTCTCCTGGTGGTTGGTAAGCAAATGAATTGAAAATGTATAAGATATAAAAGAGAAAGACAGGATGGTCTTCATTCCTGTTGAGATGAAAAAAAAGTTGTCTTGACTGTGTTGTTTTGTGTTGTGTTGTTTTGTTTTGTGTTGTTTTGTTTTGTGTTGTGAGTCATTCTAGTGTATAGGAAGGTTTGTTGCTATTTTGGTGTTTCCATTCCACTGCTTTTTGTTTCTTAAATATTTGTTATGGAGCCTTACGTATATTTCCAGTATGATTCTACAGACTGGACTATGGATTTCATTACAGAACATTTATACTTTCTTTTTCTCTTTCTTTCGTTTTTTTCTTTTTGAGTTTTCTCTTTTTGGAATGAACAATGTGCTTAAACAGACGTTTTTTCACTACAGACATGAGAAAGAACAAACTCGTGTCGTTTTAAAAAGTAGAGCAACTCCGTTGTTTTGTTGAATTAATTCATGCATTTTACAAGAAGTCAAAAGAGAAAGTATTAAGGGACCGTCTGAAAACTACAAAACGTAAAAAAAAAAAAAAAAAAAAAAAAAAAACCCTAAACCTAAACCAAAAATATTTTATTAATCTTTTTTTAAAGATATTTTAAAAAATATAATATATATATATATATATATATATATATATATATATATATATATATATATATATATATATATATATATATATATATATATATATATATATATAGTCATGCTCAAAATTATTTATACCCTTGGTATTTTTTAGTGTTTTTGAGTTCTTCTGTGATGAATGAGTTTTTTTAATACTTTCATATATTTAATGTGACAAACAACTGAGTGAATACCAACATGATATTTCAAGAACTATTGCATTTTCAGGGTTTTTATTGACAAAAATCACCATGTTCGGAATTATTCATACCCTTTATACCTCCTCATTTTCAAAAGCCTCCAGTCGAATGGGTTCAGGTCAGGGCTCTAGTTTCAAATCTCATTTGATTTGACATTTTGGTATTCTATAATTCTTTGTGGAAAATCATTTCACATTGTTCCCTAAAAATCATAACCTAAACCTCTGTTTGTGCCTGTGTTTGACTAAATACAATGGGTTGTTATTCTAGTCGTCCAGGTCACACACTTTGTAGATGGTCCCTAATTTATAATTTTTTTTATAATATTATTGAAAATTGTGAAAAAGAATTTGTCATTTGTGAGGTTGACATAGAGATATAAATATCCAAGAGTTCGCATATTTTTTAAATTTACATGCTGGTGTTTTGATAAGACAAACATCCATCCATCCATCCATCCATCCATCCATCCATCCATCCATTGTTGTTGCTGGGATCCTCTTCCACTGTTCCATAATGACATTACGGAGCTGCTGAATGTTACACATGGTTCTCCACCTTCTGCATGAGGATGCCCAACAGTTGCTCAATAGGGTTCTGGAGACATACTTGAGAATCCATGTTTCCCTCAATGAAGCTTATCAGTTCCAGCAGCACTCATGCAGGTGCAGACCAGGATGCTACCACCACAATGCTTGACTGTAGGCAAGACACCATTTTCTCGGTACTCTTCACCAGGGCGTTGCCACACATGCTGCTCAACATCTGAGCCAAGCTTATCCAAGTCTTACCAGACCACAGGACATGGTTTCATTAATTCATGCTTTTGGACAGCTTGTCTTCAGCAAACTGTTCGTCATTCAGCTTCAGAAGGGTCTTCCTTCTGGGACGACGGTGATGCAAACTGACTTGCAGCGTGCAGCGTATAATCTGAGCACTGATAAGTGGACGTTCCATTTCTGCAACCTCTGGCGCACAGCTGGAGGACTCAACTTCTTTGATAGACCCTTGTGAGGCCTGTTCCGCGGGGAAAGCGTCTTGGAAAACCTTTGTATGACCTGTAACTCAGTTTCAGGATGTTCCTGATCTTCTTATAGTCTCGGACATCTTTGTGGAGAGCAACAATTCTTTTGAACTGCTCTAATACAAGATACACAAGAATTTTTATTTTCCTGTCAAGCAGACAAAAAAACACGAACATGATGTACCGGACACGTGGCTTTGCATGATTACACAATACAGCTGTTATCACTGAGGGTGTACTCACTTTTCTTGCCAGTTATTTAGACAATAATGGTGTATGTGGTTATTTTTAGAGGACAGTCTGTACTTCTATACAAGCTGCACATTTATTACTCTGAAATATAGATCTAAATTTCATTTCTATAGTATTTTCTAGCTTTGTAAATTATTATATTATATTTGTATATTTTCTTCCTGCCCCTCTAGTCTCAGCCTCTCTGCCACCCCCATGTGATGTTCAAATGATTGCAGTGAACTTGGACTACATACTGCGCTGGGACTGGAATTACACACATCTCAAAATCCCGGTCAACTTCACCGCTGAGTATGTCTTGTAAGTTGGCCCGGTCAGGGTTATGGACAGGGACAGCGTTTCCCGTATGCCAGTGCACTGTCGCACGCAACGTCTCATGTTTGTCTCTTATGGTTGTCATCAGTGTTGCTCGAGTCCATGTTCACGTTACAGTTTTAGTGTTCATGAACATCCACAGCTTCCACTTCTTGATTCCTCTATTACATTACATATCTGTCTGTCTGTCTGTCTGTCTGTCTGTCTGTCTGTCTACCTGTCTGTCCGTATGGCCGTCCGTCCATTAATCCATCCTTCCATCTGTTCACCTGCCAATCTATCTATCTATCTATCTATCTGTCTGTCTGTCTGTCTGTCTGTCTGTCTGTCTGTCTGTCTGTCTGTCTGTCTGTCTGTCTGTCTGTCTGTCTGTCTGTCCGTCCGTCCGTCCGTCCGTCCGTCCGTCCGTCCGTCAGTCAGTCAGTCCGTCCGTCCGTCCGTCCGTCCGTCCATCCACCTGCCAGTCTATCTATCTATCTATCTATCTATCTATCTATCTATCTATCTATCTATCTATCTATCTATCTATCTATCTATCTATCTATCTATCTATCTATGTAGCTAGCTAACTTGTTTACTGTGTTCTCTTTAGCTCAGATGCTGCAGAAGATGAGAGATCATATAAGCGGGCGTGTAAAGGTACCACAGAGAGGTGGTGTAATTTCACAGACTGCGGGCTGCCTTTCTCAGCATCGTTTTTGGTTCGAGTAAGAGCCGTGGCCGGGCTGCAGCACTCCAACTGGACGGTTTTAAATTTCACACCTGATATCGATGGTGAGTGAGAGAGTCTTGTACCAGAGGACCACCACCCCTATGGGGTCTGCAACACCTATGGGGTCCGTGCTGGTAATGCAGGGGGTCTGCTAATTAATGTTAAATAACAAATATTTATTTAAATCATAGTCCACCTGAAAGTAAAAGTGAAACTGCAAATCTTTTCAAATAAAAAAGGTCCTTGACCTGAAAAACGTTAAAGACCCCTATTTGTTGTCAGTTTTCAATTCGAAAGAGTTTTTATGCACTTCTAAAGCTCTATGAATGCAGAATAACAACCAAAGAAAAAGAAATACTAGATAGATCGAGGCTAGCAAAAGATATATGTAACACTAATGGATATTTAGCTGCCTGGATTTTCCCCCTCGTTTTCCCCTGATCTGCTCTCTGGATACGGAGAGCTGGGAAAGCACCAGAAATGTGCAGTGCACACATCATGCTGTTTTGGAGCTTTGATCAGGTTCAAATGAACCATTGTCCCTTTTTGAACTGTGCTTTGCATTGTCTGTTTTCAGGTTACTGACGTATATAGTTTAGATTATCTGTTGAATAGATGCTTCCTGTTTATAAATCGAGCGTGAAAACGTTTTCAGGAGGGTGAATACGTGAAGTGACGTGATGTTCAAATCTTTCAGGCAAGCTAGCGCCACCTGGCCCGGTGAAAGCGACGGCAGACGAGGACATGTTGATGCTTATGATGCCCCAATCGGTCATGAGCGATGTCATGAAGGACCTGCAATACAGGGTGCAGTACTGGGAGAAGTTTAACCCCAATCAGGTAAAACACATTGCATTTTACACCTAGGCCTTCAGTGCTGAACCAATCCACCTCTTAATAGTATCATAATGACCCCACGACTATAGAAACCATTTTATCCAGAAACCTGCTGCATTACAGACAGGAATCTTATACAGTAAGAATGACCATAAATGAGCAAGTCTCTTTTTACTGGAGCCACAGCTGCACCGCCTGCATGCATCATAGCAGCAGAGGTGGCAAAAGTATACACATCCTTCACTTAAGTAGAGACACTCATGTTTTAAAAGACTCTGGTGAAAGCTGAAGTACTGACTATCAGTACTGTACTGAAAAACTGTAAGGATTATTCGAGAAATGCTCCATAGCAATCGAAAACTACTATATGACGACTGTCAGGAACACGGATGCAGGGCCGGATTAATCTGTCAGTGAGCGTGGCAGGACCCGGGTGTGACTGGGTGAGTGCGGACCCAAATGCAGGATGCACACAGGGGGTATGGAGAAAACAGGCTTTAATGAAAGGGCACAGGCAAAAGCAAAGCTCAATGAACGATCCAGAGTCGAAAACACAGGAAAACAGAGCGATGCAGGAAAAGACAAAACCAAAATTCGAAAACAGTCCAAAAAATCCGATAGCCAGCAAACTGAGCAAAAGGGGCAGAGCAAAACACAAAAACAGTCCAGAGGTCAAAACCAAAACAAAGCAGAACATGGATCAGGAACAGGAGCAGGAGCAGGAGCTGGAGCAACGACAGGTTGAACCATTTTGCGTTTAATGACTCACACAATAAACTGATGCCTTCAATGTTTCGGGGGTTGAGACAATTCAGGTGAGACGAAGTATAATATATTTTGATCAGCATGCCATCAATAATTGATAATGCAGGAACGTCGGACGATTGTACGGAATCAATGTACCTGATGGAGGTTGAACAAGTCGTTTTGAGAATTTCGATTCTGATCTAAGAAACGCTCCAAAGCGACCAATTGTGATGGATATTTCCAGGGTTGGAACCCTGTAGATGTCCTCAAACATGATGCAGTCCTGTATCTCAAACTAGCATCCCTTCATATATCCCAATGCTTAGTTCGGAGGCCATTTTATTATATTCTCCTTTCTTTCTGCTGTTTAACAGAAAGGCACAGAGGTTTACGGCAGTCCACACGCCCCCCTGAGGGCACTGAAATCCGGGACCGAATACTGCGTGCAAGTCAGCATCTTCAGCTTGGAATATAACAAGAGCAGCAACTACACATCTCCACTGTGCATCTACACGAAAGGTAAAAGCACACTGTTCTCTTCCTTTGCTAAAAACGTGGCTGATGTTTTTTTCTTGCATGGACATTACAAAGTATCCTTGTCACGTTTACGTAGATCGCTCTTTGGCGTGGGTGGCGATTCCCGCCGTGGTGTGCGGCGTTGCTCTTTCGGTAGTGTTATTATACATAGGTCACAAATTCAGAAGCAAATCTGAAGAATACCCAACTCCTGAGATCTTCCTAGTAAGGATCGCTTTCTTCTATAGTTTCCACTGTACATAAGTTGACTAACAAAATAAAAGGGTCATCCCTTATATCAAAATATATTTGATTTGAATAATTTTTTAGTCTTTTTCTGCAACTATATACACTGAAATTGAGATGAAACAGGATACAGTGTGCATTCCCCTTCTCAAATACGTTGTTTTTCTCATGTTATTTTCTCTTGTTAGGAATTTTCGTCTGCTCCTTTGCTCCTTGAAGCCCAGGAAGAGTGTTTCACTATAGCTCAAGTGATCATGCCAGCTATACAGCCGGCGCACACACCACCGGAGGAAGAACAAGAGGAGGAAAATTTACCAGATCTCCAGGCTCCAGATTTCATGTGCCATTGCAAGAATAATTCTGTGCAGGACTCTGGCTTCAGCTCTGGACTAGAGAGCTGATCAGTTGTAAGGAAAACTGGTGGAAAATGTGGATTTGAAGAGGTAAAAAAAAAGGAACGGAAGCCCTCTGACAGGTTGATGCACAAGGCCTCATACTTGGCAGTTTTTGCTTCACCGGTCATTGGAAAACCGTAAAAGACACCAGAGCTCGGAAATGAAATTCTCAGAACGCCTCGTTCAACCTCGACATCATTGTAAAGAAAAAACTGTAATGGAGGTCTGGGAAGAGTGCAGCAAAATTCTCTGATGATTCTCAAGGGATACCTTGTGTGTTCAGAGAATATGGCAACCAGTGCTGTGATATACCACGAACTCTTGAAGTAGTTATTATAATAGCATGTTATTATAATTGCATATTATGAGATGGTATCAAAACGTTTTGGGACTGGCTGTGTTTACAAGAAAGTACTGTATTTATCTACATTTCAACAATATTACCTTCAAAATAGTCTCCTTGCACAGCAGCATGGCGCTCCCAATGTTGATCTGGAAGATGTCCTGAAAGTCCTATTCGCGCCAGATCGCCGCGATGGTGTCAACCTTCGTCACCCGAAAACAGGAAGTGGAAGCTACAGAATCTTCAAATCTCAACAACTTTGGACAACAACACTGGGAAATGATCTTTTTTTTTATGTTAAGCTGTTCATAGCCTCAGATTACTGTTCTTGGCTTGCAGAAGTGTCCTGATGAATCCTGACGTCGCAGTCCGTCCACCTCAAAATTTCATCTGTGTTTTCGGTACGGCTCGAGTAACCACAGGAGATAAAGGACTGCCAAAATACTTGAAAAACCTTAAACCACAAACAATGCTGTGATGCTACAGAGACCACATTTTATCTTTGATGTGATTGGTTATTAACTGGATCTCCCATAATTATATAATAATGATGTCAGGATTTGGACCTATTGCATTGTAAGACCTACGTCTATGGGAATCACATGACAAAAGAACAAAGGAGAACTCAGAGGACTCGTGAGCTGAACCGCTCGATTCTGTTTCTTGTACTGTACGTAACCTACAGAGATTTTGCGATGCTTCGCTCGCACGCGTCATATAATAATAATAGTATTATTGCAGTGTTGCTTACAGATTACAATTTTGCACTGATTAATATATTTAGAAACGATGACTGAATGCACTGTTTCAAAAATAAAACCAGTCTTTTATAAAGGTTACTGTAATCCCAGTGGTGAGCCATGAATTTCACACCCAGGCCTTCGTGTTCTATCTCAATCAGTCCACCTCTTAATAGCATCATTATGACATCACAGCTATAGAACCCATCAATATTATAAAGAGACGCAGTATAAAAGTGCGCTGCATCACAGATCTCATTAATCTCATGCTGTGAGATTAAATGGCAAGAAACCCAATGAACACAATTCAACAAGTCTCCTTTCACTGGAGCCACAACTGCACCGCCCACATAAATCATCTCTAGCAGAAGCATTGATATTCACCTTATAAAATACCCTAGGGTTTCGGTGCATTTTTGTAGTCCTCCAACCATGAAATTCTAGGGATTAGGGTTTTCCTGAGGATTTGAAATGACGGCATATTGAGTGTTAAAAGAGTGAAAGAAATCGCAAATTCTAAACGGCTCATGAAAAAGATGAAAAGATGAAAACAGCGGTTTTGAACTGTTTCCTCATGACATCCAGCTTTTCTTAAAAAGTCCGTCTTTTAAATCTCCTTGAAAGTGTATCTGCAACCAAATCGTCAGCCGTTAATTAAATTCACACAAATACATTTGAGCTTGTGGAGTTCGCTATGCGGTTTGCAGGCTCCATTCGAAGGATGCGAAAATGCGACGTTACCGTATGCCTGCTAGATGGCGTCAACTTGAAATTTGATTGGTTGAAGCAGCGGTTTTACAATCATGATTCTGAAGGCCTCATGTCAAATTTCTTTGACCCTGGCGACACTTAACGGCTAAAATTTGTTTGGATAGAAACTGTACAGAAACATACACTACAATATTTTTACCGTTCATGCATAACATTATGACCACCTGCCTGATATTTATTTGAAAAGCACTCATTAACGTTTTATTAAAGTGCGATTCATGTAGCGTGTATTTCTGTTTGACGAGTTTTATTAGAAATATAAAAAATATTAAAGAGGCGAAATTCAAACCTTCAATGCTGCACACAGTGGTAGCTCAGTGGTTAGGACATTGGACTTCAGATCCGCAGGTCGTGAGGTCAAATCTCAAACTGTCACTGCTGGGCCCTTAAGCAAGGCCCTCAATCCAAGTTCCTCAGTAGTCAATCGCCAAATCTGCCAAATGCCGTAAATAATAATGTTGATAATGAAGGAAGGGGTAAAGCATGACCGGGGGACACTGATAGATGAAAATAAACAACAACAAGGTGGTGTGATGCGGCCCAGGCATGTGCAGTATTGACAACAAAGGATTTCTCGAAATTTGGTGTCATTTTTTGACAATATTTATATATTACATATACGTTATATAATAACGTGTTAATAACCCGTTAACGCAAATTCATTTTAAAACCACTAATTTTATTAACGTGCGATTGATGCAGCACCCGTTTCTGTTTGACCTTTTTTTTTTTTTTTAATGAATAAATATTAAAGTGCCAAAATTCAAACCTTCAACGCAACACACATTTATTCACGACCTCCTTTCTTTACTCAGATATAAAAAAAACTAAAATTATCTCCAGCAAAAAATTATTTTTAATCACTAAACATATGTTTTACTGATCCGTCAAGTCTCAAATCGAGCACCTAAATCCGCCATGATGCGCACATCCGTCTCTTAAAACCGTCAGTGTGGAAACATAGCACAAGTTCCGTTTGGTGTCCTGATGATTTACGGTATTTACGTTCATTTAAAACACCATAATTACTTTCAAACATTTTACAAGAATGTTTTGTCCTCATGCTTCTATGTTAAGATTAGTTTCACTAATAACAAACATACATTTGTATAAAGCGTTCATATTTGTCTACGGCCATGTTGGTTAAGTTGCGATTAATCTTGAGTTGTGATTAAACTCATGACAATCGTGTGATTAATCGAGCACCGCAATCCACATTTAATCACATAATATAAATCCTTCCACTCTTCTAGGAAGATGTTTCACTAGAGTTTGGAGTGTTCTTCTAGACATTTGTGGTCATCAACCTCAAAGGTGTTAGTAAAGTCAAGAACTGATGTAGGTGAGGTGAGGAGGCCTGGGGTCCAGTCAGTGTTCACATTCATCCCAAAGGTGTTCTTACTCTCCAAACTGTGTAAACCATATCTTCATGGAGTTTGCTTTGTGCACAGGGGCATTGCCATGCTGGAAGAGGTTTGGGTTTCCAAGTTTAAGGGAACGCAGAATTTTCTCTTACTGCATCCATTAGCCTTGTGCTATTTTGTCATTTACAGATAAAACAAGGAAAAAGCATTAAAGCTTAGTAAAGCCTTAAACAAAGCTTAGTTAAGAGATTAGTCCTCTGTCACATGATGAACTGGGTGTGTTTGGGTTCATCTGTAGCTGGATGACGTCAGAGGAAAAGATGGAAAGACAGCTCTCAAGAATGACTCGTTGTTTGTATGTAGTGTGCTGCCACCTGCTGAAAGCATGGCGCATTGCAAGTATTATTATTACTATTATTATTTAATACACAAACACAATAAAGTTTAATATTCACATTTTTATTGAATATTAAAGGTATGCTTTCTACATATAGACTGTACCCATGGAATGGTTGCATTCTAGGTTAACTATATATTTATAGTTACACACGAAAATAAGTTTTCATACACAACATTTCACCTTTCACCTTAGAAATATTTCTAAGCTAAGAAATATGTTATCTATATCTGATGCAGAGAAGCTCGTCCATGCATTTATGACCTTCAGAATAGACTACTGTAATGCATTACTAGGTGGATGTCCTGCATCATTAATAAACAAGCTTCAGTTAGTTCAGAATGCCGCAGCAAGAGTTCTTACTAGGTCAAGAAAATACGATCATATAACCCCAATCTTATCGTCCCTACATTGGCTTCCTATTAAGTTTCGAATAGACTACAAACTACTGCTACTCACTTATAAAGCACTAAATGGTTTGGCTCCCATGTATCTATCCAGTCTTTTAACACGCTACAATCCGTCACGCTCCCTGAGATCTCAAAACTCTGGGCTTCTAGTAGTTCCTAGAATAGCAAAGTCCACTAAAGGTGGTAGAGCATTTTTACATTTAGCTCCTAAACTCTGGAATAGTCTTCCTGACAGTGTTCGGGGCTCAGACACACTCACCCAGTTTAAGTGTAGATTAAAAACATATATTTTAAGCAAAGCCTACACATAACACACATCACACACATCACATCACAACCTTGTGCTCCAGAATATATGATTACATACACATTATCAACTTGTGCTGTTAATATCATGAACAGCAGCTACGCTAATTCCTCTCCACTGCTTCTCTTTCTCCCCCCATCCCGAGGCATCCTGAGGTTTGGCCAGCTCCAGTCACGTCCCACCTCGTGAAGATTATGGACCTATGGATGATCATGGAGAAGTAGATGCCGAGTGTTTAAAGGCCCTGGCATGGAGAAGCTGATGCTGGATCTATGATGATCACAAATTGTTCTGTATTGTTGAAAGATTTATGACCAAACTCTTGATGTCACCCATATGAGGATGGGTTCCCCTTTGAGTCTGGTTCCTCTCAAGGTTTCTTCCTCATATCATCTAAGGGAGTTTTTCCTTGCCACTGTTGCCACGGCTTGCTCATTAGGGACAAACGCACACCATTCACCTTCACTGTTGTTTTCTGTACAGCTGCTTTGAGACAATGTCTGTTGTGAAAAGCGCTATACAAATAAACTTGACTTGACTTGACTTGACTTGACAACAATAATTGTTTTTCGTGCTGTTACATTATTTACCGTGTTGTTATAAATGTTATAAATTAATTAATAAAAAAATTAATAAAATCAAGAGTGCACTTAGGAACCAGTGCCTTATGCAGTACTTTGGTCCAGATACTTCTGTTGCCATTAATTCCTTTGATTATTGACACATTCTGCACAAAAAATGAGACAAAATTAGCACAAAAAAACCCACAATACTAAAAAAAAAGAAGGTATAGAAGCAAATAATGCAGACACTGCTGATAAATCAGGACGTTCACACACTTCCCAGTCACGCGATGTGTGAGAAAGACAAAAAAAAAGGAAGTGCTAGATTTTGAAGACATGCTTTAATAACATACTGCTACACCACGTTTACGACGTTTTGCGTTTGGAGATCAACAGATGATCAGGAGACAATAGTTCAGAATTTCCGCTCTCGTTACTTGATCCAAATGTGCTCAACTAAAAATGGACAATCAACTTCTACAGTAAAATCTTTCAAAGAAACACTGACTTTAAAAAAAGAAAAAAGAAAAAAAAAAGAACTGAAAGTTTGTGCCAAACTGAAACAGGAATCCATAACAGCATGATGGACATTTTTGGAACTTCTATACATTTCCAGGTCTGGAACAAGATGTTCCAAACCTGCACAAGCATCCTCGAGAACATTTTCCAGTCTGCAAAATTGTGCGACTGGAATATTGTCATGCATATTATAATACGCTTACTAATCAGATTATATGGTTGAATTATTCATTTCATTACATATATAATGTAAATGTACCAGAATCAGTGGGAGCTTAATTTATCATTGCATAGAAAACACCTGCGACTAAAATAATTGCTGGAAATTAGCTTTTTTCTTTTTTTTGTAATTAAACACTTTTGCTGCAGACTGCAACAAGCTAGCCAGATAATGATCTTTCGAATGTTGGGGATTACTTGGACAAAACAGCAATTATTATGCTTTGAATTTAGCGGTAATGTATTATGTGTTACGGCCCGGAGCCCCTTTAAGAAGGTAGCGGATGGAGGTAAGTCATGTGACCGAGGCATCATGACATGCATCAAGAGTGAGTGAAAGACAGATGTGGCGGAGAGAATGAGGTCATTTTCCAAAATAAAAACATCGTTCAGAATCAGATAATAAATCAAACGGAAATAATGTAAGTTATGTATTCTTTCTGTGCGGCCCGGTACCAATTGACTCAGGGGTTGGGGACCACTGGGCTAGAAGATCAGGTAGCACCCACTAGTGTTGGATATCCCATTCTAGATTTAGTCATCAGTCCTGTTCGAATACCCTCCACTCTTCAGGGAAGGCTTTCCACTAAATTCTCTGGCGATTTTTGTGATCATTTAGCTCCAAGAGCATTAGTTAAACCAGAAGAAGATCTGGTGTTTGGACTGTCCTGCAGCTCATTCCAATATGTTGTTTAGTGGGGTTTAGGATTTGAGTTCTACTACACCAACCATGTGTTCGAACCCTAACCCTAACCCAACCTCTTCAGTCCAGGGAAGGAAAATTAAATACTTAAATACAAATACTTCGTTACTGTACTTAAGTAAATTTTTTACTTTTGACTTCACTATTTATTTTTCAGACAACTTTTAACTTTTTACGCGTTACATTTTTTTTACACCAATATCTGTACTTTCTACTTTATCATTTCCCGGCTCTCACACATGACAGAAATAAAGCGGTTTACGGAACGAACGATGAGCAAGATAGAAGGACACAAGAATTCAGGGGTTAATGTAGATGAGACAGAGGGAGTCAGCGATGTAAACATGACCGAGCACAGAGACATTACTGTCACCTGACCATCATCATCTTTTCTCTGTGTTCTGAAGATGAAGATGTTGAGGTTTTCGTTTTTAAGTGACGACGATGGACAGGATTAGAAATTAGTTTATCAGACGGTCAGCGCATGTAGGACGTTTTGGAGACAAGGTGAGGGAGATTGAGATGGTTTGGACATGTGCAGAGGAGGGACATGGGGTATATCGGTTATAGAATGCTGAGGATGGAGCCACCAGGAAGGAGGAATAGAGGAAGACCAAGGAGGAGGTTTATGGATGTGGTGAGGGAAGACATGCAGGTAGTTGGGTTGAAAGAGGCAGATGTGGAGGACAGAGGGGGTATGGAGACCCCTAATGAGAGAAGCTGAAAGAAGAAGAAGACTTAAGTACATGTCAGAGCCCAAACTTCTTTACTTTAACTTGAGTAAAATAGTATAGTCAGTGCTTCAACTTTTACCAGAGTCTTTTAAAACATGAGTGTCTGTACATCTACTTAAGTGAAGGGTGTGTTTACTTTTGCCACCTCTGCAGACCAGGAGGTTGGACTGACATTAAGGTGTTCGAATACTTTTGGCCACATATAATAATAAATTGAAAATATGGCTGTGATGGTTGTATGTTTAATAAGCACAATTTATCTTATTTATTTAGGGGGCGTGGTTATGGAGTAGGGGGCATTTCCAAAATGGCGTCACGACCCTTCTAGTTTGTGTTTGACCCGGAAATACACGTCATCCATTTACCATCACGGTTAACACTTTTGTCCACAAAAACCACGAGACTCCGAACAGGCTTGTGTTTAACTTTCACACATTTTCGTGTGCATTTCCTGCCCTAACAAACACCCCCCCCGAAAATGCACTGCTACTTCTGCATTTTGGTTTCTTGTCGGACGGAAAAAACTTGAGAGTACCCGTATTTCAAACGCCCTCGCTGTCTGTGTCGGAGTGCACTTCGCAGGGTGCGACAACACTGCGTAGGCACCCTACGTAGCCCCCTATGTGTCCAAGAGGAAGCCATTTGGGATTCAAGTCACCACTGCGGAAGTGAGTGGCCTGTTGGAGAAAGATGGAGTACGTTTGGTGGATCTGATGGCCGTTATGGAGTGGGGATTCGCGGTGCTTCTTTGTGGGATGGTGTTCGCGAGGCACTGTGGTGAGATTTATAACATTTTATTAGAAGAATAGGAAATTAGAGACTGGGTTAATGCGATGACGTCGATCAGGACTGGGTGTAGATTGAAGGGCCAGCTGGGGTTTGAATCTGGGGCTGTTTGTGGATCTGGATTTGGATCTGAGGTTGCTGGTGGATCTGGATTTGGATCTGAGGTTGCTGGTGGATCTGGATCTGTGTTTGGGGTTGGATCATAAGATGAATTAATCACTCCTATAGTGACAATGCAGAGTGACACACACACACACACAACACACACACACACACACAACACACACACACACACACAACACACACACACACAACACACACACACACACACAACACACACACACAACACACACACACAACACACACACACACAACACACACACAACACACACACACACACACACGACAATTATGGCATTTGGTGGAAGCCCTTATCCAAAGTGACATATTTACACAACTTAGCAGTTAAGGGCCTTGACCCACAGAGAGCGAGAGAGAGAGAGAGAGGGAGAACGAGAGACTTTGCCTTTTAGACAGACAGATAGAGAACGAGAAGAAAAAAGAGTGAGAGACAGATAAACACAGAGGGAGAGAGAGAGACTTTGTCTTTTAGACAGACAGACAGATAGAGAATGAGACGAAGAAAGAGAGAGCGACAGATAAACTGTGAGACAGACAGATCAACAGAGAGAGACAGATAAGCAGTATGAGAGACAGACAGATGAACACGGAGGGAGAGAGAGAGAGAGAGATAGAGAGAGAGACTTTGTCTTTTAGACAGACAGACAGATAGAGAATGAGACGAAGAAAGAGAGAGCGACAGATAAACTGTGAGACAGACAGATGAACAGAGAGAGAGAGAGAGAGAGAGAGAGAGAGACTGTCTTTTAGACAAACAGAGAGAATGAGACAAAGAAAGAGAGTGAGAGACAGATAAACAGTGTGAGAGACAGACAGACGGATGAACACAGAGAGACTTTGTCTTTTAGACAGACAGACAGATAGAGAACGAGACAAAGAGAGTGAGAGACAGATAAACAGTGTGAGACACAGACAGACAGATGAACACAGAGAGAGAGAGAGAGAGAGAGAACACACACACACACACACACACACACACACACACACACACACACACGACGATTATGGCATTTGGTGGAAGCCCTTATCCAAAGTGACATATTTACACAACTTAGCAGTTAAGGGCCTTGACCCACAGAGAGCGAGAGAGAGAGAGGGAGAGCGAGAGACTTTGCCTTTTAGACAGACAGATAGAGAACGAGAAGAAAAAAGAGTGAGAGACAGATTAACAGTATGAGAGACAGACAGATAAACACAGAGGGAGAGAGAGAGACTTTGTCTTTTAGACAGACAGACAGATAGAGAATGAGACGAAGAAAGAGAGAGCGACAGATAAACTGTGAGACAGACAGATCAACAGAGAGAGACAGATAAACAGTATGAGAGACAGACAAATGAACACGGAGGGAGAGAGAGAGAGAGAGAGAGAGATAGAGAGAGAGAGACTTTGTCTTTTAGACAGACAGACAGATAGAGAATGAGACGAAGAAAGAGACAGCGACAGATAAACTGTGAGACAGACAGATGAACAGAGAGAGAGAGAGAGAGAGAGAGAGACTTTCTTTTAGACAAACAGATAGAGAATAAGACAAAGAAAGAGAGTGAGAGACAGATAAACAGTATGAGAGACAGACAGATGAACACAGAGAGAGATAGAGAGAGAGACTTTGTCTTTTAGACAGACAGACAGATAGAGAATGAGACGAAGAAAGAGAGAGCGACAGATAAACTGTGAGACAGACAGATGAACACAGAGAGAGAGAGAGAGAGAGAGAGAGAGAGAGAGAGAGAGAGAGAGAGAGAGAGAGAGAGAGAGAGACTGTCTTTTAGACAAACAGATAGAGAATGAGACAAAGAAAGAGAGTGAGAGACAGATAAACAGTGTGAGAGACAGACAGACAGATGAACACAGAGAGAGAGAGAGAGAGAGAGAGAGAGAGAGAGACTTTGTCTTTTAGACAGACAGACAGATAGAGAATGAGACGAAGAAAGAGAGAGCGACAGATAAACTGTGAGACAGACAGATCAACAGAGAGAGAGAGAGAGAGACTGTCTTTTAGACAAACAGATAGAGAATGAGACAAAGAAAGAGAGTGAGAGACAGACAGACAGATGAACACAGAGAGACTTTGTCTTTTAGACAGACAGACAGATAGAGAACGAGACAAAGAGAGTGAGAGACAGATAAACCTTGTGAGAGACAGACAGACAGATGGAGAGAGAGAGAGAGAGAGAGAGAGAGAGAGAGAGAGAGAGAGACTGACAAACAAACAAACAAACAGAGAAAAAAATGAATGAAAGATTCTGTAAGCATCTCAACAGTTCTGGGTCTTCATTGTCCTATTTTTTGTTTCAAGATGCGCCAAATATTTTCATTTGGTAAAGGCCAAGCTGGGGTTTGTTGATGAAACATATTATTGCTATAAAAATCATTCGATTTTTGATTATTTGTTTCAGCAACCCAAAATGTAAGCGCCGGCAGTAAAAACCGAGGAAAAGTAAGAGAAAAGTGTGACTTGTGTAATTGTTGTGTAATCGTAAATTAAATTGTCTGCATTGAGCATGTCCAAATTGTGATATTGTGTATAATCTTCCTTTGGGTGAAACTCGCCAATCATTTCTTAACAGTATTATAATTAGAGGTCGACCGACAGTGTATTTTACCGATAGCGAGGTTGGGTCATAGTTGCCGATAACCGATTAACCAACCGATTTTTTAAATGGATACTGAATTAAAAATGACAAACACTCCATGTAAACAAAACAAAAAAAAACACTGAATCATGTAAATGTGCTAAATAATATAAATAGGAATATATGAATAAATATTGAAGTAAATAAAAGACATGCATTCAAACTGAAAGAAAAAGCAAAATAAATAAAAACTGCTATATCCAAAATCAATGTGGAAAAAAGACACTTTGAATAAAAAGCATGCAGTGTCAGTGATTCGCCTCTAGAGGCTGCCCTTGTACTGTATAAAGCAACCTGGAAAAACTATCAGTGTGGATTTTGTGATTTGGTGTTGGATGTGATATGGGGTAGGAGCTGCGGTTGGATCTGAATCTACCACAGTGTAGCATCCCTTCTTTTTTTAACAACATTCTGTAAACATCTGGGAACTGAGGAAACAAGTTGATGGAGTTTTGGGAGAGGAATGTACTCCCATTTTTGCTTGATGTAGGATTTTAACTGCTCAACAGTTCTGGGTAGTCGTTGTCCTGTTTTTTGTTTCAAGATGCGCCAAATTCATGTAGATGAAACGTTATTATTACTATAAAAAAATATTTGATTTATGATTATTGGTTTCAGCAACGCAAAAAGCAGTCAGTAAAAACCGAGGAAAAGTCAGACTTGTCCTGAACGTTGATCTGATTCTTTCACTGGGAAAGTTCTTTCACTAGCAATCAACTACCGGTGCTGATTAATCGTCAAAACCGATGAATCGGTCGACCCGTATTTATACCAGTGATGATGATAATGGGAAAGAATCACATGATGACTCCCAATTGATTTATTTTATTTTGTATCTTTTTATGTAAACTATCGATTCTACGTAAGGCTGCATTTTGGTTTCAGAGTGTTCGAGCGAGTTGGCACCGCCGAAAACGGTCAAAGTCGAATCGTCAGTGTTGAGCTGGAGCCAACCGAAAGACCCTACGGACGTCATTTATGTCGTTCAGTTCAACACGTAAGTCAAATACTTAAAATTCTGCCTGGTGGTCAGTTGGTCAGTCCGGCATGATGACAGGAAATCAAGTCAGGATTAAATTATAGATCATTGTAGTAGAGCCAGTAGCTTTGAGGTGGTAGCATAGTGGTTAAGGCATTGGCTCTGAAGGTTGTGAGTTCAAATCCCAGCCACACCAAGCTGCCTATTTTTGGGCCCCTAAGGAAGGCCCTTAACCTCAAAGCTGCTCAGATGTATGAATGAGATAAATTTAAGTTGATCTAGATAAGGGAGCCTACCAACCTCCTTAAATGTAATAGTAGTAGATGTTTGAACTCTCGATATTTGTTTTGGATTTGATCGGAAGCACATCTTCCCCCACAATTTCAGGACGTTGAACGACTGGCACATTGTCAGCCGAGGCCCTTCGGAGCGGTTCAACTTCTCGGCGACTGCTGAGGATTACTACGGGAAGGCGTTCCGGGTGCGAGCCGAGAGAGGGAACCAGACGTCCGTCTGGGCGTTGTCGAAAAGAGTCCAGTGTACACACCGTAAGCCGTCTTTATTTTCCCATCTCGAACTGCGATTCGTTTCTGAATACAAATGTTCCCCAGGTCAGTTGTTCCCGATGGAGCCCTTCTCCTCTTCATATGGACCTGATGGACATTTTTCCATCTCCATCTTTTCCGTCTCCGCCACTGCTCGATCCGTTGTGGAAACACAATTTGTACTGCGCATGTGCGAAATCGCTGCCACTTCCTGTCATCACCAACATTTTTATGCAATCTTGCGATTATGGGCTCTGAGCCGTTTTTTTATTTTTTTATTTGTACAGCTTCAAGAATTTTTCTTTTTAAAAATAGAAATTCCTGACATTTCTGCATATCGAGGGAGTGACCGAATGAAGGTTCGAAGAAAGGAATATGTTTATGAACAAATTAATGGAATGAATAAATAAGTAGCTATCATGTATTTTTAAATGCAGACATTTGTGAAGGTACGCTGAAAGAAGTAGAACATATTTGCTTTACCCAAATGGGTTAAAAAAGTTTCTTGTTTAATCTGATCTCCATCCCACAGTTCACACGTGCACTCCTGTGGTCGAGCTGAAGGTGGAGACGGACAAGGTGCACCTGTGGTTGAATCACAGAGACCAGAGTCTGAAGGATGAGAAAGGTGGACACCTCATATTCAGACTGTTCTACTGGAAAAGAAACCACACCAATGAAAGCAAAGTACGTGCGTACTGTACCCTGAACATGTTCACTGCTTGGGAATGTGTAATAGTGGATTGGTTTTATATACACGTGGAGCAATCATTATAGATATGGAATGATAAATGATTATTAATTCTGTATATTTATAAACGACATCGATAGTGCTTTGTGTTCTTGTATATATATATAATTATATATTTTTTTTATATATAAACGCTTCCAGGAGGAAGTTACAAAGTCCAACCACTTCGTCCTTAAGGACCTCGAGCCGGGGCAGGAATACTGCTTCCAGGTCAATTTTTTATTTTTACACAAGCCGTTTGGAATGCCCAGCCCTGAAATCTGCAGGGTGATTCCCGAATCATGTGAGTCATCCCAGGATTTATATAACATCTGTGTAATGTGGTGAAACTTGATATGAAAAGTAGAGGTTGAATCGATAATTGAATGCTGGAACAAGTATTTTCCGGGTTGCGTCTGCGCTGGATTGGCTGAAAAGGTCCACTGGCATTATACAGTACGAGAGCGGCCTCTAGAGTCGAGTCACTGATGCCACTTTTTGTTTGTTTTGAGTAGAGGTTAACCGATAGCTAGGTTGGATCTTGAAACTTGCTGATCACCAATCAATTAACTGATTTTGTAATGGATACTGGAAAAAGGAAAAACAAACATCCACACTCCTTGCAAAATAGTACTGAACTTTATTACGAAAGTACAAGATAAAAAAAGTACTGTATCATGTGCTAAATAAAATAAATATGAATATATTAATTCATAAATATAATTCTGAATAAATGAATAAATTTTTTTCATAATAAAAATGTGTTCCTTGTTCACTGTGCGCACGCCATGCAGCACGCAGTCTCTCATGTAAAATCAAACCGCGCGCGGTGTCAGTGATTCACTTCTAGAGGCCGCTCTCGTAATGAAACCTGGAAAAACTATCTGTATGGATTTTTGCCAATAGTTCCATCGAACAACAAGCGCTGATGATTAATTGGCAAAACCTATTAATCCGTTGACCTCTAGTTGATGTTAGTTCATAGTGCATTAACTAAAGTTAACAGACAAAATGTAAATTAACTCAATTCTAAAGTTATTAGTTGAAATAAACAAACAATAAACAATACCTTAAAGCATTTATTAACTTCAGTTATTTTTACAAATGGAATATTACTAGTTCTTTCCCTTATGCTGTTTGAGATCAAAACCTGAATTCAAGACGATCGATCGAAATTTTTACTTTGACTTTCACTCATCATTTCTGTTATGGGTTTTTCTTTGGCCGATATGTTTGATTATGATTTTCTTTCTTTTTATTTATTTTTTTCTCCCTTTATTTAAAAAAATCTAACAGTTAATTAATACAAAGTGGTACAGAAAATTGCGTTTATTCAACTTTACTTTTTTTTTTTTTTTTTTACAACACAAACATCTCCAATCAGTGCATGTATCATGTTTTGGTAGTCTGAACAACAGCTGGTTGAAGGCTCACAAACAATTCAGTTTTTCGCAAAGTCTTTACAAAAAATAAAAAATAAATAAATAAAAAGTAAAAGAAATACAAATTTTAGCCCTTAAGTCTTAATGTCTTAAATCAGTTTAAACGTGGCGTCATTTTCTGATGTCTATTTAACGCTGCATCTAATGCTTATTGATATGCTCGTGTTGGTGGTGTCGCGATTTCCTTCGCTAGTCCAAATATAATTCGCTGTATTAAGACTACAAATGAGACCAACATGCAACAGCTTTCTGTTATTGAAACGAATCTTTCTCGAATTGTACCACAGACGTAAAACGAATATTATTTTTCTATAGGGAAGTGCTAGTTTAGCTCTCAGTTGTTTTCCGGCCAAAGCAAGAACAAATTGGCTATTTAGCTTAGCGAATGAGCACACGAGCACGTTCATTCTTGTAAAAAAAGGGCTAAAAAAATCCGTTAGTAATGACTGTAAACGCTGCTTGCTTTATTTATTCTCAGTTGTAGCTCTTCCGGTTTTCATGTTTGGAATCTGAATACAGACTACTGCCACCTGCTGGTATGGGGGAGTTATGTTCTCTCACGCAAGCGCAAAACGAGCGCGCATGGTTTGACGAGTCAGATGCACCTGCCTAATAATCTGCCACATTCGTAGCACAATCGGCCGATGCCAATTAATAAAAAAAATGGCAATAAAATCCCGATCTTTTGGTTGACCTCTATTTTTAACACCTTTTGTACAAGGGGTGTTCAAGTCAAACCGGGACTTTTGAGTTTATAAAAATAAAGGAATACATTTCAAGGAGTGGAATCTACATTTATTTTTTCGACATACTCCGCTGCTACATTTATACACCCATTCCAGCGTGTAGTACCGCCACGCTAGCATACATTTTTTACTTGTAACAATCAAAGTCCCGTTTTGATTTGAACGCCCCTTTACAATCCGAGAAGTTTAAAAAACGTTTCTTAAACCTAAACCAATTTACACTATCGACCTGAGCTTGCGATGCCAACCCCCTCCGTCGTCCTCTGCACCTACAGACTGTATCCTGTTCCCAGCGGAACTTCTAACACTCTTATTTGCTCTCTTTGTAGCCGAACAGCGAACCCTGCGCATCGTCGTGTTTGGATTGGTATTTTTGGTGGGACTCTTTGTCCTGGGAAGCGGTCTGTATTTTATTTACATGCATCACAAAAGGATTAAAGAATGTCTCCAGCCTCCTCTGGATATCCCTGACCACTTTGAAGAGGTACACCTAGCATGTGAATTATTAATTTTTTTTATTTTCATATTAAACCTTAAGTGCTCTGTTACTACGGAATTCATAAGAGGCCATAATTATATTACAAATTATATATATATATATATATATATATATATATATATATATATATATATATATATATATATATATATATATATATATATATATATATATATATATATATTTTTTTTTTTTTTTTTTTTTTCTCGTTTTCTCATGATCGCAATGACTCACCCTAAACATAATTTTCTCATTTTTTCATGATTTAAATTTTATCAACATAGCGAGTTTTTTTGCGATTTTGACAAGTTATTTTCTTGTGTTTGCGACAATTTTTTTTTGCGATTGCAACATTTCTTTTCTCATTATGACAATTAGAAATTTTGTCATGCATAACAAACATTGTTTCCTGGAGATCTTGACTTAATTTTTCAGTGTATTGGGCATTCGCTTTTACTGATCAGCGACTCTTTTAAACTGAAACAGTTTAGTGATTGACAACTTACACATTGACATGACAAAAAATAAGTCGTGATAACGATAACTTTTGTTATGGTGAGAAAATTCTGTCGTGATTGTGAGAATAAAACGATTTCATGGTGAAGTCAACAGAAAATGATTGCTTGATAACAAGAAAACAACGTATTTTTATGTCGATATCAAACTTTTGTTATGGTTTTTTTGTTAAACTTTTGTAATTTCTTAGAAATTTTTTTTTTTTATCATGATAATAAGAAAACAACTTTCAGATAACGAGAAAACTTTTGTTTTGGCGAGGATATGTCGAGATCACGAGCAAGTTCATACATGATAACGGGCAAAGAACTTTTGTTATTTCGAGATCGCTAGAAAAGAGTCGTGATAACGAGAAAACAACTTTTGTATCGAGAAAATTGTCGTGGAAAGAGAAAACAACTTTTAGGTCAAGGTCACAAGGAAATTAAGGCATGATAACGTAAAAAAAAAAAACTTTTATGTTGAGAACGATAGAAAATTGAATTGATAAGAAACCAAGTTGGTTGCGATAAGGAGAAAACGACTTATTTTTAGATTAAAAACCAACTTGAGACAATGTCCATTGTGAAAAGTGCTATAGAAGTAAACTTGACTTGAATTATTTTTATGTCCTGATAACGAGAAAACTTTTGTTATGGCGAGCAAATTAAGTCGTAATAACGATGAAAAACGACTTTTGTTATGGCGAGAAAATTTGTGATTGTGAGAAAAAAACTTTAATGTCGTGTCGAAGTCACGAGAAAATTATTGCTTGATAACACGTCAAGGTCACGAGAGAAATGTCATGATCACTATAAAACAAATTTTGTTATGGCGAGAATATTATGTTGATCACAAGAAAATGAAGGCATGATAACGAACAAAGAACTTTTGTTAGTTGAAGATCGCTAGAAAAGAGTTGTGATAACAAGAAACCAACTTATGGTGAAAAAATTACCTCAGGAAAATAACTTTTCTCTCATGATCACACGAAAATGTATTCTTGATAACAAGAAAACAACTTTTGTTATGTCGAGATCGCTAGAAAATAGTCGTGACAACGAGAAACCAACTTATGGCGAAAAAATTACCTCAGGAAAATAACTTTTATCTCATGATCAAGAGAAAATTAAGTCGCGATAGCGAGAAAACAACTTTGATGTCAAGATCACGAGAAAATTAAGGAATGATAACGATTTTGTCATGTCGAGTTCAAAAAAATTGTCGTAATAGCAAGAAACCAACGTATTTTTTTATGTCAAGATCATGAGAAAATTGTCATGGTAACAAGAAAACAACTTTTGTTATGTCAAGATCACGAGAAAATTTACATGGACATCGTCTCAAAGCAGCTTTCCACAGAAAGATCGTGATGCAGAGAAAACTTTTGTTATGCGAGAAAAATGAAGTCGTGATCACGAGAAAACACGAAAGAAAAAAATGGCCTCTTTGGACTTCCGTACTGTTACAGACGCTGAGTCTAAACAAATTTAAAAAGCCTTATTTTTATTTGTTTTTCCCGCAAGTTTTTTTTCAGCGAATTCTCTCAGCCTGACGAAAGCCCAGGGTCCGAATCGTACGAAGTTGTACATTTTGTCGAGGAGCTTTCGGAAAACCAGGACACGGAACAGGACGTGCAAAATTCACGCCCCGCTTAAAGTGTACACGGCGGCGTCTTTTTTTTTTTTCTTTTTTTTGAGGAACCTGGCGAGGAACCGAAACAACACTGTCTTTTTGTACTTTATATTTTCCTACAGAGAGGATGCACTTTTGGCTTATCTTCAGTGAGTCGCTTTAAACCACGTGAACAGTGTCTCATTTTATGAATTCTACATGACTGTTCCAGAAATCAGTACCTCAGGACTATGGTTGAAGTTCTGTTCAGAGAAAAATGATTATTGGAATGCAATAATCCTGTCAGAGATTTAGTTGAATGTTATTTGCGGGTGATTTGTAACTTAAATCTTTTTTTTTTAACTGTATGTTTTGTGGGGGGGGGCATTGGCGATGGTGCACATTGACACTTTTAACGGAATTATCCTTCTGTGAATCTTAACGAAAATATGGTATGAACTAGAGGTCGGCCGATTTGGGGTTTTTCCTCTTGCTGATGCCGATACCGATATTTATGCAAATTACAGATAAAAAAAAAAAAAAAGACATTTACGACTTGAATTTAATTGTTGGTTTAGTTTTGTTGCACAATAGCTTACAGCAGTTTTAAACATAAATCTATGTAATTTTACGGAATTTACGCGGAATATTTTTTGACGTTTTTTTTGTGTGCGGGATCGTGTTGCACGTCGTTTTTAGGAATGCACAGTGCATGTTGGGGGGGGCGTGGCCTTAATAGCCCTGCAGTTAGTGTGCTGTGTGCATGTGATTTGATAAATGTGAAGGTTAGAAATCTACTGAAATTGCAATCTGGCCGTTTTAACCGAAATGATCCTGCAAAGATTTTTTTTTCCCTCAACGACATTTAAATTCCCTGTTATAGTCTAATCTGCAATGTTGTAATTCCCGTTTATTCCTGGTAATTCCATGGAAAGTTTCCAGTCTTGAAAATTAAAAAAAAAAATTCACGACCATACTAAAAAATTCAGTTCTCTCTCCAAATGTTATTCTTTCACTAAAAGTAGCACTGTATTTATACAAGGAAATATACAAAGCGCTTTTTTTTTTACTTTTTTTGCGCTAATGTGCCAAAATGGTCAAATTGTTTAAAATAGTGTTTTTTTTTTTTCTTTGAGCGTCGTACGCTTTTAGTTTTCTGGTTTTTCGCATCGTTCGCTTTAGCCAAACTGCATCAGCCGTTTTTCATCCGATTTTGCACTTTGGAGGCGGAGCTCATTGGCGAGAAAGAGAAGTCCGATTGGCTATCGCGTTTTTTGTAACTTAGCAGACATGATTAAAAAATAAGCATCACAAGCGAATTTTAGACTGGTACACCTAATAATCTGCCTTAATTGTAGCACGATCCCGATACCGATTAATTAAATCATGCCAAAAAATCAGCCCGATTAATCGTCCGGCCGATTAATCGCACGACCATTTCTTTCTTTCTTACAGATCTTTAAATCGAACGCCATATCCTACTGCATAATTCGATTTTCTAAGACATGTTCTGTGTAAATATTTCTGTGTTTTTTTTCCCATCCATCACATTAGACTCTAATCATCTATTTATGGATATTAACGCGTTTTTTTTTCTTTTCGTTCACGTGAAGCAACAAAATCGCAAAAAAACCTTGAATCGTTTACGCTAAACACAGCTCGCTTCATTTCAAATCGAATCTCTGCACTTTTATTTTACGAGTTATAGCGTCATCGTGTTTTTTGTTTTTATGCCAGGGAGAAATATAGAAGTTGCGGAAAATAAAGCATGCTACAGGGTTTTGCAAGATGGCGCCGTTGAGGTCGGCTGCCGTCGCCAAAGCATTTTACTGCATGTCGTACTCTGTATGTAACAAATTAATTTAGATTTGAACAGAAGTTCACTAGGCAAGAGACTAAAAGTACCATCTAGACCATTTCATTAGCAACTTTTTTTTATTTTAAATATTAAAAATAAAAGAAATTGCCTAAAGTGTTATTATATGGTGTTGAATATTTCCACAAGGGCTCCCGCATCAGTCACGTAGTCACTACGGCGTAGTCAGCGGCACAACGTGTGAACATGCGAACATGCAAACAGTTTGACTCAACAAATTGAATGAAGCCCAGTTTATAAGTTGAAGCATTATAAGGTGAATCTAAAGCATGTAGGCATTGAATTCGTTTGTGTTTGTTTGTGTTTTGTTTTTGAATTCCGTACCATTGTAGCGTAACGTTACTGAATTCAGAGGTCCTACGCATTTTTTTAAAGTATAAAGTGATTTTCCATGTCTGGATTTGTATAGGGAAAAAAACACAAAAAAAAAACGAACACTGAGTACTGAAAAATATTTGTGTATCCATACTATTGCCTGATTCGCTTTTCTGGAAAGATAAAATTGTAAATTTTTAATTGTAAGAATACGTTATTAATAAAGACAAAGGCTGCGTTTTCGTCTTAAAACGCTTCGTCGTCCACACCTTCATTTTGAATATTCGAAAGTCGCTCATCCACGCTGAATCCACGCAGATGTTCAATACGGTCTTTAGGAAAGTCTGCTGTTTCGAGTCTGGAAAAATCCGGAAATTTGAACTGAAAAATGCATAGGAACCCTGTGAATTACTGTTACAGAAGTCCACGTGGATTCTTCAGTATGTGGATGAAGAACATTCCCAGTCAAAATTTTGATAACAATTGAATTTCCCAACTCTAAGCCATATATTCATGGTCTATAATGAATCTGAGAAGATCCTTTTGTTTTGTCAAGGCATGTTCTTGTGATTGAACACGGCCATTGAAATCTTTCATGCTGAACGTCTCAGATAATTTCACTCCAGGTTTCATGGAAATCCTGTTATTTTTTACACGATAATCAATTTGTAAGTTTTAAATCATTTATACAATTTGTATGTTCGCTACGTAGAAGTGGATGTATTGTACACGGGTCATATTGACTTTTTATTTTGCCTAAAATAAAAATGTTTGATATGTAAATACATGTGTTTTTTGGGAGGAAAACTTCCTTCTCCTCTTTGGGAGAACTTTACCATCCGATGTGTGTAATCAGTTCTGAGCACAAAGTCGTCCAAGGTGAACTAAGGTTTTTTCTTTTATTCAATTGCTGTGATTTATTTTGATTGTTTGGTGAATTACATGTACGTATTCGTGCTTTAGTTTTCTCGACCGAAATGGCAATACATATATTTACACTTTGGAGTGTAAATTGTTGGCAACCTGGTTAAGGATTGTCAAGGTGGTTCATGGTTGATGTTTGTACCCTGTACATAATAAAAATGTGAACATGTGAATTCCGTGTGACTCCTGTGGTTATGTAATTCGATGCCATTTGGAATTTAGTAAGTTTCTTTCGGCTTCTCCCGTTAGGGGTCGCCACAGCGGATCCTCCGCACGTTTGATTTGGCATATGTTTTACGCTGGATGCCCTTCCTAACGCAACCCTCCCCAATTTATCCGGGCTTGGGACCGGCACTGAGAGTGGCTGGGGATGGTTCTGCAAATATATAAAAATATATTTAAAATCCATATAAATTTATCTCTGATGAGTCCAGTGGCGAGGAAAATCCCCTAAGATGGTATAAGGAAGAAACCGTAAGAAGAACCCGTCTCGAAAAGGGGATTCGTTCTCATCTGACAGCCGAAGGTCCGGTGTCTACAGTTCCATCGTTACTGTTAGATTCTAACGTGCCGTTATGTGGATTCGATCTCAGAGTTGTAAAAAGATCCTTTTGCCTACTTCTATGAATCCGAATAGTGTTATTATAAACCACATGAACTTTATCAAAGGATACTGTGGTGCCTTTCTGAAACTTGTGATTCAACTGTGACTGCTTTCTGTGGCTGGACGACTGCCCGGGTGGTTTCCTTCAAAACTCGTGTTTGACCATTTTCAATTGGAAAGTCGTCACCTTTCGATCGTCAAACCCACGTGAGTAGTTTGTAAACAGCCATATCTCTTACCTAAACAAACAGACAGGAGTAATTGAGGAGGACAGAGGTCGACCGATTCATTGGTTTTATCGGTGATACAGAAGATTCGACTGGTTCGCAGCTCTGATTGTAATATCTGATAGCATCACTGATCTGACATCTGATCAAGTAGAAGAAAAGACCTTCAGTATCGCTTCTTTAGACAATTAGGATGTAACAGCATGTACACTGAAGGAGCTGCATGTCAGAGATGCAATTGGTGACAGTTGTTCTCCAGCAATGATGCCCTCCACCCTCATTTCTCCTACCTCCTGCACTGGGTCCAGGGGGCATCCCCAGTACCCTTCCTGATCAACTTGTCAAATCTCTATCTGCCTGCAGTAGAGATGCTGCTACACCAGCAGACCACTCCATAAAAGATGGCTGAGGCTATCACAGTCTTTAGCAATGCTCTAATCAAAGGACTTGGAAACGCCAACGTTATTGTTCGCCTGCAAGATGGCGCCGGTGTCACAAACTCGAAATCTGATTGGGTAAAGCTACAGCTTTAAGCTGCATGTACTTTGTGCAGCAGTCGGATTCAGTGTTGATTCTGAAGATCTCACAGGAGATTCCTTTGACCCCGGAAAAACGTGATGACTGAAATATGATTGGACAAAAACTCTGACGTTAACTTACACTCCAGGAAGCAGAACAACCAAGAGAAAATCTATGAAATAAAGAGAATAGGCTAATGGGAATAATTTAATACATATTCATAGACAAAAAATATCACTAAACATTTGTTTCGCTGATGAGCCAAGTCTCAAATCAAGCGCCAAAATCTGCCACGACTAACACACATCCGGCAATTAAAACCGTCCGTGTGGAAACATAGCAAAAGTTCCGGTTAGTGTCCTGATAATTTACGTCATTTAAAATGCCTGAATTTCTTTGAAACATTTACAAGAATATTTTATCTTCATGCGCTTTGTTGAATTTGGTTTCACTAATAATAAACATACATTTGCATAAAGCATCCATATTCGTCCATGTTGATTCGTGTATTAAAAACTTAAACAGTATTAATTTAAGGTACATTAAAAACATAAAAATGTGTGATTAATTTGCGATTAATCACAGATTAACTCATGAAAATCATGTGATTGATCATGATTCAATAGTTTAATCGATTGACAGCCCTAATTAAAACATGTCAGTGATTCTGATAGTGAGCAGGCCAGCAGAAAAGGCATTTTTGGCCCTGATGGCCTACCACAATATATAAAACAGTATACACAATCAGGAAGCAAACATTTTCTTGTGATTTCTTGCCATTTACATTACCAAATTGTCAATTTCCTGTTGACATTACTCACTGATTTTCACTTCTTCTATATTGGTGCTTTGAGTTCATTGCAAACCTACAGTATCTCTGTGACTTTTTCCAAGTTTCCCCATTTTGCAACTTCGGTGTCCTTTTGTTTGTTTCTTTTTTATGCTCTTTATTTAACTTACAGTATTGTGCATTTGCATTCACCTCTCCAGCACCTTTGGATTTTTCACATAACATACTGTAGGATTCAAATTTTACATCGACATCTGCATTAAAAAATACTAAAGAAAGATATAAGAGGTATGAATAACACATAAATAACACCTGCCACAACATCGCCAGAGGCTCATATAATAGGCAACTGTTTTAAAAGCCATAATTAATTACAAGATATATTTTTATTGTATATGTACATACCAAATTATACATTCAATTAATGTGCATTCAACATATTGTCAACATAAAGTATATGGGTTCTGATTTGATTTTGCCCATTTCAAATTTAAATGTAGATATTAAAATAAAAAACAAATAGTTCATTATTGCTGAGTCAGGTGATTACACATACAGGCTCCTGTATTATACAGTTCACTTCACAGTTCACACTTTAATGCTAATAACTATGATCTTGATCCTCATCTTTTATACTTTTGGATTTTTTTCAATATGTATATTTTCCATAATGAAAAACAAAACTGTACTTCATGACAAACAAAGTAAAAAGAAGTACTTATGGAAAAATGAGTGGGATCTGAGAAGCAAAGAAAGAAAAAGTTGTGTTGTCTTCGAACTGTCTCGTGTTGTTTTTGAACTGTCTCGTGTTGTCTTTGAACTGTCTTGTGTTGTCTTTGAACTGTCTTGTGTTGTCTTTGAACTGTCTTGTGTTGTCTTGAACTGTCTTGTGTTGTCTTTGAACTGTCTTTTGTTGTCTTTGAACTGTCTTGTGTTGTCTTTGAACTGTCTTGTGTTGTCTTGAACTGTCTTGTGTTGTCTTCGAACTGTCTTGTGTTGTCTTTGAACTGTCTTGTGTTGTCTTTGAACTGTCTTTTGTTGTCTTTGAACTGTCTTGAACTGTCTGCGGAGCTTTAGGTAGGGAAGTTATAACTATTATTGTTCATTGGCTGTAGGCTGCCACCCGATCAGAATTTAGAAATCACCCTGGAATTTTCTGTATATTTACCTTTTGCGAAAATAATAAAAATGTAACTTTGATTCAACAGAAATGCATCAAATGCAATTGCACTACTTGACCACTAGAGGTCCCTACTCTGCAAAGCCAATATCTACAGGTCATGCTGATCACTTGATCGCATTATCATCTGCACTGTAAAAGGACTGACCCGCTATAGAGCTTATATAGCGACATATCCATGCTATAAACATTCAAAACAAGCTGGGCAGTGGATCACACATGGACGTCAGGTGACGGAAAAAACATTAAGATTATTATTACTTCGATCTCTTAGGTCAGAAACACTATTTATTCAGAAAATAAAGAAGAAGAAGAAAAACAAGAAGATGGAGGAGAAGAAGTAAACAAATTATTGTTGTTGTCATTATTACAATTATGATTACAAAAAAAAAAAAAAAGAAGAAGAAGCACAAGACTTCGAATATATTATTAATCATAAGAATTACAAGAACAGAAAATAGCTAAAAATATATATTATTAATAATAAGAATTATAAGAACAAAAAATATTATTATTATTATTGGTATTATTATCATTATTATGATTACTATTATAAATAAATCATAAGAAGAAGAAGAAAAATAATTATTCATAATTATTAATTTTAATAATTACTATTTATTATTAATGATATTATTATATTAGTATTATATGAATGAAATGTGTGTGTGTGTGTGTGTGTGTGTGTGTGTGTGTGTGTGTGTGTGTGTGTGTGTGTGTGTGTGTGTGTGAATAGAGGATGTTGTTAGAGTAGTGGGAGGAGCTTCTGAAACCTCAGTTCAGTGATTTGATATCGGGATTCCAGATGCAGATCTGGCAACCCAATAACAGGAGTCATTTTTGAATTGATGGTGCTGTTGGGCAACATTTCGTGTAAAAAGCGACGCGTTTTTGTTTTAGTAGGTATTCAGTAGGTATGATTCGATTTATGTAGTGTTCTAATCCTATAATCCGGACTTTACGACTTTAAGCAGGTTTGCGTGAGTGATTCGGTGTGTTGTTGTGAAATTGGTCGAGGAGGCGCGCGCGCGCTCTGCTTTGCTTTGCCTGAGAAACGAAACCGAAAGTGATCTGATCGAGAAGGTGAGATCAGTACATTTCTAGTGCAATGCATCCAGAAGACCAGTCATCTTCCTCTGATCTGTGCTGTGTTCTCTGCAAGAGAGCCGATGAGACCAAGATCACAGGCCCCCTGTCGTGTAAACAGAGCACTGCAGCCCACCAGAACTGTTTGGTAAGTAACTCGTTTGCATAAATTTCACACACCTGCATGTCCTTTAATGTGCATTTCACATCCAGACCTTCAGTGATGTTCCTCCTAAATCAATCCACATCCTGTTTTTCTCACTTGCTTTGGATCGTTTGTACTTTTCTCAAAATCCTTCAATCATTGTTCTTTCTTCTTCTTTCGGGCTTCTCCTATTAGGGGATCATCCATCTCCACACCCCCCCCCCCCCCCTCTACATCTGCCTCTTTCAACCCAACTACCTGCATGTCTTCCCTCACCACATCCATAAACCTCCTCCTGCTTGGTCTTCCTCTATTCCTCCTTCCTGGTGGCTCCATCCTCAGCATTCTCCTACTGATATACCCCATGTCCCTCCTCTGCACATGTCCAAACCATCTCAATCTCGCCTCCCTCACCTTGTCTCCAAAACGTCCTCCATGCACTGTCCGTCTAAGAAACTCATTTCTAATCCTGTCCATCGTCGTCACTTAAACGAAAACCTCAACATCTTCAGCTCTGCTACCTCCAGCTCCATTTCCTGTCTTTTACTCAATGCCACTGTCTCTAAACACAATATAACAACCATTTTTTTAACCATGTTACTAAAGCAAGCTCCAAACCTCTACACTACAACCACAACTGAAAAAATTTTGAGCGTTATTTAATCAAATATTTGTTTACATCTGTGTGTGTTTTTTTTTTTTCTTCAGCTTTATGCATCTGGACTCTTCTGTAAAAACTCTCCCCCCTTTGACGACCTGTTCGGCTTTGACCTAGAGGATGTGGAGAATGAGTGTAAAAGAGGAAAAAGACTCGTATGTCTCTCTCTCTCTCTCTCTCTCTCTCTCTCTCTCTCTCTCTCTCTCTCTCTCTCTCTCTCTCTCTCTCATACACACAGATATTCACAAACACATTTTATCACACACACACACACACACACACACACACACACACACACACACACACACACACACACACACACACACACACAGGATATAATTGATTATTAGTTGAAAAACTGGTATTGGATCAAAACTTCAGATGGGTACATATATATATATAAAATAGATGTTTTGAAATTGTCTGAATTTTATCCACAGCAAAGTTTTGGAATTCAAGTGTTAGGTTTCTTTTACCCGTAGAAATGCTCCAAATGTGGGAAGCATGGAGCTACAGCTGGATGTGAGGTTAAATCCTGTAAGCGCTCCTATCATTACCCGTGTGCTAAGAAGGCTCGTGCAGTAACAATGGAGGACCAAAGTAAAGGCACCTTCACGTAAGAAACCAGCAGTCTGACAACAGTATTTTATATCATATTATTTTACGGATAAAGCCGTCAACTGTAATTTACAGTAAAACTGTTTTGTTTTTTTAATTATTTTAGGTTGTACTGTGAAAAGCATAATCCAAACGCCAGCATTGTTGGTAGGTGTCTTGTCTATTCAAAGATTCCCTTCTGTGCATGTAATATTAATTATTAAGTTCTTAATAACTCGTTATAGGACGATGCATTGTGTTACTGGTTAAACATGTGACCCATTGCTGTCAGTGGTGACGGGTTTATAACACACATTCTTCTCAAAAGATGTAGCAGACTAGGCCTTTGATGGTTTGCTCATCGAATCCATAACTAATGCATGAGGTCACGGACTATTTCTTAATATCATGTCATCATGTCTGTTTATTAGGTCCAGAACAAATAGATGCTAAAGCATTATCTTCTAGTTCTGGCAGTAAAAGCTCCGAGACCAGCGACCAGGACAACAATCATAGAGGATCTGAGGTAGAAAATATACCCATTCTTTTTTATCTCACCAGTACCACACTTTTCACACCCCACACAATTTTACACCCAGTCTGTTAAATGAAAATTGTACCCCCATTTTACACAATAGCTCAAATTTCTTTGTTGAAGAATGTCAACAAAATTATGAGTACGTTCCTCGGGAAAACATAGACGAGGGTACATCTTTCGTTCGATCTTTCAGTTGATACAAAAGATAAACTTTAGAGAAAAATAGTTGTGAAAGGAAGGAGGAATACAGTGAACAATGACTTTCTTGGTCGGCTACTGTTTAGATACAAGCCGTTGTAACGCGTTGAGTCTAAGTGAAGGGAGAGCTCGCTAACTCCAGTTGCAACAGAAATCATATAAGCACAGACAGGTTTCCAAAACTCGTGCTTTTTTATTTTTCTTGGCAACAGCGTTACGGGTTAGTCAAAGAAACTTAGAAATGAGCATCAGAAAATAATAAGGACATATTCCTCGCCCTTGCACACATGCAGTAATACTGGAAAAATCAGTGGCAGGGTATTCCCAAAATACCGCTATGCTCCTAAAGGAAGCGCAACAAATTTCACCCGTTACACCGTGTGTAACGTGTCTTTCGTTAAAACCTGTGTAAAGTACATTAGTGTAGACACCTGCAGCTTATTTATGTTAAAAATAAAAATATTTGTAAAATTCAATGGGTGCGGCTTATATATGGGTGCGCTTTATATAATTACAGTAGTTCGGTTTTAGATTACGGCAATATTGCAGTGAGATCATTAAGCATGCACTGCGAAACACCAACACAATCGAGGGTGTTTGTTGGCATCTGGTTGCTAATTACGGATAGCAGTGGAGACACCTATAAATTTGGTTAAAAAAAACTACTCCATGTCAATATCTGAACAGGATCTCAGTTTTCATACTACTACAGAAAAGACATTTGAAATCTACTTAACATCTACTTACATTTTCTTTAGAAGGCAGTAAATGACTTGATTTTGCTTATAATTTACATAAAAAATGTGTTGATATTGGAGGCCCTGAATGCTTACATACTCGTAATGACCTTTTTGCTCCATTGCAGAAAAAGTAAAGCATATCAGAGCAGGATTTTCGACAAATTATATACAGTTATACAGTAGACTTCTTATGAGACATGTTATTATCCAGATGCTGATGACATTTGAAAGTTTTTCAGTTGATCTTTTCTGAGAGTTGCTTCAAAATGGGCAAAAAAAATCTAATCTCTGATCTGTAATCTAATCTGTGTACACTTTGCCCTGGCTTTTTGTACATTGACTCATTTTACTTTTCACTTTTGAGTATGTTTTCTGCTCTTGATTGGCTGCTTTGTTGTTTCAAGAGCGAATTTCCACCTGCACTTAAACCCTATGTGATATTTTCTTACAGCAATCGAATGTAAAATCCAAACAAAACCCAAAGATCAACAGTCAAATTTCAGGATTTTGTGGATTTTTTTAAAGCCTCGGTTGCTCTCAGTGGCTCCATGCATGGCTTCCTACACATTCAGTTTGTATTGCTACTGTAACTACTGTATTATATTTCTTGGTTTTTACCATTTCATAAATTGGCAAACAAATGTAATCCATGCCTGTTTCTGGAGTTTGATTTCTCCTTTCCTTCTAGAACCTTTCCGCATTTTCATGAGTAAAGTTACTAACTAGCCGCCTAAATCGCTTCAAAAGGTTTTACTTGTGGTTTCTTCTAAGCATATCAAATGTGCCTTTTTTTAATATTTGCAGTGTTCTTAGCTCAAATTTTTTGTTTGTTGATCTCAATATTCATGTAAGAAGATTTTGTCTTTTGGGTAGAAATTAATTTATTGTTCAATCATGTTCAATGGTAGATTTTTCCTCAAACAGCCTAAGGATGTATTCAGCATGTATTCAGAAAGCTGACGTTATCCAAAGGCACATGCCAACAGCAAAAAAATCCCAATATACAGTATAATGGTACCATGCAAGTAATTTGTAAAAAGGAATAAAGTGCTATTGCCATCAGCACTCAATTATAATCCATTATCTGTGACCGTATCTTCAGTGGTGGTCAGTTTGCATCTTTCTGGCCATGAGTGTCATGTCAATACCAGCCTAGATTAGATGGAACCCTCAAAGAATAATTATAATTCATTGATTCCCAATACCATTTGAAGATCTCTAGATCAGGGCTCAACCAGTTTGACTATTTAAATAATTAGACTAAAAAAAGGTGGGATGCTGTGTAAAATGTCAATAAAAAACAATTTGCAGCTCTCATAAGCCCATTTTATTTGCAGTAGAACCTTGAAAATATATAAATATATAATATATAATAAAAAGAAATACGTTACTAAAAAGAAACAGCTGAAGGAACCAATTGAGTTAATTGGCATCAGGTCAGTAACATGAATGAGGATCTTAAAGAGGCTCTCAGAATTAAACATGGATAGAGATTCACCAATCTGTAAAAAAAAAAACCCTGCATCTACAAACTTTGGAACAATTTCAGAATAATGTTTCTCAACAGAAAATTTCCAAGACTTAAATCTCATTAATAACAATACATTATATCAATAAAATATTCCGAGACTTAAACCCAGGCATGATTCTGTAATGGAAATTAGTGCATGGGCTCAGAAACACTTTCAGGAATCGTTGCCTGTGAACACAGTTTTTCACAAATCAGTGAACAGTAACATGATCCAGAAACGTGTCTGTCTTCTTTGAGCTAAAACTTATAATATATATACTGAGGCAAAGTGTGAACCTGTTCCGTGGGCACTGCATTAAAAATAGGCATGATTCTGTAATGGAAATTGCTGAATGGGCAAATAAACAGCTCGAGATGTCATTGTCTGTAAGACTGTTGCTAAAATAAGAGCATAAACATGACCTTGTCCCAACTTTTAACCGAATATTTTTTTTATAAAACTGTACATTTCCTCACCTTAAACACGTATTCTGTGTACTACTGTGAATAAGATATGGGTTTATGAGATTGCAATGATCTCTGTTTTTATCTTAACGTTTTTGTTTTAATTCTATGCAGCAAACAAACTTTTTTAGGACTTGGGGTATGATATTAACCACATTCACTATTGAAATTGAGAATTTTTTTTATAACCTTTGCTCATCTGCTTTTGCTGGCCTATAGGTTGAATTTGATGACGTGCCAAATGACCTCCTGTAAATTATTTTCAAGAGAAATTCAGCATTCTTTTGTTTTTTATCAAACTAAATATCTTGCGTTTTACACACACACATACATATACTGTGTATATATATATAATATTCGATGTTCTTACTGTGATTTTTATTATTGTAATTTCTTTTTGATTACAGAGTGAGTCTGAAACACCAAGGAGGTAAGAGTTCGAGTCTATTTCTGTTTCTGTTTCTTTAAAAAAAAAAAAATTTCTTTTTTTTTTTCAAAAATGTTGATCACACCACATATCATTTCATTTTATCTTTTCAAGGTCCCAGGGTAAACGAAAACATCGGGAATATTCTTCTGACTCAGGTAATATTTCTGTTAGTACAATTCAGTTAATTGTAGTTTATAGAATTATGTAATAATCACCCACCAAATTCGAACCAAAAAAATCTTCCTTTTTTTTTATTTTTTTTTATCCACGTTGTTTATTATTATTATTATTATTATTATTATTATTATTATTATTATTATTATTATTAACATTTGTAAATATCTACAGTTTGATTTTTTTTATTGTGGTTAAAATGCCTGCTTGATTTAAATGCAAAAAATTATTATATAAAACAAAATAGAATTATTCAAAATAATGCACATTTTTATTATATTGATTAAATCGGGTAATCTATTAAATAAGCACAAATTAAAATGGTTAAATATAATGAAAAAAAAATTGTCTATTTATTAAAGATCGTTTGGAAAAGAAAAATCACATGCAAAACAGTTGCATAGAAAAGAGATATCTTTGTGAAATACTGTATATGTGGGACACAATTATTGGCACCCTTTTAGACAATATTTTGAGTATTCATTCTCATGTTGAAAGATCCAACCATGGCCCATTTTAAGCATTCTGGCACAGAGGTTTTAATTTAATATCTAGTGATATATGTCTGTGGTGGTATCTATCCTATGGGCATATGGGCAGAAAAACAGCCCAAAAGCACCATGTTTAATTATAGGTAGGAGGTACTTTCAGGGAGAAACTTTCATTGTTGAACATGTTTCTCAGCCTAGTTACTCAGGTGTAAAAAAAGATGAAAAAAATTAATAAATACAATTTTTTTTATATATAAATAAAAATAAATAATAAAATATAATATATAGAACATTAAATATAATATAATGTATAAAAAATGTAATATAATATAATAAATACAATTTTATAAATAAATTTTGTTTTAAAATTAAATAAATGAATCGAGTGAAACAATTTTTTTTTCTTTATGAAAGTGTTTTGCAGTTTTTGATAAAAAAATCTATTTGCAATAATATCTAGAGTATTTTTGTGATTTATTTTTTTGTGAACAAAGATCAAAAGGTCTTTTTTATGTTAAGTAATTCTGCCAATCTTTGTGAAAGGCACTGCATATTTCTAAAATTTGAACAAATCAAATATGTATATTTTAATTTTTTGTTTCAGATGAATTTCAGGTCATGCTTGATCCAATTCATGCACCTATAGAATCAGAGTTTGAGGACATCACACCCCCACTGAAGACTTTGGTAAGAGTCTAATATACTCTCCTTATGTATTATTCTTTTTTTTTTTTTTTTTTTTTTTTTTAAAAACATAACTTTTCTTCTGTAGGAGCTTAAGTAATTGTCAAAAGTTAAATATTTGTCAAACTGTTTTTTTTTTTTTTTATCTCCTAAGCACACAACGTTTCAGTCTGCAGACGGAAGGTAGGAATTCAATAAAAATACGACATTTTATGTTTTTAGATTGAAAAGAACAGATTTTTTGCTGCTGAAATCATAAACACTTAATCTCTAATAGCAGGAACAACAAGAAGCCTAAACAAGGTAACTATCATTTGTGATTTTTGTACAGTAGAAAGGCAGAAAGGATCGTTTTCTAGCCTTTTTCGTCTGTCTTTTTAAATAAAGTTGCGTGTGAATGTATGCGGTGAACTGACCTAGATTTTTCTGCTCGTTTTGCAAAAAAGTGCTGAGTCATTGATAATATCTGAAGTGGAGAAAAGCTTGGAGAACGAAATGAATGATGGAGGCAGGCTCAATTTTAGCTATTAGTTATGTAGATGATGATTTATATGCCAATTATTTTTATTTATTTATTTATTTAATTTATATGGCACACTTAGTCAAACTTGACTTGAATTTAGTCAGGTCAAGGCTTACATTAGTTTTTTCCCTCCCAAATCCCAACAATTTTATTGTATGAATGCTTGAATAAATGGCTGCCAAATAAATTCTGTTGATAAACGAAGCTTGCATGTATTGCTCATTCGACTCCATATTCAAGTTCTCAGACATTTTGCATGTACTTCTTTATCTTGTTCAGATGTTGCGTTTAATCCTAGTGATGATGATGAATCGTATCAGGATTCGGTAAGTGCAACTGCACCAAACAAACCAGAGCAATTCCAATGTTGCTTCAAGTAACATCTTCCAAATGTTTGGTCTCGTGTGTACATTATTTCTCAGGATTTAGAGTCCCCGAGTCTTTTACAACCAATGTACCGCCATGAGAACGTTCCATTTAAAGTTATTGAAGCATCCATTGAATCAGGTACCTCTCACCTTCACAAGCCTGGATATAATACTGCAGTAACAAGTGGAAATACATGATTCATTATCTGCTCTTAAGTTGCAGAGAACAGCTCTGGCCCTTGTTCTCCTGCTGCACAGAGTTTGGAAAAGCCTATCTCTGCCCCTGAACAGGCAGCAGCCCATACTTTACTTAATGGCACTTCACCTGGAGCCACTGGTGAATCCTCCATTGTCAATAGAGCTTTCTGTAGAGACATGAGTGAACGTTGTGCATCTGTGGACATACCACCTGTCCAAATGACAATAGAGCTTCCACAATCTCCTGTAAGACACTCTCAGGATCTTCCAATAGACCTAACAGCCCCAGGAGGGAGCTCCATGGCGCAGGTTCAGACGGATGAACCCGTTAATCACGTGGGCGTTTCGGATTTGAGTGCTGCCCTCTTCTGGAGGAGATGTAATGACGTGGGATGTACGGAGGATATTTTCGCAGACCTCACACGTCAGCTCAACAGCTTGGCCGAAAAGGTGAAGAATGCACATGCCACCAAAGAAGGTGAGAACAGACCCTGTTTCTTTAGTCTTTTTTTTTATTATGAATCCAATAGTGCACAAGACAATTTGAAAAAGCAACAACTGAGACTGGTCTCAATGTGACTCTACAGATTATGCTGTCTCGCTCAGGATACTAGAGGCATCGGGGAAGCTTCCTGAAATCTTCAAACGAATGGAGCAAGGTCTCCTATTTTTAATGCTTTGCATTTAATGATGTATGTCGTAATGTATAAGTTTAAAACACTTATTTATTGGTCATCTTCTCTCTTACAGACTTGGAGGATCAAGAAAGACAGCTGCTGAAAAAGAGAGAGGCATTAAGGGATGCCAAGGCAGTGCTTCGCAAAAATCAGTCCATCTGATGCTAAATAATAATGGTTTTGATAAGTAATTTCTTCTATATTTTTATATACAGTGGAACCCGGTTATGTCGATGTCCTAGGGGGTCGCCAAAAAGCATCGAGATAACCGATGATCGAGATAAACGAAAATCAATATGGCGGCAGTATATTAACGTGCTTGAAATTTCTTTATGTACATGATGTGCGTTAATAAATGAGAATGTGCATGCACGTGTTTTTGGAGGGTTTTTTTACACAACAGCGTTGCCGCGATTTGTTTGATGAAGGCATGCTATAAAAATACATACAGTACATGTTTATCTGTCAGGAATCAGATAAACATGTCTGATTCCTGCCACGCCCCCTCAGACAATGCTTAGACAAAGCGAGAATTTGGCGGTTCCACTTGATAGGGTTGTCGAGTTAACCGAGGTCGAGATAAGTGGGTTCCACTGTATTTTTAATATTTTTTACTATACATTTTACATCAAGCCTAAACTAAATATATATGCATGTTTAGTTTTATGTCTAAGCAGATATTAGCTCTATAAATGGGCTCTGGTTACTGTAGGAAAAGAAATATGCCTTAAATTTTTACTGGCAAATTATTTAATCATCAATTTTAATTCACATTCTCGATTTACAGTTTGTTTGTTTTTTTGCATTCAAAATGAAATGTTCTCAGTTTCGTTTTATATTTTGCATTAAAATTGTATTGTTGGGGCAATATTACCGTAATTTCCGGACTATTAAGCGCACCCAAATATAAGCCGCACCCACTGAATTTCTACACTGAAACTAATGAACTTTACACAGGCTTTAACGAAAGACAGTGTCTGTTACACGACTTGTATCTAAACAGTAGCCTACCAAGAAAGTCATTGTTCACTGTCTTCCTTCTTCCTTTCACAACTATTTCTCTCGGGAGTTTTTCTTTTGGCATCGTCGTGCGTTTAAAAATCACCATCGGTGAAGTTTTTCTCCCGATGCCGTGCAGCTCAGAACACAGGTGAAGTGTGTTTTCATGCCCGGTTGTTTTCAGCGTGATGAATGATTCACATTTCCTGTAGACAGTCCGAGTGAGCGGCAGGTCAAACCTCAGAGGAACATCATCCATATTTATGATGTGGTGCGGCCCGATTCAGTGGGAGCGCATCTGATTTAATATAAAGAGTTTAATTGGTTCACCTGAACCCGTTCCGCAATTTCATTGGTCTAATGTTATGGGTTCAGTTTTTTGGCTTGAAGTTTGTGAAACCGGGAAAAACCCCGGATAAATTAGCCGCTTCATTGTTTAAGCCGCGGGGTTCAAAGCGTGGGAAAAAAGTAGCGGCTTATAGTCTGGAAAATACGGTAGCTCTTTTTTTGGGTCTGTATTGAATTTCTCAACTGTACATCATTGCTACAAGCAAGGATTGAGTAGTTTTGGAATGAAATACTCGGGAATCTAAAAATGGATGTACGAAATTTTCCAGGGAACAAACAAGTTCGAAACAAATACACTTTTATTTGTCGCATTCATATTCATACAGAATACCACATGTAGTTTCAACTTTGTTGAATATTCATCGTATATATACATGTACACAAACAGTATTTTAAGACAATAAACAGACCATACAGACTTTACATAAGGAAAAGTACAGGCACAGCCATTAAACAATATTTGCATATATGATA
Organism: Silurus aristotelis; assembly: GCF_946808225.1. Lineage (NCBI taxonomy): Eukaryota > Metazoa > Chordata > Actinopteri > Siluriformes > Siluridae > Silurus > Silurus aristotelis. The sequence continues at coordinate 34,452,494 of NC_139576.1, read as the reverse complement.
TGCTAATTATACACGGAAGTTAAGGCCGGACTCATGGTAAGACAAAGCCGAGATGTGCTTAAAGTGAATGGCGTTAGACTTAACTATCATAACACCTGTATACTGGAGGTTTACTTTTCTTTAAAGGGCTAGGAAACGCTTTAACAGATGGAAGTGTTTGTATTTTGTGCTGTATTGTATGAACGAGAAAAACGTGAAGAACAGCAGGTGATCTAATCACAATTTCTCCAGGACAGAGATTCTTGGAATGGAATCTAAAAAAAAAGAAAATTCAATTAAAGAAAGAAAAAAGAATCATGTGAATATATTATGTAATGAATGCTGGACGAATGCAGGTGTTAACATATTTCATAAAAGCCTTGGCAGCAGTACTGCATTGGCAGACATAATACAATCTTGCCATGATTTTCATATCTATAAACCATGTGAGTAAATAGAACAAAAGAGGTTTTAAAACCAATGTTTGACTTACTATATGCTTTTTGTGTGTGTGTGTGTGTGTGTGTGTGTGTGTGTGTGTGTGTGTGTGTGTGTGTGTGTGTGTGTCCTTCCTATGATTCTGTGGCTTTGGTTTCTTCATCCACACATTTGCAGTCCTAAAACACAAGTTATCAGCAATGGATTCCCTTATTAATGTAGAGAAAAATGAAACAATTAAAACTAAAATTACATACAAGTTTCTTTTCCTGTTCCTCTGACTCAGAGGTCACCTGATCTTCAGGGATGAAATACTCATAATGCACCACAGAGGGATCCAAGGAAACAGAGCTTTTAATCCATCCTGAAAGAGAAATATAAAGAAAGTGTTGAGAAACAAACGTGTGGGGAAACTGGAGTGAAGGAGGACACGGATTTTGAAGCATAATGGAAAAGCAATCACTACCAAATCATCGCTGTAGCAGACTGAGAGTGGCGGGCCGGGCATTTCTCACCTCGTCTCGTCCTGAATTGACCTGAATCAGTCCACCTCTAAACATTATACCTCATCATTATGAGGCTACGGCTATAGAAACCACTACAGAAACGCAGTATGACTGAGCACTGCACCACATACAGGTATCTCATAGCACAATTCAACAAGTCTCCTTTCACTGCAGCCACAGCTGCGCCCCTGCATACATCATCTCCAGCAGAAGCATCGATAATAACCTCATAAAATGACCATGGTTTTCTGTGCATTTTACTGAGGATTAGAAATTAAGGGAAATTGTGTGTTTTTTGTGAAAATTTTACAGGAAAGAAAATGCAAAAGTATAAATTTGTTAACACCTGTTTTATCTGTTTTGGCTGACATTTTCTTAGCTTTTCTTCTAAAAGACAACTATGAAGTAGGTTTTAGCTTGTGCAGTTTGCTACAGATGCGGTTTGAAAGTAACTAGTGCACTCTGACCATCCAATCATGGGACATGAAAATGCCAACGTATGCTTGCTAGCTTTAGCCCCGGTGTTGCCAACTCAAAATCTGATTGATTACAACAGTTTCATTGTACTTGAAGCTACAGGTGTCTGCGCTGTTGATTCTGAAGGCCTTTGACTCTGGCAACACATGATGATCCGAACATGATTGAATAGAAACTCTAATATAGACATACACTACTAGAAGCAGCATTAATGAGTGTAAAGCTATGAAATGAAGAGAATTGTCTATTAAGAATAATGTTTTATATTCATGGAAAAACATATTATATTGAAATGTAAGTCAGTGATTCTGACCCCGATGGCCCGCCACAGCAGTCAGACATGATAATGTGTCAAATAGCCCATATAGCAGACAAAACATGCACAAGTGCTGAGTCATTGACAATATCGAAGTGGAGAAAAGCTTTGAGTGACACACAATATATACAAACCTAAAGCCCCATGCTTTACCAATAACAGAGCTGAGAGCTTGTGAACGTATACAAGTACCTTTCCTACGATTCTGAAACAGGTTCGATGTACTTAACCACCTGACTCCACTTAAATGGGGGTGTGACCCTGTTTCTGAGAGGAGAATGACCGATCAGAATTGCATAGCACACAACCTGTTGTTTATTTCCTTCTCAATAATTATGGTCATTCAGGATTCGGTTTCAAAAACATAATATTCAAAAGTGAAGTACTTCATGAAGAACAGAGCACCGCTGGCAAATTCATATCTATTAGTTCTACCGTTCCAGTCTGCTAAGATGAAACAGTATGTGTTTGCTGGATATGGCACCTAAGGGTGTTGGGTCACTTTTGACATCTTGTCGTCTGGGTTTGGTGTCAAAGCTGGAGCATGATCCTGCATTTCACAGAAGAAGAAGAAGAAGAAAAAAAACAGATTAAGGAAGGATGTGGATTAAATATTCACTTTTTCTTGTATTCTTTTTGTACTCACTTGTTGCTCTATCTGTTTTTTTGTCCCCGAGGCTGCTCGGTTCATTGTCTTGTTCCTCTTCTACCCTCTGTTTCTTCACATCTCCATTTGTATTACTCAGTCCATCTCTTCCTGGTCTATATATTAATTATTATAAAGTATTATTATTATTATTAAGGTCAACTATATGTACACTGTCATCTTAACAACTAGAGTCTCAACCCAACCCATTTTGGTCAGTGTTCAGTGTTGGGAAGAGTTTATATATATAAAAAAAAAAAACAGATATAAAATCTATTATTTTTTTATTCTATTGTGAATAAAATATGGAATATTGTTTTAAATACTAAATTCTCCATATTTTATTCACAATAGAACATAGAAAACCAAACCAATCAAATGTTCAAACTGAGGAAAAGTAAGGTTATTTTGAATAAAAATAATAATTGGGACAGGGCCATGTTTACAACTGTGTAGCATCCCCTCTTATTTTACCAACATTCTATATGTGTTTGGGAACTGAGCAGATCAACTGCTGGAGTTTTGGGAGAGGAATGTTGTCCTATTCATGTCTGATACAAAATTCCTGCTGCTCAACAGTCCTGGGTATTCTTTGTCATGTTTTTCATTTTATTATGTGCCAAATGGTTTTAATGGTGAAAATTTCTGGACTGCAGACATGCCAGGCAACATCTGGATGGAAGCATTTGTTGCTCTAAAACCTGTACATAACTTTAAACATTGATGGTGCCTTTCCAGATGTGGCAGCCGCCCATTCTATAGGCAATAACGCACCACATACTATCAAAAAACGCTGTAAAGTTTATAACATACCAGATGGTCTCCCTCTCTCCTTTTTAGTCCAGACGATGTGATGTCCAAATAGTTTCCAAATATAATTTTACATTTCCATTTGTCTGACCGCAGAACCGTTTCAACCACAGTTACAGTTTTCCACTTTACTCTTTTTATACCCAATCATACTACCGATCTGCTGACAGGTATCCCAATTAGTTGTTTTTAAGTTTTGTTTTTGGCTCTGTCCCAGCCTTTTTTGATACAACATTATCAGATTTCTAAAGTCTGTTTCTTTATTAGACTTTCTATTATGTAAAAATGTTAAGACTTTTTAACTAAAGATTTTGTAATGCACATTGTACCTTTCAAGTGAATTGTCCTCTGCAGTTAACTGGCTGGTCGTCTTCTGCTGGAAAGCTTCTGTAATACAAATAATGTCATTTGATGGCCTAGTGCATTGATTATAATAAAATACCATTTCAGTTCAATGTGAGTTAGAGGTCTTAAAGAATTCAAGCCTCTGTGGCAATAATCCTTGTACACATTAGTTCAAAGTCATAATAACTATATTACCCCTGCAGGCCTCCAGCTGTCCTGTTAAAAGTTTCCGGATTTCTTTCACCCAGGTTGTCTTAATATCTTCAGATGCTGCCTATATAACAAACAAAAAAGATTTAATAAACTCATAGAAAAACAATAAGGTGAATAATGTGTACAGTGTAAAACACAAACACACCTGCACAGTGTACACCTCGTCTCTGGAGTTCAACCAGATCTCAAACTTTTTATTATCTCCTTTGGCATGTTCAGTGATTCCAATGGCACGCATCTAAAAGAAAATACGAATTCATGAGGTGACCTCCTGAGCAGCCTCAATTCCTGAGTCCACTCAGCGGTTAGTTAATTAAGATGGTTACGATGTAGTAAACGATCATTCCCTATGATCAAAAAATGAACGTGACAAACAAACGTGACAAACAAAACAAAGCTTTTTCAGACTTCCTTCCTGTGAAGAAAAGGTGCAAGCCACAGACAGACTCATAAACACTCGAACCACAAACTCACACTCAGTTCCTGTTTGAAGCTGTAGGATGGCGCCTTTTCATACCCTTCGCCATTTTCTTCACGCTTCTTACAGAAGAGCAGAGCTTTCTCGTGGAGGAACAGGTGTCTCTGCATGGGTTTAAAACGTGCCAGCTCCATCATCTTCACATGGCCACGTTTATGTTCCGCCCACACACTGAATGAACCCTGCATACGTAGCCTGCCCAGATCACCAAGGTTACCCTGCCAAGGTACATGAAACAGAATGGAGTCATGCAAAATGTGCGAAAACGTGTGGGTGTATAAAACTTTGTCCCTCGTCTCACCTCATATCCGTTAATTGCAATGAGGTGCATCGAATCATTGACGGCCTTTAGAATGCCTAGTAAAGATGAGAGCGCTGCCTGCAACTCCACTACACCCTCACAGCCTTTACTGTACTTAATAAGCTCCTGCACACAGACACAAAATTACATCCTGCATTTACATTTTTCGCTTCGCTTAGATCAAAAAGGTATAGCGTAGGAATAATTGGATAATAACGAGGGTATGAACAATGTCACAAATATTGGCTTTTAGGTACAAATGTAGAAATGATGATATTTTTAAGGTTGTGCCGAATTGTTAAAACATTTTTTTCATCTGTATTTAATAAACATATTTAAAAATTTGAATTTGGGATTTAGCATTTAAATTGCAATAATATTTTACCTATGCACATGATTATATCTCTTTTTTCCTTATATACACACAAACACTCGCTTATAGAAATAAATCCACACAAAAATACCTTCAGTAGAAGTTGGTATTTAGTAATTCTCTGAACAGGCTTGAGCAGGTATGAGTCCAACCCCAGTTTGTGTTCCAGTTTCTTCTGACATTCCTATTAGCAAATAAATGATAGATAGATAGATAGATAGATAGATAGATAGATAGATAGATAGATAGATAGATAGATAGATAGATAGATAGATAGATAGATAGATAGATAGATAGATAGATAGATAGATAGATAGATAGACAGACAGACAGGGATGGACGGACGGACGGACGGACGGACGGACGGACGGACGGACAGACAGACAGACAGACAGACAGACAGACAGACAGACAGGGATGGATGGATGGATGGATGGATGGATGGATGGATGGATGGATAGATAGATAGATAGATAGATAGATAGATAGATAGATAGATAGATAGATAGATAGATAGATAGATAGATAGATAGATGGATGGATGGATGGATGGATGGATGGATGGATGGATGGATGGACGGACGGGCAGACAGACAGACAGACAGAGATAGAGAGAGAGAGAGAGAGAGAGAGAGAGAGAGAGAGAGAGAGAGACAGACAGACAGACAGACAGACAGACAGACAGACAGAGATAGATAGATAGATAGATAGATAGATAGATAGATAGATAGATAGATAGATAGATAGATAGATAGATAGATAGATAGATAGATAGATAGATAGACAGACAGACAGACAGACAGACAGACAGACAGACAGACAGACAGGGATGGATGGATGGATGGACGGGCGGGCGGGCGGACGGACGGACGGACGGACGGACGGACGGACGGACGGACGGACGGACGGACAGACAGACAGACAGACAGACAGACAGAGATAGAAAGATAGAGAGAGAGAGAGAGAGAGAGAGAGAGAGAGAGAGACAGACAGACAGACAGACAGACAGACAGACAGACAGACAGACAGACAGACAGACAGACAGAGATAGATAGATAGATAGATAGATAGATAGATAGATAGATAGATAGATAGATAGATAGATAGATAGATAGATAGATAGATAGATAGATATTAGCAAATATTTAGATATAGTTCCACATATTTGCGCATGTCTACAGCACAGCCTACTGCGATTATATGTGTGTTTCTCTGAGCTCACCTGAAAGAATGCACAGTCTGAGCACTGTCTCCACAGGCTCTCAGATCGAGGTTTATTCTGGCAGTATTTCTCATAAATCTGCAGGTCTCCCATCTAATATAATGGCAGACCCATAATATTAAATGTAGTGAACCACTGTCCTCTTGTCTTAACTCAAAATATTTTATATCAGGACAAACTCACCCTTTCCAGAAAACAGCGTCCTACAAGCTCAGGGTGATCTGTGTAAGTCTCCAACTCTCTCAAAAATGTCCTAAGGGGGTTTAGTATATAGAAAACCAATTAAATGTTGGCACACAATCAAACAAACCACACTTCAATGAAATGAAACCTCTGTTGCGTACGTTTTATGAAAGAAATAGATCTCCTGCATGTTGCCGAACAGCACGTTCTGTTTGTTCTGCAGGGCAGCGGGGATGATGGAAGCCATGGCCGGATTGTCCATTTCAGCTGCATAGCCCTGCATAGTACCAAATAGCACACATGTCCTCCATGTTAGTTAAACTGGGCGGGCAGGAGCACATCACAATGACACATAGGGATTAAACTAACTTGCAGTCTATAAACCCCAGACATCTGCATCATATCTAGGTTTGTTTTTAATTCAAAATGAACAGACACGTATTGTCTTTATAGATGCTGACGATTCTTTAAAGGCAAAAATAAATAAATAAATAATGAAAGAAGACTTCAGGGCTTCAGAGATGTGATCCGAAGACAGTCTATGAAATCTTTGTGTTTCTACTACCACTAGTTTAAGATCTGTTACCTGCAGAACACACAGAAGTTCTTCTACATATGCTCTTTCTGTTTCCAGGAGCTCGTTCATTACATGCCTGCAACCACAGACACAAATAAATGCATAATAATTCCAGAAAAAATATGTAGAATATAGGAAATTCTCCTATTGTTTTGAATCACTGACGGACCTGCGGAGTACAGCCAGGTTTTCCTCCTCGTCTGACAGCGAGGCAGTACGGCTGCCTTCGTTATTTTGCTCAGAAGACACCTACACAAAAGCTCACAGTTAGCTAAGTGTTCCATACAGTATAACAGATTTGAAGATCTGAACGTGTGGCGCATGTGTATGTTTGGGGAAACTGTACAAATTGAAGCATAGGGGCTGTCCATTAAAGTGTCCCCCCCCCCCCCCCCTCACTTGATTAGAAAAATATCTTACTTCATTATAGTGACTCTGTGAGTCAGTGCTAGCGTAGCTCTTTCCACAACCTCTAAGAGCTGAAAGAGAATACAAACATTGTATTTAGAGCAGTCTAGTGCGAATGAAGGAATAACAATTTAAAAGAAGATACCAGACACTGACTTGGTGAGGATGGAGGTGATTTAATGGCTTCGGGTGTTGGGGCTACAGGCTGGACCGGGCGTGTCTGTTTGGCTGCTAGCTTCTTTAGACTGACCCTCCTTTTCTCAAACATCTCCTGTAGCAAAGCCCTCTTTCCAAAAACTTGCTCTATTTGTTCCTTTAACACACACACACACACACACACACACACACACACACACACACACACACACACAGACACATTCTTAAGAAATGGTGCACATGTACATTCCAGCACAGTGAAATTATTGTCTTCACATATCCCAGTTTGTATAGAAGCTGTGGTCAGAGATGATACAGCGCCCCTAGAGTTTGAAGGGTTAAGGGCCTTGCTCAAGGGCCCAAAAGTGGCAGCTTGGTGACACTGAAGCTTGAACCATCAACCTTCTGATCAGGAACCAAGCATCTTAACCACTAAGCTACTACTCTTCAAAAGTATTTCTCCATGAAGCATATTTTCCTTTTATCCGAATCAACTTTTGCAAAATTCGTCAATTTTTACTCGTATTCACCAGTAGTGGGTTGCCAAACACTGTAAATATACACTTTAACCATCTCGTGCACAATATAAGTGCTTTAAAGAGGTTTTAACATAACAAAATGAGTAAATATGAATATGAACAATCTCTGATGTGAAACGTGGCTCTCCTCATGAACTCATCTCCTCACCTTCAATTCTTCATTTAACACGCTTTCGTACTCTTTGCAGAACACACACACATCCCACTGCTGCAGCTCAATGGCCGTTTCCATGTAGCCCTCCAGCTCTTGCAGTGCAGACTCCGCCCCCTCCTGTGACTGACACTTATCAAGCTGCTGAGATGCCAGCATGTAAATACCATCATCGTGCCAATTACACACCTGAAAGTGAGAGTTCGATATAAATAGCATGTATAAGAACCGTTTCGTAGACCAGCAGAATAAAAACGTTGTCTCAATTCATCCTTAATATAGAATTTGTCTTTTCAAAATCCATAATTTAGTAAAAAGACAGTGAAATGTGTGTGTGTGTGTGTGTGTGTGTGTGTGTGTGTGTGTGTGTGTGTGTGTGTGTGTGTGTGTGTGTGTGTGTTCTCACACTCTGTAGTTTCTGATGGAGCTCTATGGCCTGGAGCAACATACTTCTCTTGGCTTTGAGCTTCTGTAAAAGTTTCTCTCTGGCATTTTGCAGCTCGGTGCATTTCATCATGACATTTTCGTCCCCATTTTCGCAGCTACCAATAAAACGTGTGCCTTCGTTAACCAAGGCTTCTATCCTGTCCAAAAGTTCCTGTTTGGATGAAAGAGTGGGAAAAAATAGAATGATGAGAACTAGACATCCATTATAGGCTTTCATAGATGTAATCATTGTAGAAATGATGTGTGGTTATAATCTATATAGGGTAAAAAAAAACAACTTACAAGTGATCTATTTTCCTGGTCGCTCAGTTCTCTGAGGAGATGTTCTGCATGGGTTTGGCTTATTCCTATATGTGAGACAGCAGCCATTCTCTCATTCATGAGCTTCATTTCTGTTGATACCTACAACCCGAATATCATAACAAGCTTATGGCGACTTGTTACATGTATAGAGAAAGATTTAGTGTTGAGTTAATAATGAAGTGTGTATGAGACCTGCTGAAAGTTGTGCTCAAACTGGCAGAGTTGCAAGCACAATTCCAGCTTATTCTGATGCTGTATCCAGAAATCATCGAACGCTGCTGAGCTCTCATTTAACTGCGACAGTAATCTGAGAAAACAACACGTTTGACCAAATTTTGAAAGTGTATACGAAATTGGGGTGAATTCTACATTAAAGAGTTTTCACCGATGCACAGTGGCCAAGTTCTCCAGCTGGTCTGGATTCAGAGCGCTGTCTGGGTCCCTGTGCACCGGTTCACGGATGTTCCCCAAGATGATTCGCCCTTGTCCCAGCGCTCCTGCTAGCTCCTCCTTTGGAAAGCAATTCATGTCAAATCAGGTAATGGTACTCTATTTCAAAACCTAGACATTTTAGATGAATTGTACCCTAATGCTTTGTTTCTTGCTGCTGTGTGTGTTGAGCAGATTGCTGGTGGCTTGAGGGGTGTTGGGGAGGTCAGTCTCAGCCAGTTCCCTGCCTAAAACCTGCAGTCTTTGTGTCATCCGCTTGACTAGGAAAGCAAAGCCTTCTATGCCCTACAGTACAAGGAAACACAACATGGGTTAAAGTTACAAGATGGAAATGTTTTGGTCAGTTGTTCATTACACTTAGATGTGCCTTTATATAATATGTATTTTATATTCATTATAATGAATGAATTCGATATTAATTTTGTTATTGCTGTTTGAATAGTGTCAGTATGTTACAATTGTAAAACCGTTATGGTATGACCCAAACTCAGTATTGTCTATAATATAGTTCTATTGAAGACCAGGTACTTTTCCACACTTGACAACCAAGAATAGGAAGCTAATGCTATTGTGGGCAACTGGTAAGTTGGAAAAAAACAATCCCTGTTCCAATCTTTAATCTGTTCGAGTGAACCTGTGCCCACTGTAGCCTCAGGCCTGCCTCTGGATAGTGTTATTTTCGATTGAAGGCCACTCTGTGCAGCTTGGGACGGTTTCTCATCAACGCCTTGGGTGGATCCATGAAATTCCGGAGTAAGAACGGGAGCTTTGAGGATGGATTTGGAGTGTAGGTAATGTCAACAGTCTGCTACACTGACTCAGGACTACTTTTCGCTTCTGATCATCATCACTGTACCCCGCAACATCGTATATCTGCTACAAATGGACATTTGTTGCAACCCAGATGAGGATGGGGTTCCTCTTAAGTCTGGTTCCTCTCAAGGTTTCTTCCTTATGCCGTCTCGGGGAGTTTTTCCTTCACCACAGTCGCCACCGGCTCACTCATCAGGGACAAACTTACTTATAAAGAACATATTCACTTTTAATCACCATATTATCTGTGTAAAGCTGCTTTGAGACAATGTTCATTGTTAAAAGCGCCATACAAATAAAAATAATTTTAAATTCTATTCTTGGAAGACAGAATTGAACCCTTCTTCTATTGGAGAAGATTCCACTTGTTCTCAGTTGAATATATCCACTGTATTATGAAAACCTGTTTTGTACTTGTTTAAGCATATTTATTATAGATGGAGCTTCTTACTGTGCGGTGGGAAATCCAGGTGTTATGGCAATATTGCTGAGTACCACCGAGTTCTTGGGTCAGTTGGCTTTGCTCTATATATGAATGTAGCTCATCCAGTGTACTCAGCATGATAACCTATTCACACAGAGACACACAACATATTCTTTACAGTCAGACATGTAATGAATGTAAAAGCACTGGTGAAACGTTGTTTGCTTACCGGCACTTTCATCTTGAAATCATCACCATGGTACTTGAAGAAAATGTCTGAAAGAGTGCGCTGCAGGAGTGTGTGGGGCCGTAGCACCAGAACCAGGCGTAGGTTTCCTGGAAAGCCGCTCTGGTAATATAGAACAAAATAGGGTTAAAAAAATACCATCACTTTCTGTGATCACATGACCAACACAGATTTTCAGATTTTATATAAATATAATGCACCTTCATACACACTTACTGAGATACGGAGTAATGTTCCTTTCACACATGCCCAGCGATCCTGGCGCCTGTCAATCACTAAGATGAAGCCAACTCCTGCCGCACTTAAGCTGAAACACACACATTACTGTCACCACCTAAATTATTAGTACCATAAATCAGAATAGGCTTTATGGGAAAAAAGGATGGTTAAAAATATACACTATTCACAATAATTATAATCTAAAAGCAAATATTTTTGCATACCAAACAGTCTTTAGGCATAGATAGATATGTACACGAAAGTACAAATCACTAAGAATATCTTCTTCTTCTTTCGGCTTCTCCCCTTAGGGGGCGCCACAGAGGATCATCCGTCTTTATACCCCCCTGTCCTCTACATCTGCCTCTTTCACACCAACTACCTGCATGTCTTCCCTCACCACATCCATAAACCTCCTCCTTGGTCTTCCTCTTTTCCTCCTTCCTGGTGTCTCCATCCTCAGCATTCTCCTACCGATATACCCCATGTCCCTCCTCTGCACATGTTCAAATCATCTCAATCTCGCCTTCCTCACCCTGTCTCCATCGTCGTCACTCCCAACGAAAACCTCAACATCTTCAGCTCTGCTACCTCCAGCTCCACTTCCTGTCTTTTACTCAATGCCGCTAAAATATAAATATACTAAAAATTAACACTAGAATTTTAAGTATGCATCCATAAAGGGTAAGTGATTGTACTCTTGCCTGGTGCTTGTAATAATAGCAAACACTCTCCTCCCAAAACTGGATGCTACTGCCAGGACGTTTAACACCAATCAATACAAAATCAAGACAGACAACTAATAATTACAGATTCATTTTAAAAATCAGAGAGGAACCATTCTTTACCTGGGAACGCTTGTCAGATAGGTGAGAACATTGTGAAACTCTTGATCACTGATCTCACCAAATGATGGAAATTCTGGGAAGATGATGATGGGACTACCATCCTGCCCTCTGCCACCTAAAAGAAGTCAGAGCAGAAATGAGGGAGGAAAAGATCTCAAACCAGCAGTGGGGCAAAAGGGACGAATGTTGCCTGGGCTTCTACAGCGATTGTACAGATTGAAATCTGCAATATACATATTTCTGATACTGTAGATTTTATAGAGATATCAATATGGACAGAGTCACTGAGATGTCATTAAGGATACATGGTCACAGTCTGTATGATGGTACCTATAAGTTTATCCCTATTGAGCGAGTCAGTGGCAACAGAGGCAACCACAAACTCCATTAGGTGGTATGAGTAAGAAACCTTGAGAGGAACCAGACTCAAAAGGGCCTCCATCCACATCTGGGTGGCACAGAATGTCTATTCATGATAGTTTTATCACTGCTGTGATAAAGTGTGCTGTTCAATGAACTGGGTGCTTGGATGCTGAACCGTTCATGCAACTGTAGTCCTAAGCATTTGTATTATATTTATTTATATTAAAACCAGTCCAAATACTTTTCCTGCAAATGACGTGTTTCATGGAAACGCATTTTTGACTGCATGAAGGAATAACGTGTGAAGAGAAATGGTGTGTGTGTGCAGCACAGTCTCAGTGTGTGTGTGTGTGTGTGTGTGTGTGTGTGTGTGTGTGTGTGTGTGTGTGTGTGTGTGTGTGTGTGAGAGAAAAAGATGGGAGCTGGGTACCACATGATCCAAATATTAATCCGGCTAGTCATGTCTATTCTTCCTGTCTCCATGACAACAAGCTGCACAGTCATCCTTTAGGTCAGAGTGCTTCATTTAAATAGAAACCAATCTGTCAGCAGCTACTAATTCTCTCACTCTCATGCACATGCACTCATCTGACCCTCTGCTCTACTTTGGCATATCATTTTAACAATGCTTCAGAAAAGCTCTTGTGAATCCAGCCGGTTTCTACACATAAACTGTTCAACATTTTCCAACCTAGAAATACGCTCTTATTATGGATAAGCGCAGAAATCAGAGCGTAGCATGTGTTTAAAATCACAAGAAAGCATGTGTTGAAACATTCATACCGCCTCCTTCTGGTTACAGAATTATGCAAAACCATGGGTGCCGCATGAAGTATAAGTGTAACACCTGCTACATTTGTACTGCATCTTGTTTTACATCTTTTTAGGCTAAAAACTGAGGCAAAACAGTGCTAATATTAGCGTAATATTACGCTAAGATTCGTTCTCATAATAATGAATTGCAGATACATTGAAATTAATTGCAAATACATTTTAAAAAAAAGGAGTAATTGGTTTGCGTGGGGTTCTTGTCAGAGCACCAAACGTCTGATTTGGAACACTATACTTCTGATCCATGCTAGCATGATAGCATCATGCAGTTCCTGTACTACAGAACCTCCACTAGCCTGGACTGTTCAATCAATGCAGCTTGAGTCCACACGTATTTAAAATCGAGATTCATTAGACCGTGCTACATTTTTCCTGTCTTCAGTTGTTCAGTGTTGGTAAACCGGTGCTCAATGGCTAAGAGAAGGAAGAGCTTGACATGGGCTTCTGCTGTTGTAGCTCATCTCCCTCGAAGTTCAGTGTGGTGTGCATTCGGAGATGCTTTTCTGTGTTTGTCTGTGTTGCTGGTGCTTTTTGAACCAGTCTGGTCATTCTATCTCAATCTGGATGTTTTTGCACTATACTGAGTAAACTCTAGAGCATGGGTCACCAACCTTTTTGAAACTGAGAGCTACTTCTTAGGTACCGTATAATGTGAAAAAAAATTTACATTGACATTTTCAAATTCACACCAATGCAAGTGTGATTTAAAAAAGAATAGCGACAAATATAATGAGATGCAGCTCACTGGTAAGTGGCGCTATGGTGAGCTGTTTTTAGAAAAGGCCCGCGGGCAACTCATGTGGTGTGACCCCCCTGCTCTAGAGTCTGTTGTGTATAATGATAAACCTCTTATGTGTAAACTCAACTCAATATAAAACCAAATCTATATATTTTCAATACTAAACTGATTTTGATACAAATATATCGATATATTAATGACACCCCTACTGTACATGCACATCATAAAAATTTGCATTACAGTAATAAGTGTTATAATTATTATGAGTCTGACATGTAAAGGGATGATTCTGATTTTACCAGACAGGATAGCAAACTTCTTCTTCAGCTCAGTGATGATGTCAGCAGCACAGATTGGACTCGTCTCCTTTTGCATAATCTCATCTGTTAAAACACAAAGACACACAATTTGAGTATTGAGAGTTGTGAGGCTGTTTTGCTGCATCTGGTACAGGATCAGACTTAAATCTGAACAAGACACAATGAAATATCAAGACTACAAAGCCATTCTGGAGCACAGTGGCAAAAAGCTTCATCTCAGTCACAGTTCATGGGTCGACAACAGCATATTGAGCCATTTAGACCCGGTTCCTCTAATAATTTCTTTCTTAGACCATCTAACCTGCCATAATCACCACTCGCTTTCTCATTAGGGATAAACTTATAAGGATGCAAATTTCTAAAATATTTCTGCTAGGCTGATTTTGGACAATGTCTATTGTATGTCTACATAACAGTTATACAAATACGAATTAAAGTGAAAATTGAATTAAATGCAACCAAAAATGTCTAATAAAAAAAATACCTAATCTCAATTATATCCAATATCTATTAAAAATGTTTTAATCATCTAGTCAGGATAAGACATCCTTCAAAAATGAGATAGGTGGAGCAGTTTGCTCATGAAGATTGGCCCAAGATGGTCCAAAAGTCTCATTGAGAGCTACAGGAACCACTTGTTTTGTACGATTACTTCTAATCATTTTTTTTCAGAGAAAATTTAGGGGGGATTTTTTCGTGAATGGTATCAACAAATTTTTTCCATGCATAAAAATTTCTTTTGATGAAAATGCATATTTTAAATAAAACGTTACTTCCTTTTACAAAACAAATAATATATTTATGATTTGATAAAGCTCGACATTAGAAGCTCAAATAAAATATTTTGCCCAGAGGGGCTTCCACACACAGCACCAGACACCAAGTAAGGGTGGGACAGAGTACTAGGTGTACTTACAAAGGTGTAATTAAGAAACAAGAGAACAGTGTTAGGATTTTGGAGTCAGGTTCGTACCTTGGGGGAATTCGCCTCACACACACACTCTCACACTCAGAGGGGCTCAGCTACTGTTACAGTGGGCACTAGAGTCAGTTAACTTCCTCGTGAGTCTCACAGGCATATCCTTTTTTCCCATTCCCATAGACAGACAGACACACAGGCACATATGGCACACACACACACACACACACACACACACAAGCGCGCGCGCGCGCACACACACACACACACACACACACACACACACACACACTGCATTAGGGACCACAATCAAGTAACATGAGATTTTAGAAAAATTCTAAAAGACTGCAAATTCACATTCAGAATTTTAAAAAGTCAAGCAAATGAAACAATGAGAATTTTGATAGATGATAGATAGATAGATAGATAGATAGATAGATAGATAGATAGATAGATAGATAGATAGATAGATAGATAGATAGATAGATAGACAGACAGACAGACAGACAGACAGACAGACAGACAGACAGACAGACAGACAGACAGACTGACTGACTGAAAGACTGACTGACTGACTGACTGACTAAGATAGATAGATAGATAGATAGATAGATAGACAGACAGACAGACAGACAGACAGACAGACAGACAGACAGACAGACAGACAGACAGACTGACTGACTGACTGACTGACTGACTGACTGACTGACTGACAGACAGACAGACAGACAGATAGGTTTTTGTTTAGTTGTGTACAGTAAAGCCTATTTCCCTTATTCTTCTATTCTGATTGTCATCTTCCCTCACATACTCACATTCTTTGTCTTATGGTCTAAGTATACAGGGAAGCTCAGCAAAAAAAAAGCCTGTCTGTTGTTACTTGGAACTTACTGTAGAGTCGACAGCAGCAGAGAGTCAAGCGGTGGTATTTTTCTGCCTCTTTCAGGGGAATACGAACACATTTCCCTCGTCCTCCGTTGTGTACATCCATATCCTCTGACTTCCCTGTACCTCACAGCTACTCTCTAATGGTATAATACGAGACAGCTTATAACCACATCCAGGTTGTGTGGGAACTCCCTACCTGAGACAGGTGCCTGAATCAACTAACATCTCTCTCTCTCTTTCTCTCTCTCTCTCTCTCTCTCTCTCTCTCTCTCTCTCTCTCTCTGTCTCTCTCTCTCTCTCTCTCTCTCTCTCTCTCTCTCTCTCTCTCTCTCTCTCTCTCTATTTCTCTCTATTTTTCTTTTAAACACTGCTTCAGTAAATCCTACACCCCCATCATAAGAACCCTTTTCATTCACTTCTGACAGCCATTGATGAATAGATGTCTGTGTGTGTGTGTGTGTGTGTGTGTGTGTGTGTGTGTGTGTGTGTGTGTGTGTGTGTGTGTGTGTGTGTGTGTTTGATCTTATCAGGCAAAATGTTATAACAAAGGCTGGATTCAGGCCATTCAAATGATGTGTGCTATCTGTGGCCAACATAGTGAAAGTTAAAGAGGCAGACTCTTAAAAACAATGCATCCTTATAGCGCTCCAGGGTACTGGTGGAAACTGGGCTACTGTTGGCCGAAGGAGGAGAAGGAGAGGAGGAAGATGTCCACAGAGACAGCAGGAAAAGGAGAAGTGTAGGAGAGTGGAGGTTTGGGTTGGTACCTCAGATGTTGGTACTATGACTGGTAAAGGGAGAGAGGGAGCTGATATGATGCAGAAGAGAACGGTAGATATAGTGTGTGTCCAAGTGGAAGTGGAAGAGGAGAAAGACCAAGAACAGATACAAATAGGTCTACGGTGAATTCTGTAATCTGTGGCAAATGAACATACAGTAGATGAGAGCTAACTGATCTATCAAAGATGTGCTGTCCTCTGTGTTCCTACAGATAGCACTAGCAATAGAGAATCGGGCTTTTCTAGTCAAATTAAAGTCATGTGACCAATTGACTTCTTGAGATTCCCTTTGACTGACTAATGTAATATATATAGTATAAAATACATTTACTTTTATTAAAACATGGATCATGACAAAAAACATATCCTGAACATTATGTCATGTAAAGGAGGTGAAAGTGCAGACTTTTAGTGAGAAAAATGCAAAACGACCAAACAAGAACTAAAAACCAACAGACGGTAAAGCTAGAAATTAGAAACAAGACTAATTCAGGCACGACAAGAAACATACTGGAGACGATCAAGGTGACACTGAAAAACTTGGACCTACTGTAAATAGTGGTGCAAGGAAAAGGTGTGTGTGACCCGTGGTGCTGACGAGCCTGGGCTGATTAGAAATGTAGTGCATGTGCAATTTCATCTTGGAACGGTGCAAATATAGGAATATAATAAGGAAACCACAGACACCAAACATTCCTGGCTAATCACCTGAACATCATTTGTGTATTAGATGATTTTGTAGGCATGTGAAATTTAATTTTTGGTCAATAAATCGGAATGATAAAGGATCAAAAAACAAATAAGGAGGAATACAGGAAATGAGAACGGGAGTGTAAAGTGTTAGAAAAATCTGATTTGGCTCACTAACTTAGTATTATAATTAATTCCATGTTAAATTGTATTGAATGCTCATGGCTGGACTGGGAAAGCTGTCGCAAAGTAGAGCAGAACTTTAACGGGAAACATGGAAAGCTCATCACACACCAGATTGAAAGTCCAAGCTTGGAGAGACGAGTGTGTGTGTTTCCAGGATGTTTTGTAGCTACATATAAATATGTATAACATATATGTAAATATGCAGGTATGCAGGTAAAATATAGAGTATAAAATCGAATAAATAATCATTACTAATTTAGTTATATTCCTATAAGACCTATAGTAAACACATTTAAAAGGCGGTTGCATTTTATAAAACATACAAGGAAATAAATACGTTTCATTTCAAACTCACCCTGACCCCATGTCAGTGTCATAAAGGGAAACTGTACTATGCTGACTCGTCGTTTCCTAGGCTTCTTCAACATGTTTTTTTTTTCTCAACTCTGCTAGAACCCTTTGCTAAGCACACGACCGGTACAATCTCTAAAAAAATGCAGATATGCTCCTTGACTCCTAAAGCTTTGAGCTAGCAGCTGTGTGTCATCACCAACTGAACTGTTACTGTGAAAGAGCCACAGCTTTGTTTGCTTTGCTTGTGATGTCTGGTTTTGTACTCAAGTCCTGCTGCTCACACACACTCACACACACACACACACACGATGTGTCCTACAAAACACCTCCAGCAGGGATCCCACAGGAAACCACACAGTATGGATTTGCACTGTGTTTTCTCTTACTGCTGCCTCAGACAAGGAATCAGTAGTAATAAAGAGTAGTGTCGTTTTTTTAGCTAATTTTGTCGTTCTTGCAAAAGGGCACTGACGAGTGTGTACACACACAGAGCTACAGTACACACTGATTTTCAGAAATATACCTAAAGATATAGTAATTGCTATGAAAGTCATACACTGCTTTTTATAAAGCCAAAATGGGCGCAAGAAATTCTGACTGTCATTTTCAAGTCTACTGTTGCCTGCAAGGTAACTGGTGTTGTATCTTCCCAGTTCAACTGATTCCACCCTCAGTGTTCAGACGATACTGTATTGGTCTTGAAGGACAAGAGAGGATGTCCTATCTGGGCGAAGGACAGATAGGACATCCTCTCTTGTCCTTCAAGAGAGGATGTCCTATCTGGGCGAAGGAGCTCATTTCTTGGCCAAAAAAATGTAAAAAGAAGCCGCAAAAGATGAAAAACGACTAAGGCTAATGACTAATTCATAGTAATGTTGCAAATACAAAAATGACAGTAATTATAAACAGTTAGTTTTTGTCAGGGACCCCAGTTTAGCTGGATTTGTGGGCATTTGTTTGTACAAAGTTCTCTTATGCCATAGCGGGTTGAGGTCTGGACTTTCACATCAGGTAACAATCTGGACTCTTAATTGCAACACCTTGTTTCTGTTCGTTTTTCAGCCATTCTGTTGTAATTTGCTGCTGTGCTTATGGTTAATTGTCCTATTGCATGACCTAATTTTAGCCAAGCTTAAGCTGTGGGACAGATGGCCTCACATTTGACACTAGAATACTGTGCTATGGAGAGCCAACTCAATGACTGCAAGTTGCCCAGATCCTGTGGCTACAAAATAAGCCCAGATCATCACCCTCCACTTCCCCCTGATATGCTGTATTCAGTTTTTGCCAAACTCTGGCCAGACATCTCCACTTTTGTCTATTAAATGCCATTGTTCCAGGTTTGTTCAGCTGCGGCATTGAAAACCTAAACTGTGTAGCCAAACCTTCCAGTACTTTTCAGCCATTTTCAAATTCTACTGTCATGAACGTTGTCATTTAATATGCTGAATGAGGCCTGTAGGTGTCTGAAATGTAACTATTTTTTCATTGCTTGACCTTGAGGTGGATTTGCTGGGATGTCCAATCCTGGGATGATTTGCAACCGTCTTAAATTATTGAATTGTTTGGAAATGGCCTTATAACCCCTCCCAGATTGATGAGCAGCAACAGGTGCTTCTCCAGAATGATCTGCTGATGTTTTTCCTCCTTGGCAGTGTGATAACACATTTTGAATGCTCCACACCACCACACTGATAAAACATGGGCTTTTATAGAGGTGGTTGCACTTGTTGGTTGTTGTTAATCAAGAGTATTTGATTAGTAGCAACTGGCTGCTATTTAGCCGATTGATTCTTATAGAAGCACTTGGCGTAGGTTTTCACACATTTTGGCTTTATTTATAAAAAAAATTAATAATGACAGTGTAATATGTCGTGTGTTGTTCATCTGAGGTTGAATTTATCGCATAAATATGAAGGTCACATGACACATCATTAAGCCCTATTTCGACACTAAATATGTACCAGTGTGGTTTTATGCATCCTTCAGTCCTGATTCTGTATTTAGGGTTTTTTAAATAATGATTGGTCAAGAAATCTTACCAAAAAGAAAAAAACCTCTGTATTTTCATATGCAGTGGCTAAATTGCTAATATAATTGTATAATATATAAATACAATTTGTCGATTTTGCTACGATTGCACAGTGAGCTCGACACAAAAACAATTGAATAAATTTAAGGGTTGTTTTTTGTTCCCCAGGAAATTTTTTATTTCAAATTTGTATTTAATAAAAAAAAAGATAAAGTCATGAAATACCAAATGCAAAATGTCCAATTTTAAAAACAATTTTGCCAACATGATCTTTCCCCTTGAATTCATAAACATAGCTTTGGATGAATATGTGATGGAGACAGATGGTCGTCACAAAAAATGGCAGGAAAACACAAGAACAGGTGATGTTCATTCCCACATAGACACGCACTTCTTACCAATGTTATGACTGACATAGCTCAGTCTACGCAGCAGCTCTCGCACAACCCCCTTCTTAGAGTTCACCCAGACCATCGCCATCCTCCAAGCGTGAGCAGGAAAATAGATGATAGAGGAGGCTGGGATGCAGAGGGAAGAGGAAATGCAGCAGCCTGTTGTACCTCAATTGCTGCCAATGCGCTTTTGCATAGCACTGAAAATGGAGAACTAGTGCAAGGAGGAGAGAAAGCACTATGATGGTGGGTCTGTGTGTGAGACTGAAAAGCAGAGAGATCTTCTTATACCAAGACACGCATGTGCATAAAACCCCAAGAGCTGAACCTGTGATATGGTGCCACCTTCAGTATTGTAGAAGCTTCCACACTCTGCAAAAATGAAGAAATACAGACATTTTTTGGTCAGAAAAGATTCATAGGTTCAAAATGGGATCGAGGATTTGACATGACACGTCCCGCAGGTATTTTACAATCAAGTTTGAAAGAAATAAGAGTAGATAAGATTGTCATTGCATTATAATATGCTGTTTAGCAGCTAGATCAGAGGTGACCAATCATTTTTCCTTGGCCGGCCGTGGACCAAAAATAAACGTTGCATTATACCACATATTATATTACAGTTAAAGATGTTATGGTTCCTCTGAAATATGATTGGCATTTATAATTAAAAAAAAAATGTATGAAAAACAAAAATGAACATAAATTGTTATGTAATGTAATGAGATACATGAAGCTGCTTCTTATATATGACGTGCCAAAGGTCACCATGGGCCAACTTCGGACCACCAGCCCTATTTTTTCATTTTGATCTAGATAGACCAAGGCTAGAAATGCAAAGTAGGTAGAAAGGTAGGAATGTCGCAGAATATAATACATGTAATGTGTAAAGGTTAAATACAGATTTGGAGGATCCACTTGTATAACTGAGCTTATAAATGCTTACTTGTGTTTCAGTGCATTTTTATTTGTTTTTAATTAGTTTTTTAATTATTATATTGGTTTGTGTGATTACATTTGTACTCTACAGGTGATAAGTGAGAAACTTTTGATGAGTTGATGCGTGTCTTTCATTTTAATTTTCATTCTAAAACCTCAAAACAACTTACAGACAAAAGCAAATAAGAACATGCATGCACAGACAGACAGACAGACAGACAGACAGACAGACAGACAGACAGACAGACAGACAGATAGATAGATAGATAGATAGATAGATAGATAGATAGATAGATAGATAGATAGATAGATAGATAGATAGATAGATAGATAGATAGATAGATAGATTTATTATAGGTAATAAAACCCAGTATCACATTCATCCAACACAATGCACACATACTGTATAAATGTCATTACCAGTAAAAAAAAATCTAATATCTTTATTTTGATTGGTTGATTGATTAATTGATTGGTCGATTGATTAAATGATTGGTTGATTAATTGATTGTAAAACCAAAATGCAACATCAAACTGTTTTTTTTAACAGTCATCACAAAATATAGGAGCACTTTATTTACTTTATTTACCCCCCTTTTATTATAATTAACACTTAATCTTTATATAAATAATATACGTTGGATTGCACAGTCTGAGACCCGGTGTGTTTATAAAATGAATTGTTCTCTTAGTGTATTTATTTATTTATTAAATACATCTTGGCTGATGGTATGGGGGGGGGTGGAAGTTGTTGCTGGGTAAAACTACAATTCCCAGAATGCCTCTTGCTCTCCTTTTCTTCCCCCATTGTGTTTCCAGTCTCGCGGGCTTTGTTCCGTTATGGCGGGTCGTTTCGAAAGTGGGAGGCTGGTCGTTTTCCCGTCAGCTCCTGAGCGCTTTAAATCGCGAAGAGAAGCCAAAACGACTCAAGGTAGGCTCGAGGATCCGTCTAGACTATCTTTTAGTCATGATTTATGATGTGTGTTTACAGGTTTTGTGCACTTTTAATGCGCTAACAACTAAAAAGTTTGGTTTGTGTTGCCGCCGGAAGATGTTTGACGGGGCAACGGGCTTGTTAACCAGCTGGGCTTTGTAGTGTTTTTTAGCTGAATTATAGAGAATCCAGTGCTGTTTGTATGAGAGTAACTGTAGGAACTGCACTGTTTTAGGAACATGACATCTCCAGCAGAACCGCAGGCTCACTTCCCGTGGCGCTGGATGGCCAGCAGTTCTCGGGCTGGGGTGATTCTGAACGCCTCCCCAGGAGAAGTGGAGTCTGTCAGGAGCAGCTGGGGCTCTCCGGGTATGGACGTGTCTTTAGAGGACTCCTTCAACGGCCAGTTCGCTCCTTTACCCGTGTCCCGCAGTGCTAGCAGCCTGAGTGTGGACTCCATCTGTCCCTCATCCTCCATCCAGGTCTCTGCGCCCCTAAGCAGGGAAGTAAACATGGCTATCCCTGCTGCGAGAAACCCCCAAGCACTCATCAACCGACTCCAGGAAGTAAGTTCCGGTAGCATTTCGGTTCTTTAAAAACACTGAACAATAGTAGTGAGTTTTCTGTGTTTGGGGACAAAAAGAAAAGCACACAATTGACTGAGGACGAAGCATGTTTGTGTTTTCAGGATTTACACGAAATCATCACTCCAGAGGAGTCGAATATAAAGTCCATATAATGCGTTTACATTCACTAGGATGAGAATCGGTTCCTTTTGTGAATCGGTTCTTTTCCTTTGATTCTTTTCCTCACCATCTCGCGCTCGTTTTAGTTAAACTTTTCAGGTACTAAATTATAAACTCGATTTTTATAACCTTTCTTTAACTGTAGAGAGCAAATACATTTTAAAAAGAAATAAATAAAAACATTTATAAATACAATTGAATAAATTTGGTTGGGTGGCAGGGTTTTGTTTTTTATTAACACAGTTCATTTTTGTTTAAATTTTTTAAAATGTCGAATAAAAATGCCTGTTTGGTTAAATGTCAAATCATATATTCGAATATTTTATACGAAGCATCAAAATACAAGGGAATAAATCAAATGAATGCAATACACACGATTAAATTGAGTAATCGATCAAATTGTCATTTTAATTCATGATATAAAAGGAAATTAGTTGAGGAATATGTGTGTTTTTACATTTATACATTTATTTTTGAGGATATAAGCCACATATAGCTACTTGTAGCTACGTATAGATACGTGTAGCTACGTATAGATACGTGTAGCTACGTATAGATACGTGTAGCTACGTATAGATACGTGTAGCTACGTATAGATACGTGTAGCTACGTATAGATACGTGTAGCTACGTATAGATACGTGTAGCTACGTATAGATACGTGTAGCTACGTATAGATACGTGTAGCTACGTATAGATACGTGTAGCTACGTATAGATACGTGTAGCTACGTATAGATACGTGTAGCTACGTATAGATACGTGTAGCTACGTGTAGCTACTTGTAGATACGTGTAGCTACTTGTAGATACGTGTAGCTACTTATAGCTACGTGTAGCTACGTATAGCTACGTGTAAATACGTATAGCTACGTGTAGATACGTATAGGTACTTATAGCTACGTGTAGATACATATAGCTACGTGTAGCTACGTATAGGTACTTATAGCTACGTGTAGATACATATAGCTACGTGTAGCTACGTATAGATACGTGTAGATACGTGTAGCTACGTATAGATACGTGTAGCTACGTGTAGATACGTGTAGCTACGTGTAGATACGTGTAGCTACGTATAGATACGTGTAGCTACGTATAGATACGTGTAGCTACGTGTAGATACGTGTAGCTACGTGTAGATACGTGTAGCTACGTGTAGATACGTGTAGCTACTTATAGCTACGTGTAGATACGTGTAGCTCCGTGTAGCTACGTATAGCTACTTATAGCTACGTGTAGATACGTATAGCTACGTGTAGATACGTATAGCTACGTGTAGATACGTATAGCTACGTATAGATACTTATAGCATGCATAGAAATGTCTTTTTTTACTTCCATTCTTTGTTCATTCACTCTGGATTTTCTCCTTTCGAGAGAGAATCTTGAAGCTGGACATATAAAGCAAAAGAAACCTTTAACGCTAGACTATATATAAATATATACAGTATATATATATATATATATATATATATATATATATATATATATACACACACACACACACAGACGCTTCCCATCGTACCGAACGACTGTACGTTGTTGCTGTGTTCGTTATTGACTACGCATATCTCCTAATGATGTAAGAGCTATAAATACTATCAAATAAACAATCAATATACTAAAATTAATCGAAATACTGTATACAATATTTTGTATTACGTAATAAAAAAAAATTTGTAAAAAAAAAAAACAAGAATACAAAAAAATTCAATGGCCCGTGTCCAGTGCGCAATTTTCTTTTTCCCGAATCCGGAAAAATGACACTTTGAGGACAGGATTGTTCGTATCAGCTAAGGTCTGTAAAGTGAAAGTTGGTAAAGTGGGGAGCGTCTGTACTTATGTATATTAATATATATTATATGCCACATACCTAATTTGTCTCCGCCTCTTCTTTGACATCATAGAACACTTCAGCCAATAAACAAGCAGAGAATACAATGTGATACAGTGATACACATTTACACAAAATTCACCTCGCTATATTCTTGCAAATGGTTTTGTCGTTTAAAGCGCGTTGGAGGACGATTTACGGCATAAATGTCATTATTTTGTTCAAATTTTATGCGTGTGTGCAAATGACGCTCACATTGTTTTTTTTAGTTGAAGCAGCTGCAGCAGTGCATGCAGGAGCAATTAAAAGCCCACCAGCAGGAGCAGCTTCAAAAACTGCACAATGAACAATCAAGGCTTTTGGGAATGGTCCAGACTCCTACAGGTATAATACACTGCTGTATGGAAATGAAAAATGTTTCTGATCGTGTTGTTTATCCACCTGATTGTGGTGATTTTTCTTTTTTTTTCAAAAGAGTTTGGAAATATGAAGCAGCCGTGCCTGAAAACTGCTGAGCAGTCGGGATTGAAGCCCTCGCACACAAGGCAGAGAGTTTTACCAAATCGACTCGAACACCATCCACCCGAAGAAGTGGAACGGACATTCGGTAAAGGTACTCTCAGTATTTCCTGCACATTTCCATCCTGTTGAAAGTTAGTTCATCATCAGGTGTGTTAATTAGCTAAACAAACGCTGAGCTGTCATTTTATTACCAAAACAGCACCAAACACGTGGAATCAAGAGCCCAGTGTGGACCAGGCAAGCTCTGGCCATCTCAGTGATGAAGATTATGATCATGAAGAAGAATCGCTGCATTGTGAGGACCAAAGCGTGTCCCATAGAGACGGCGAAACAGAAGTGCACGACAGGTACGTGTTATCAGTGCAAGCGTTGAGGGAAATGTCAAAATCTCGAGACAAAATCGTGAAAAAATTGTGTCTCCAGGCCAATCAGAACGGGTGGCGGCGCCAAGACGTTTGAGGAGATGCTGGAAGAGCAGCTCACGCTGGAGAATGAGAAGCTAAACAAGATATCTGTAAGGCATACATTGCTTTTTCAGTGTGTTAATCCAGTGTACTTTTCTTTCATTTTGCTTGTGGATTTCCTCTGTGTTTTCCACTTTCTTCTGTAGGACCATGATCCATGTAGGTCACTTGGTTGTTCTATTCCCTCTGTGCCCCCTAATGAAATGGACTGTATCCTGTCTGTCCCAAAGTGACTACTCAAACATGGCAGAAAGTGTTTAATGATGAATTCCATGCTCATTATTTATACAGACAAACAGCAGCAGACAGGATTAGGTCTATAAATGTTTTTCCCTTTTTTCTGTTCCCTTTTTTTTTTTAGGGTGCTCCCCCTGATGCAGCAAAAGTGAAGAGGCCATTTTTAAAGCGAGGGGAAGGCTTGGCTCGTTTCTCGAGAGGCAAAACCACCGGATCATTTAGAGACAAGGCACCAGGTTCAGACACCAAAACGGCACCAGGCGTCAATCCTTCATCCTATAAAGGCCCAACCCTCAGATCCCAGCAGGGCTCGGAACCAAAACCAACGTCTCCAAAATCCATAAACCCTGTAACACAGCGCAAGACTGCCGTCCTGACCAAAAACAACCTTCTGCAGAAGACTTCAGTACCAGCAGCCAAGGCTCTTGCAAAAGCCCCTGGAGGCCAGCAGAATCTCCGAGCAGAAGCGAAAAATGCAAGCTCTGCACCCGTCCAACACCGCAGTACGAATGATAAGCTAGGTCAGAAACTTTACTCGGATTTCCTGGTTGATTTCAGCAAGGGGGCGTCGAGACCGATTCAGTACACGGATAAGCAATGTGCAGAGAACTCGTTTGAGGTGTGGCTGCAAGAGCGAGGTGAACACTGGGAAAGAGCTCAGCATCGTGAGTGTGTGGAGCTGGGCGAGTTTGAGCTGCTAGAGCGAGCGGCAGACGAGCTCTCGTTTTCCAGTAACTCGTCTTTCATCAACACACTTTTGCGGCGGGACGCCAGACGCCTGTCCTCGACTCCTGTCAAATCGCCACCTAAATCTTCGCTCCCTGCACGTGGTCTCGACGAGGCTACCAGCTTCAGCAAGGCTCACGGTTCACCAGGACCACCTATAGACGGCGTGGCAGCGATGGAAGGGGACGGACAACCGGATGAAGTGTCGACCGAGTGTTCCGGAGATGAAGATGCGGAAGAGTCGGATTCCTCACTGTGTAGCAACACGGTTTTTCACCAGCCGGCTGTAGAGCCACACCAACAGGAAGCTTTCGCCTTTCAGATTTCAGTGCCGGCCTACGATAAGCGAACTTATCAAGACGGAGATGGCAGTATCGAAGAGGAGAGCCAGAGAGATTCGACTCTGGTGGATGCGAGAGGCCAGGTTGAGTTTGATGACGATGACACGTGGAACGAGCCGGAGAATTCCACTTGCAGTCCGGGCGGTTCACCTGATAGAGTACTGACGAGGAAGATCGCGGCCTCAAAGGGACCGGAGCTCAATCGCCGCTCTAACAGCCAATTAGGCTGCGAGCCTGAACCACCACCAACGTGCCAGTTGGTAGCAAAGCTGTTTCCAGCTCTGAAGCCGAAAAAATGTCCTCCTCCTCCACCAGAACCACCAGATTCAGATGGGCACAGTGAAGAAGGAGCAGGTGAGGAGAACAGTCTATTATCTGATCGTTCGTAGATTGTTCGGATACACATTAATTTTTTTTTTTTATTATTTGGTAAGGCTCCTCTTTGATATGATGACTTGTGTCAGTTATTATAGATCAGAATTAATTCAATTGCAAAAATTAGTTTAGTCCATTAAACTAAACCCTGAGCACTGTGTTTCCCCACGGACCATTATTACTGACGCACCACCCGCTAAACTCTGGAGCGCTCTGGACAGGTAGCAGGAGAAAACGAGACGATTCAGGACAAAGAAAACGGCAGAAAGTTTCTGATCATTTCAAACTAAAATACAGGAAAACACCATACAGCACGTTTAACGTTTGAAAAGTCATTAGAAATTGATTTTTATGTTTGTATTTATTCACAGCGGGTTCAAAAACTCCCTCCAAATGGCCGCGTTTTTAAAGCTGGTGATAAACGCGGTTTTCAAGAAAAGCACATCACAATACTGTGGGAGTAAATAAATAAATCCACGAGTGAGAAGAATTGAGTTTCGTTAAACAAACAGTTTTTTTATATATATATTTTGGAACGCACCGTATTCACATTTTGAATTAAAATGTTCATTTTTCGAAAAAGAAAATCCAATTTACTTGTTCATTTTAAGAGACCCGTCTTATTTTCTGTCTCTTATTTAGCATTGCTCATCAATAAAGAAAAATTACTTCTTATCTGATTAATAGATGGAATAATTGTTCAAATGATCGATGGCAGCAGCTCTAATCAGAACGCACTCGTGGGTTCACACACACTTTTTTTCACTTCTTGTATTTATTTATATATTTATTGCAGCCAGGTCGACGTTACTTCGTGAGCGCTTGGTCGAACTGGAGACTGAAATCGAACGCTTCAGGAAAGAAAATGCAGCTCTCGGACGACTCAGGCAGGAAAACCAGAAGATTCAAGAGAACCTGCGGTACGGAACAATTCAATTTGCCTGTGAATCGCAACTAAATACCCTTCAGCTTAATACAAACAAATGTATTCTTGAGAAATGAGACGCAATACAGACTCAACACTGCATATGTGAAAGTGCTTTTCATTTGTATTGCTCACTACTTGTTTGTTTACTTTTTGCGTGTACGAGGGTTTCTGTGGGGTCTTAAAAAAAAATTTGTCTTAAATTTATTAAAAATTTTTTTAATGTACATTTTTAGATGTAATTTACATTTAAAATTGAATGAATTACAATTCTAGGTCTTGAAAAGGGTTTTCTGTGGGGTTTTAAAAAAGATTTATAAAAGTTAAAAATGTAATTTAAATTTTTTTATTTAAAAATTAAAATTTTTAAATGTAATTTTAAATTTAAAATTAAAAGAATTAAAATTTTAGGTCTTTAAAAAGTCATACATTTGCTGTCTTAAATAATCGTCTTAATTTTCTGTCTAAAAAAAAAAATACAAAAATTCCTAAATTGTTACGTTAAAATTATTATTATTTTTTTTAAATGTACATTTTTAGATGGAAGTTACATTTAAAATTGAAAGAATTAAAATTCTAGGTCTTAACAAGGTTTTTTTGTGGGGTCTAAAAAAATAAAAGTTTCAAATGTTATAAAAAAAATGTTATTTAAAAAATTAAATTTTTAAATGTCATTCACATTTAAAATTTAACGAATTTTAATTTTAGGTCTTAAAAAATCATACATTTGCTGTTCTATGTCTTAAATCATTAATTCACTGTATTACGAATACAGATGAGATCAACATGCAACAGCCAATCAGCTTTCGGTTATTTGGGCGAATCTTCCTTGGATTGTACCACAGGTGCAAAACGGGGTCAAGTTTAGCGATACTTGGCCTGAAAAAAAAAAATTGTATTATGGCTCGGTTAAGGTCAGTTCCTAACAATGTATTTGTGTGTTTTTGATGTTGCAATTTAGGTCTTAAATTTTATTCTTAACGGCCCTAAAAAGCTGCAGAAACCCCGATATGGCAAACAGGGAATAGTGTATACTGTAGTTGCAGGTACACAATACAAACACCTTGTATATGGGGAAGTATTTAGAATGTATTGTAAATGTGTTCATTTGTTTAGAAACGCACACAGATTTCGTCCCTGTAAAAGTTCAAGGTGATCATCAATTGTAGAAGTGCTCAAACCAGCCAGAGATTCAGGATTGTTTTTAGGATCGACCCATTTAATCCGCTGTCATTTGGCATCGCTAATTTAATATAGGAAGGAGAGAGCAGAGTTTCAGCAAAACATGGCGGCTGAACTCGCAAAATGGGAGGAGTTCAAACGCGAGGAAAGCCGGAAGCTCCAACGCGAAAAGAAGCTGTTTGAGAAGCATGCGTCAGCTGCGAGGGCAAGACCCGACAAACAGGAACGCGACGAGATCCAGGTTTCCGTCTCCACCATCTCTTTTATTACTGTTTATTTTGATGCACATGCACGCATCTTTTAACCGTTTGTGTGTGTGTGTGTGTGTGTGTGTGTGTGTGTGTGATTCAGTCTCTAAAACAGCAGCTAAACACTCTGCAGGAGGATTTAAGAAAGCGAGAGGCCCGATGGAGCAGCACCCATAGTCGTCTCAGGCTGCAAACGGATGCCCTCAGCACAGAGAATGCAACTCTGAGAGACCAAGTCCGCACACTAGAAAAACTTCGCCTGAGTACCTGGAAAAACGCGGAGTCTGAACGGGAAAGAGAAAGAGGGAGGTCGTGTGCATCCAGCAATAGCAGTAACACCAGGACAACAAAATCCAAGGTGTGGAACGAAAGTCCATAATCTAAAAAATGATCTGTTGTTGAAAAAGCAAATAAATACATGTATTAATTTTGACGTTTCTCTGTTTCTAGAACCCTACTTTCAGCACTAAGAGCAGCCCACCTGAGAACAAGAAGGCGGAAAGCACAGAAGTCCAGAATCCTTCCAAAATCCCTGCCAAGTCTTCAAGCACCATATGCCCTAAAGGTTGTTTTTCCCCCCTCTTTTTTTATTTTTTCAAATGTGTTTGAGAGCAAGGGATAAGCAAAGCCTGGGAGAAGACCACAGTTAAAGTAAATCCCTGTATTATGCCTGAATCACAACCAGCACCAATAGTTTAGTGATGAACCCTTTTCACAATTTTGGGTTCTTTTGGCATCAGTAAATGATCAGTGTTACCAAGAACTGTAATTGCATGTACACATAATAAGGAAATCCACACTTTAGATGATCATCTCAGGCAGATGAACATGATCGAGTTTGCATTTCGGTGTGAAACCTCCTTATTTGTTTATAAATCCTCTCCCTCTATATAAACTGAACAAATGCAAGAAAGACGCCATAATTGCAGTAATAGGTCAAGAACATTTTTATTTTGCTCGCACAACAAAGTTTGGCAAGAATTCCAGCCCTTCAAAAAATTGCATCAGATCCAAATTTGCCAAACATTAAAATTGCACCTGGCACCAGTTCTTGATCTTTTTTTTTGGTTATCAAACTGTAATAATAGGTAATTAATTGATTAAATGTTTCTACCTGGTTTTCCCCCAGACTGGCAGAGGCAGAGCTCAGTGGATGGTCCACATCGCATTCCAGACCATTTAATCGTATCTGAGGGCAAAAGCCATGAAGCTCATCTAACCAAAAACTCCACCGACTCCGTATTGGTGAGCCGCATTTTCTCTTACTACGGAAGGGTCTTACGTCTTGGTCTGAAATATATTCCATCTCGGACGTATTCATGTTTAACTCTAGTGTGCTGTTTTCTTTTGTTGTTGGGTTTTTTTTTTTCCCTTCAGGAAGTGGATACTCCAGAGGACATCACAGAGAACACTGAATTCGAGCTTGAAGATTCTATACACATGGATGGCAAGGTAAAAAGAATTCATTAGTGTAGATGTTTTGTACCCTTTTTTGCTCGCTTGATGTACCTTTTGTATTTGATAGCATTTTGTAGTGTATAGAACAATATCTAGGTCGTACTTTGGCTTTTCCGTGTCAGATTGAGAAGATGCTTCCCGATGGAGGACGACTTACGATTTTCCCCAACGGCACAAGGAAGGAAGTGTCTGCCGACGGATTGTCCGTCAGAGTCACTTTTTTCAATGGAGACATCAAGCACGTAATGCCAGATCAAAGAGTGGTGAGGCCTGTCATTCAACATATCGATATTTCTTTTATTGTTTACAATCTCCATTTATTGTTCTTGCATAAAAGGGTGAGGAAGTACTTACCGGATATTGAATATAGAGAATAGTGTTGCTAGAATATGTTGCTATCTTTCGAAGTTAATAAATGCTTCAGAAGTATTTTTTTATTGTTGTCGTTCGTTAATTTCAACATTAGTTTTTAGTTAATGCGCTACGAGCTAACACACACAAGGTACAGCGCGCAGTCTCGCGTGTCAAATCAAACAGCGCATACCTGTCCTCATACTGTATAATCACAGCGGAACCTTCTCAGTCGCTCCAGCGCAGACGCAACCCGGAAAAACTATCCGTATCGTATTGTGGGGGTTGAACAGTCAATTAGCTGCTTCGGTAACGTTTGGTTATATAATAGTACTAAAAGAAGTGTACCAAGACCCCCACCATGTCTCTTAACTCAATTTCCCTTGACTTTTAAACACATCTGGTTGGACTGTAACTTTTACGATACGGCAAGGAAACGATTTTATTCATTAACATGTTTACAAGGAATCTTTCATGTATCACCTCAATGTGTTTGTCTGATGTAAAGCTGAAATGTCTTATACAGTAATTGAGCTGTAATGGATTTAATAATGGACCCCCATGTCCGTCATGTTTATAGTTTGTGTTTGCTGAAGGGTTTTTAATCCAGTGTATAATTGAGAATTCTAACCATTACCTAATCAATTGCAGATTTATTATTACGCAGAAGCTCAAACCACACACACCACCTACCCCGATGGTATGGAAGTGCTCCAGTTCCCAAACAACCAGATAGGTACATCCTTTTTTTTTACGATTAGTTGGAAACTAACGGAATAATTAGACGGTACAATTTTCTTTCCAGAAGCTTAACGTCCTGCTGGTTCTCTGTTTCAGAAAAACACTTCGTAGACGGTCATAAGGAGATCACTTTTCCCGATCAGACTGTTAAGAACCTCTATCCGGACGGGAGAGAGGAGAGCGTGCTCGTAGACGGCACGATAATACAGCAGAACCCGTAAGCATGCCCTGGGATCTTTTAAATAAACTTTCTTTTCGGCTTCTCCCGTTAGGGGTCGCCACAGCGGATCCTCCGCACGTTTGATTTGGCACATGTTTTACGCTGGATGCCCTTCCTAACGCAACCCTCCCCAATTTATCCGCGCTTGGGACCGGCACTAAGAGTGGCTGGGGATGGTTCCCTGACCGGGAATCGAACCCGGGTCGCAGCGGTGGGAGCGCTGCATCTTAACCACTAGACCACCAGGGGACCTCCCTGGGATCTTTTAAATAATGTTAATAAATGGAAATAATGTTAATTTGTTTATGACCATTTGTTGCTTAGGGATGGCAGTAAGCAGATCCAGTTCAACACGGGTCAGAGAGAGCTCCATACTGCAGAATTCAAGAGACGGGAATACCCGGACGGCACGGTCAAAACCGTTTACTCAGACGGACGACAGGAGACACGTTATCCCACTGGACGCGTGAGGCTCAAAAACCCCGAAGGACACGTCATCATGGACACCAGAGCCTAAGAGAAACAGTTTTACTTCAACGCTATAAGTTAGGTTTTTGGCGAAAAGGAAATAATTTTGTAAATCCAGAAAAAGCAGTGTTTTTGTGTGTGTTTTTTTTTTTATATATAAATTAAAAAGCGGTTTAATTTATAATTTATTTGTAGTGTACATTTTTGTAAAAATAAATCATATTTCTCCGAATTAACAGATTCTTCTGAAATTTTTAACCTAAGAAATGGAACCGTTCTGCAATAATCTCACAAAGGAAAAACCCCAGAACAATATAAGCAGCAAACTAAGCTTAAATATTTGAAAAGTCAGCAAATACGGTCTTAAAACTGGCATCCAGTTGCTATGTCTCTGGTAAAAACTTGGCAAAAATATTGAAAGTTTAGTTGTAATCTTGTGATCCAGTTCATCCCACAGCAGGTAGTAGTACAATAGTATTTAGGTGCGGTAACTGGGCAGATCAATCAGACCTTCACTGGCTTCCAGTAGCTGCACGTATCAGATTCAAAACACTGATGTTTGCCTACAAAGCCAAAAATGGACCAGCACCATCTTACCTCAGAGACCTCATCACATCTCGCACTGCACCACGCTGTCTGAGATCCTCCAGCACCGCTCGACTGGTACCACCTTCTCTCAGAATGAGAGGTAAGTATACTTCAAGGCTCTGGGTATCTTGGTCCCTGGGTATCTTCAAGCGACGGTTGAAGACCTGCCTCTTCCTGAAACACTTACAGTGGGTACGGAAAGTATTCAGACCCCCTTAAATTTTTCACTCTTTTTTATCTTGCAGCCATTTGCTAAAATCATTTAGGTTCATTTCTTTTCCTCATGAATGTACACACAGCACCCTATATTGACAGAAAAACACAGAATTGTTGACACTGTTGCAGATTTATTAAAAAAGAAAAACTAAAATATCACATGGTCCTAAGTATTCAGACCCTTTGCTCAGTATTTAGTAGAAGCCCCCTTTTGATCTAATACAGCCAGGAGTCTTTTTGGGAAGGATGCAACAAGTTTTTCACACCTGGATTCAGGAAACCTCTGCCATTCCTCCTTGCAGATCCTCTCCAGTTCTGTCAGGTTGGACGGTAAACGTTGGTGGACAGCTATTTTTAGGTCTCTCCAGGGACGCTCAATTGGGTTTAAGTCATTGCTCTGGCTGGGCCATTCAAGAACAATCACAGAGTTGTTGTGAAGCCACTCCATCGTTATTCTAGCTGTGTGCTTAGGGTCATTGTCTTGTTGGAAGGTAAACCTTCAGCCCAGTCTGAGGTCCAAAGCACTCTGGAGAAGGTTTTCGTCCAGGATATACCTGTGCTTGGCCGCATTCATCTTTCCCTTGATTGCAACCAGTCGTCCTGTCCCTGCAGCTGAAAAACACCCCCACAGCATGATGCTGCCACCACCATGCCTTATTGTTGAGACTGTACTGGACAGGTGATGAGCAGTGCCTGGTTTTCTCCACACATACCGCTTAGAATTAAGGCCAAAAAGTTCTATCTTGGTCTCATCAGACCAGAGAATCTTATTTCTCACCTTCTTGGAGAACTCCATGCGGGTTTTCATGTGTCCTGCACTGAGGAGAGGCTTCCGTCGGGCCACTCTGCTATAAAGCCCCACTGGTGAAGGGCTGCAGTGATGGTTGACTTTCTACAACTTTCTCCCATCTCCCGACTGCATCTCTGGAGCTCAGCCACAATGATCTTTGGGTTCTTCTTTACCTCTCTCACCAAGGCTCTTCTCCCCCGATAGCTCAGTTTGGCCGGTCGGCCAGCTCTAGGAATGGTTCTGGTCGTCCCAAACGTCTTCCATTTGAGGATTATGGAGGCCACTGTGCTCTTAGGAACCTTAAGTGCAGCAAAAAAATTTTTGGAACCTTGGCCAGATCTGTGCCTTGCCACAATTCTGTCTCTGAGCTCTTCAGGCAGTTCCTTTGACCTTAATGATTCTCATTTGCTCTGACATGCATTGTGATCTGTAAGGTCTTATATAAACAGGTGTGTGGCTTTCCTAATCAAGTCCAATCAGTATAATCAAAAATTTCTGGACTCAAATGAAGGTGTAGAACCATCTCAAGGATGATCAGAAGAAATGGAGAGCACCTGAGTTAAATATATGAGTGTCACAGCAAAGGGTCTGAATACTTAGGACCATGTGATATTTCAGTTTTTCTTTTTTAATAAATCTGCAAAAAGGTCAACAATTCTGTGTTTTTCTGTCAGTATGGGGTGCTATGTGTACATTCATGAGGAAAAGAAATGAACTTAAATGATTTTAGCAAATGGCTGCAATATAACAAAGAGTGAAAAATTTAAGGGGGTCTGAATACTTTCCGTACCCACTGTAAATTAGCAAGTTTTCTTCTTAGAATAAGTTATATTTATATTGAGTTTGTAATCTGGCGTACCAGTGAAGATTTATTCTAGAAGGACTTCAGCCAACGTATAACGCATACATAATGGAGCTCTGGAAGATCCGACATCCAGCCACCCAACCATGAGTGAACATGAGATTGAGGAACGAGAGCATTCAAACATAACATATTGACTACAATGGTGCCAGGAAACCTGCTCAAATAAAAGCTTTGGTCATATCATGTTAGAGATACTGGGGTTTAAACCTTCTTGACTGGATAGTGGATAGTGTTCTCTTCTAATGGAGGCCACTGGGGACGGTTTTTATCAACACCTTTGGTGGTTCCATGAAATTCCGGAGTAAGAACGGGAGCTTTGAGGATGGATTTGGACTGTCGTTAATGTAAACAGTCTGCTACACTGACTCAGGACTACTTTTTTACTTCTGATCATCATCACTGACCCCACAACATCGTATATCTGCAATAAATGGACATTCGGTGCCACCCAGATGAGGATGGGTTCCTTCTTGAGTCTGGTTCCTCTCAAGGTTTCTTACTTATGCCATCTCGGGGAGTTTTTCCTTGTGTTGTGTCTCAAACTTTTTTCTTGGTTTTTAATTTTTAAATCACGTCAGTCAATAAAGCAATATGTGATTTTTATGTGTGTGAAATTGGGATCACGCTCCTTAAATGTTCAGTAGGATGCTGAAGTGATTTTTTTTTGTATAGCGCTTTTAACAATGAACATTGTCTCAAAGCAGCTTTACATAAAAATTAATATGTTCTTTATAAGTGTAAGTTTGTCCCTGATGAGTGAGCCGGTGGCCACTGTTTTAAGGAAAACCTCCCTGAGATGGCATAAGGAAGAAACATTATACTCAAGAGGGAATCCATCCTCATCTGGGTGGCACCGAATGTCCATTTATTACAGATAAACGATGCAAACGAAAGCAAACTGTAGTCCTGAGTCAGTGTAGCAGACTGTTGACATTAACTACAGTCCAAATCCATCCTCAAAGCTCCTGTTCTTAATCCATAAATTCATGGATTCCCAGGGCGTTGATGAGAAACCGTCCCCAGCTTCGGTGACAGGAAGACAACGCCATCCAGAGGCAGGCCGGGATGAAGGATCACTGCATTGAATTGATCAGTCCAAAAGAAAACGGATAAAAAGGGAAAACAAATATCAACATTCTCTTGTTCCTTTACAAAAACCTATACAGGAGAAGGAATGTCGTTTGTCTGAATAGTAATCTTTGGAAACTAGGGTCCAGATTAAATAAAGCCCTCTATAGAGCAAAATAAACCCTTAATAGCCTGGATAACTTGCACCATGTCAGGTATAGATACATAAACAGCCCCTGAGTTGTTTCCTTTTCCAGTGGTGAATTTCCTATGACTGATATTATGTGAATCAGTGTAATAAACAGTGAAGTTCAGCTCATTTTAATCTGCTATTAATAACATTCATAAATGTTTACCTTTAAAATATTAGTATCGGTATCGATTATAGTGGTATTGAAAAGTCTTGGTATCGCAGCGAGAATAAAAAAACAAGTGATACCGCTCATCCTGAAGGAATCGGCTCTTGAGTCAAATGATTCGACTCAGTAAAAAGAACCGGTGATTTCCACGTGTTTTCGAGTGCAGGTGAAGAGAAACATCATAATGGACTCCGCAGTGGTTTGTAATAATTGTGGCCTGCCCTATACGTTGTCCGGTAAATTTTTTATACGTTTCTAAATATTAAATAAAGTGTCTTCTCAGAATAAAGTAGAACATTAGCTGATATTTTGACCAAATGAAGACATTTAAAGTAACATGGACTGAAATGAGTTTGAGTGCAAGAACCAGGTTTGGTCTTCTAGCTAGTCTAAGGTTAGTCAAGTTCAGATGTCTGAGTTCTTTTAAATTATAAATAAATGGTTTATAAAAATATTTGCTGGTTCTAGAAATTTGGAGGCCCCAAAATGAAATTGAAGGCCCCTCTGCCTTAATACAAATATAATCTCTAATTATTTTATACAAAACATCTTGTGGGAACTTTTATATATTTACTTAAATATGCATATTTATTAAACATTAGCTAAGGTTAACACTAAAACAAAGATTCATATATATATATATATATATATATATATATATATATATATATATATATATATATATATATATTATATTTTTTTATTTTTTAATGCTTAGTCAAATTATATTTTAATATAATTTTTTTATATATTTTTTATTCTTATATTCTTTCATGTTTACAAGTTGGACGGTCGTAAAAAAACACCACTATATGTCGTACTCTGTATGAATGTGTATGTGACGAATAAAATTTTTAATTTGAAGTAGAAAAAAAGAATAGATGGAAGGTCTTCTGGACCAGCTCTTCTTCTTCTTCTCAAAAGTATTGTGTCACCTGCCCTCCTACTTTATGTAGTTCTTTTCCAAACTGTCACTACAAATCTCTCAACTGTCTTTAGATGGCGCTCTAATAAAATTTTGCATTTACTTCAAACTTCAAAACCCAAACCTGTTCCAGCACGGTGATTCCCCCTGAGCTCCTTGAAGATCTGGATGCTTTGGAGAGGAAGATTTTTCTGCTATAGAGCTCTGATCTCATCCCTACTGAACACCTTTGAGATGAATGTGAACGCTGACTGCACCCCAGGTCTCCTCACCTACATCAGTACCTGCCTTTCGTAACACCCTTGTGGCTGATGAACACAAATATCCATAAGCCCACTCCAAAATCTAGTGGAACATCTTCCCAGGAGAGCAAATTTGGGACTAAATGTGGAATTTGGTGACCCAATACTTTTGGTAATATAGTGTAGATCACATTATCTAACCAAATCAATAGCGGATGTGACGGAGACAAACCGCTACGCTTAAATTGTTTTTATTTAGTAAATACAACAGCACAATTTTATTTAAAAACTAAAACTCTGTTTTTGCCCTTGGTTTCTGTTCATTCCTGTGTACAGAGGAGGAGGAGGAGGTGGTGGTGGGGTGTAGGCTGCCCCATGTGCTCTTCTGCGGTCACATCTTCTGCACTGAGTGTCTCCATTCTCTGCAGTGTCCACAGGACAACGGCAACGTCCTGTCCCACATCATCTGTCCTGACTGCAAGGTGATTAACGTCCACAGCTACTTTTGTGGCCAACTCCGCCCCCTAACTCCCGTCCTCAGGTCTTGTCGACAACTCTGTCCTCGTCCTTTCTCCACACAGCCGGTGCTCTTGCTCAGTTTTTTTCAGAGGGTAGCAGATAAAGTGTGTTTAGATTGTCACCAAATGACTCCATAGACTGGAATTACTTGATTTATCATGACCATTGGCGTATTACAAATTGGTGTACCTCATGACGAAGGTTAATAAAAGTCATAAAACTGAATCAGATTGGAAAACAATGCATTGTTGGTTGACTGAAACGCACCAATGAAACCTTTAGAATAGCCTTTTACAATAGAGCGAATAGAGCACAATGCGATTGGTTACTGGGGAGCAGTCGTGCTCAGTGATTGGTCAATGTCAGAAATCACTAGACTTGGCCACAATGTATTGAGTAAAGCGGCCAAATGGGTGTTAAAAGTCAACAAATCGGGGGTCCATGTTGGTGTGATGATTTCAACATCAATGTGTGTACGCGTTGCCTGCTTGTTTCTGATTCGATGCGCATCGAATATTTGCCGTAGATGAGCTCTGAAATTGGGGAGGAAGGGGTGGATGGATTGCAAGTGGACAGCAGGATAGTTGGCCTTATCTACACATCCAAGATGAACTCCAAGAGAAGGTAAATCTTTTCTTAAAAGTCTTAAAGTAAATAATACATCCCCATAAAACTATAACATTCTGTATTTATGGTGAATGATTATGCTCTATGGGCGAGGCAGACACACCGCTCACAGAACGAGGGGTCGCGCGGCACGTTCGTCCCACGAGGAGATTGCTGGGGAGGTGATTCGATTCAAAAAATGATGTTTAAAAAGTGATGTTTAAACCAGGGTGAAGCTGAAATTCAATGGTGTGTACATGTGCAGGGTCCTGATGTGGGGAAACTTCTAAATGAAGCCCTCTGTAGAGCAAAAGAAAACCTGAAGAGCCTGGATAACCTGCACCAGGTAAGTTACATGAAAACCCTCTAACTTCTAGTGGTGAATTTCCCTCGATTCGAATTTGTCTTCTTTTGTGGCAAGTCTCTGTTTACAGGCATGCAGTCGCAGCTGAACAAAGAGAAGACGCGCGTCATAAAGGAAATCGACGAGTGCGTCGAGAAGGCGATCACCATACTGCAAAGGAGGTGCGCTGGTGACACTGAGAGGAAAATCGTCATGGAGTTGTTGCCGTTTTGCATACGACGTTCTCCGCTCTAGAATAGAATAGATACGAATACGTGGACCGTTACACCCCTAACATATATGTATATACACACATACATGCAGCTGTATTTTATGTCATGTAGACGCAATGCACTGGTATCTGATCTGAGCTGCCTAGAGGAGCTCTTCTCACCTGGGAGAGAGGAGTGTCAGAAACTGCAAGTGCGACGGAAAGAACTGCACACGGCCATCCAAAAAGCGCAACATGTTTGCCAGGTCCCATTGCTGGAGACGTACTGCCATCTGGACGAGGTGTGTATCATCGGTGCTTGATAGAACCAGTTAAAATGTTGTGGCCCGTATTTTTCTGGTGCCACTTTATAGTGAAGAGACACGAGTTTGGACTGTAGTGATACCTCTCCAAACCATATACTCAGCAGTACAAATAGTGATGTGACCAAATATACCAAAAATGATTTACAGACATGTGACGTAGAGGCGTAGAGTCTGTAGCATTAACAATCAGAAGATCCAGCTCAGGGATGCCTTAATAAAAGTCTAGTACAGGTTCTAGTAAAAACTAGAAACCAATGCTAGTAGGCTCATACCTAAACAGATTAGAAGAGCTATTTAAAGTGTATTTATTAGTAGGTGTAGAAGTGATTTTGGTGAGTGTGTTTTGATGTATGAATGTGAATTTATTTGCTCAGATTCTGGAGACTCTGCAGAGTCCTATGGACACCGAGTCATACGAGAGGAGCTGCCTCAGTCTACGATCAGGTCTTCGGTAGGTCTGGTCACTAAGCGTTACGTAATACATTACATATAAACTTTATATCGTATAAACCAGAGCTTGATTTTTACACCAACATCTCTTATACACTGTGTAATCGACTCTATGGAAAAGAGCTATTGAGACCTCTTCAGCCGTACTGTGGTTCTGCTCCAAGTTGTTCCCGCAAAGTCGGAGGCACAATTGTGTAGGATAGCTTTGGGAAAATCTCAACATCTTCAGCTCTGCTACCTCCAGCTCCACCTCCTGTCTTTTACTCAATGCCACTGTCTCGAAACCATACAACATCACAGGTCTCACCACAGTCCTCTAAACGTTCCCTTTCACTCTCGCAGATACTCTTCCATCACAAATCACTCCTGCTATCACTCTTCTCCACCCACTCCACCCTGCCTGCACGCTTTTCTCCACTCCTCTAACACACTCTCCATTTCTTTGCACTGTTGAGCCCAGGTACCTGAACTCCTCCACCTTCTCCAGGCTCTTCTCCACCTATTGTCTCCCTCAAAATAGTAGATATAATGAATGAAGTTGTTTTTCTATAGGTGCATTCTCCATGAAGACTACGTGAAAAGCTCCCTGGAGCTCAAAGATTCACCACCGTGAGTATGCATTTTGAATATTAAAATATTGAGGATTTGTTACATTTCACAACCAGAATGTGATTTGAGAGCTACAGTTGTTTGTTCGTCATGGCAGCGTGTGTGAGGAGACGGCCA
Organism: Silurus aristotelis; assembly: GCF_946808225.1. Lineage (NCBI taxonomy): Eukaryota > Metazoa > Chordata > Actinopteri > Siluriformes > Siluridae > Silurus > Silurus aristotelis. The sequence goes on along the minus strand of NC_139576.1, from coordinate 34,411,191 downwards.
TCCCGGTCGCTGCAGTCAGGGCTAAGGGTTCATGGGAACGCAGAGGACACAGGGACGGTCCTCAAGCGCCCATCTTTCCTCGCACTTCATCCCGAAAACGCATCCCTCCTATAAGCCCTGATGTAATTATAGAGGAAATCATTGAGGAACCAGTTGCTGGTGGGGAGGAAGAAGTAAAAGGTCCGTATGTGCACGTGTCTGAACAGTTCATTGAGTATCTTGGGTTTAGTTGATGAGCTTTAATCAATCACCCGTTTCTACTCCCTCAGACCAAAAGCCCAAGCATCCACAGAGACAAAGGGTAGCAAGAAAGAATCGCAAAGCACCAACGGACAGGACCGCGTTCTCCCAAAGTAGTCAATCCATCGTTTTTTTTTTTTTTTTTTCTTCCAGTTTTCTTTTAATTGTTTCAAACCTGAAAAACGAACGTTGTGGTTTCCAGCATCGCAGGAGTTGGTTGCCGTAACCCACATAATCAACCCTTCGCATTTCTACGTGCGCTATGTGATGGAGCGCAAGGCGGGAGTCTTTCTGTCCAAAAAGATCAGCAGCATTTGCTCTGGAGTGCGTAGCCACTTCACCGGAATGGACCAAATCAAGACCGGTACGAATGTCAAGATTTTGATTGGAATAGCACGTTCATGTTTATTTATTGATTTATTTGTCTTACTATAATTAATTTCATAATGTGGATACGTTTTTTAACATGCATGAAAAAAAAAAGAGAGACAGAATCCGGGAAAGTTTGTGTGTAATTTGTGTGTGCGCGTGTGGATGTAGGAGCGTTGGTGTTTGTCAAACGGAAAGACAACGTCTGGTGTAGAGCAGAGGTGCACGAGTTGATCCAGAAAGGCTGTCTTGAGTGCGTGACTCAGTGCTCCGCTAGGGATGTTGCACACCTGGAAGTGTTCTTCCTTGATTATGGCTTCTCCGAAGGACTCACCATTTCTGGGTGAGCAGAGATTCTGCGTGTCTGGTTGTCAGTCTGGTCCACACCACGTGCCATTGATTCCTTTTAAATAGACTCATTTGCATATTGTTTTGTGCATACATGCATATGCACATGCATTTGCATATTGTGCTTAGACGCCTAAGTTGGTATGGGTTGCACACAGATTTGGTGAGTAAAGGTTTAGAAATTCTCCCATGGTAGACGTCGTTCACTGTGATCTCTTCCTCCCTCAAACCCCAACCCTCTCAGCGATGATCTTGCGGAGCTGAACGAACGTATGCGAAAAGCCGATTCTGCTGCTCAGGCAGACCTGCATCATTGGGCCCCTCAGGCAATTAGGTGTTCCCTTAAAGGCATCATTCCCTCAAACCTGGTAAGATATGAACGCTAGTGATCAAACCCCCCCCCCCCCCCCCCATGAGTTATTTTAAGTCCTTACATGTTTTTTAATAAGTGATGAATAAAAAAAAAAGTGCTTTAAAATGCAGCTTTGTGAAATAACCTTTCAGCCAGAATGCTGCCATTGGATACAGGTGTTCCCTAATGAACTGCTCGAGTAAGTGTGTTTCTTTAATGCGTTGCAGGTAAAAGGTTGGTGCAGGGAAGCATCCGAAGAGATGAAGCACGTGATCGACTCAAGTGTTGTGAAGATGCAAGTGCTCGGAGAAGAGAGAGACACGCTGCTGGTGGATCTGAAGAAAATATCGATGAACACTACGCTTTCTCTGAGCGAACACCTTGTGTTTATGGAACTCGCCAGGCAGGATACGTTACCGTAAAGCTTGAGATCACTCACAAAATATCGTCCAATTATTATTAAACATTGTGCGTGTGTGTGTGTGTGTGTGTGTGTGTGTGTGTGTGTGTGTGTGTGTGTGTGTGTGTGTGTGTGTGTGTGTGTGTTATGGCAGGTTCTATTTTCCCCAGTTGGCCCCTGGAGGCAGTAAGACACTGCAGTTTTACCAACCTGTGTACCCCGTACTGAACACTGAGCTGAACGCTGTGGTCTCCCACGTAAACACGCCGTCCGACTTTTACATACAGCTTGTGAGTTGACTGCACATGACACTTTTTAAAGTTCTCATGGGGGACGTAAAAGATCTGAACATCCACAACTTCTTTTTCTTCTTCTTTCAAAGCAAAAAGCTCAAACTGGGAGTGATTTTACCAACAAAAAAAATAAAAAATAAAAAATTTAAAAAAAAGAAAGAAAGAAAGGAAGACTGTCATTAAAAGCCATGCTTAGCCAAATGATGTTTTTAATAAAATTATTTACAATTGAATTTTAGTAATTTTAGAATGTTGGAAACTTTTTATTTTGTGTTTTGTGTTTTAATTTTTTATTAAAAAAATTACCAAATTTAGCTCAAAGCACTATTCTGTCTGGAAACTGTAGATATTAAGTCTGATTTCTTTTTCTTTACTTTTATGTATTGAATCGAAGGTGGACAATATGGAGTTCCTGCTACTAAACACACAACTGCAGAACTGTTATGGGCTTCCTGGAGCTGAAAGTGACCTTCAGATCTACTCCCCTGTTCTGTCTCAGGCATGTGTTGCCCTCTATGACAACAAGGACTGGTGCAGGGCTCAAGTCACAGGTGTGTGTGTTTGAGTGCGAGATTCAGTGTTCACTCATCTCCTGAATGTTTCTTGTGTTAACTGGTCTGGAGTCTGATTGTCAGGTTTCCCTGGTGGACGGATGGTGGAAGTGCAGTATGTAGATTTCGGCAACACTGAAACTCTGTCTGTTAAAGACCTCAGACAGATAAAGGACGAGTTTTTCGCACTGCCGGCCATGGTGAGAATCCTGTATGAGATTAGAGATAAACAGTAACGCTAGCTTTATGATCAGCTGTCTGTTTGAATTTCTTTTCCTCAGGCGCTGTGGTGTTCTTTGGATAGCGTTATGAGCGTGGGAAGAGCCTGGAGCGAGGAGAGCATTAACGTTTTCCGTGAACTTACAGACCAGAAATTGGTCACTGTAGTCGCCAAAAGTGAGTAGACATGCGTTTTTATTCACTTTCTTTACCATTTCATCCATTCGGGTTTGTTTTTCAGAACTCGGGTCCAGTACCGTGGCTATGCCGGTACGTTTGTATGAGGTCACCGAGGATTCTACCGCACGCCAATCATGCATTGGAGACTACTTGGTCAAAAGCGGACTGGCTTCGCTAAGAACAGAGTATTTGCGATATTTGTCTCGAGTTTTTTTTCCCCATTGAAAGCGTCTACACAGTAATTCACTTATAGATTAATTATACCTTCCGCTCTAGAGTCTCACTTAAGAAACCTCTCCCACTGGAGGATACAGTTTGGGATCCCCCCCTGGCGGAAGAGGAACCATCTCAGAGCGAGCCGACGCTTCCTACCGGTGACCCTTCAGCACTTCAGTCCAGTTTGACCCTACCTGCTGTTCTGAAGGATGTGAAAGTCAGGGTTACCCATGTGACCGCCCCTGGAAATATATTTGTGCAGCTGCTACAGTATGACCCTCACCTAAAGAGGTAGAACAAATCGAATAAAATGATTATCTTGATCAACATTTATCAACTGTCTCCAGAACCACTGTATATTTTTACCAATGTACATAGTAAACAACCAGTAGGTTCCCTGGTGGTCTAGTGGTTAGGATGCGGCGCTCTCACCGCTGCGGCCCGGGTTCAATCCCCGGTCAGGGAACCGACCTCAGCCATTAGGGTTGCACAAGCATTAGTGCCGGTCCCAAGCCCGGATAAATTGGGAGGGTTGCGTTAGGAAGGGCATCCGGCGTAAAAACGTGCCAAATCAAACATGCGGATGATCCGCTGTGGCGACCCCTATTGGGAGAAACCGAAAGAAAGTATATACATAGTAAACAACCAGTAAGTCAGATTCTATTTCCGCTATACGCCAGGATTCACGACTTGCTGAAAAACGAGTATTCCAAATCCGAACCACAGGAGATCGTTTGGAAAGCGGAGATGTCCTGCGCTGCTAATGTCAACGGTGTTTGGGAGAGAGGAAAAGTGTGCAGCGTGTCCTCAAGCGACGTCGCAGAGGTAAGACGAGAAACGCACTTGTGCCATGCATTTTTAGTGAGTAAACCATGAAAAGGGTTTCTGCTCGTGTCTTGTTCAATTGTTGTAGCTGCTGCCGAAGGTGCTTCAACGAGGTACTGAGTAAAAGGTCTGAATACTTATGCGCATGTGCTTTCAGTGTTTTGTTTTGTGCTTTTTAGGAAAAAATTTACGCGAAATGATTGTAGGAAACGCTGTGAATGTCTTAAATAATGTAAATAAAAAAGTTTTCTAATCACGTATTAAACAACAATTGCAAACACAGCACAGTTTTATCCACAAAAAAAAGTGGGGCATACCGTATTTTCCGGACTATAAGCCGCTACTTTTTTCCCACGCTTTGAACCACGCGGCTTATATATAAATTTTTCCGGGGTTTTTCCCGGTTTCACAAACTTCAATCCAAAAATCTGAGCCCCATAACATTAGACCAATGAAATTGCTGATTGGGTTCAGGTGAACCAATGAAACTCTTTATATTAAATCAGATGCGCTCCCACTGAATCGGGCCGCACCACATCATAAATATGGATGATGTTCCTCTGACGTTTGACCTGCCGCTCACTCGGACTGTCTACAGGAAATGCGAATCATTCATCACGCGGCTCAGGTGCGGCTTATATTTGGGTGCGTTAAATAGTCCGGAAATTACGGTAATTATTGGCACCCTTTAAGTCAATCCATTGTCTTACCTCCCTGTGCCAAAACAACTCTGAGTCTTCAATAATCCCTGATGGGGTTAAAGAATAAAAGGCAAGCAATCTGTGGTCATTTCTCCAAACAGAATATCTCCCACTTTTTGAGGGTCCAGGCTGGTGGATCCTTCTTCCTCGCTTCACCCTGCTTGGTCTTTTTCTCTTTTTTACGGGTTCAAGACGGAAGGCTGGGATGGCCATGGCTGGAATTTTTGATTTTGTATTTATGTAGATCCACAAAAAAAACAAAATGTAGATGCACATTTATTTGAGTCTGGAATGAAAAACTGTTTGAATGTGCACGAACAATTCTGCAGGTTCTGCGCTGTGACTTTGGAAATAAAGTGAAGGTCGACGTGAGTGACCTGAGACCTCTTCTCCTGGACTTGATTGGCTCTTTTTTGCTCGAGTGTCGCCTCACTGATATAAGGTATATAAAAGAACGGGGCGTTGTTAGTGATTCTATTCTATTTTGTTTCTCTTTGACTTTTCTCACTTGTCTACTCCTCCTTTAGACCAGCTGGTGGTTGCTCCTCCTGGACAGCTACAGCGTGTGACTTCATTTCCTACTACCTCAGCGGTGCCATGGCTTTGATGACCATTAAGGTGATCACGTGACCGACATTAAGTTGCTATATTTGAGTACTAAAAATGTAGCCTTTCCCTGGTTTACCTGCATGTCTGTGTTTTGGGGATGCCTGCAGGAGCCTTCGTCTGTCAGACCAGTACCCGTTTCTTTGTCGTGCTCAAACAAAGCAGGCCAGAATGTCAGCATCGCGGATTTCCTCGTCTCTGAGGGTCTCGCGCTGAGAGACAGAAGTGTCGAGTACAACAACTTTTCCTGTTTTAAATGAATTGGCCCCACTCTCCTGTTTCTCCGCCTCATTTTTCTGTTCTTTCAGACCTGCACCCATAGCAGACCCTGACACATCTGATGACCTTGGTTGTTCATCAAGTGAGATTGCGTCCTTGGAAGAGTGTAAAAAGAGCAATACATCGTCGGCTCCCTCTCACACGCATGTGCCCAAACCTGCCCCACGCAGGACTCCTCCTCCAGAAAATGTGAGTACCCAGGCCTACCTACCACCAGAGCTGCCCCCCTGTGGGGACATACACATGAGCATCTCTGCTGTCTCTGACGATGGAGTCATCTATGCGATGACACTAAACGCCGGTAAGTTGTGGGTTTACAATTTTAAGAGCAATGGTTTTATGCGCTTTTTGGAGAACTAATCTAATAACGTATATGTTGTACTCGAACCTTGTTATTTATTTTGGCACGGTTGAGCAGTGTGCAAGTTCGAGCGCTTGCAGGAGCAGCTCCAGCAGCACATTAAGACCTTGCCCAGGCAGAAGCACTATAACTGGAAGAACGTTCTGGGATGCGCCGTCATGGGCTCCGACATGCTCTGGTACCGTGGAGAAGTCCAGGAAGTTATCGGAGGCTATGTGAAGGTTCAGATTTCCCATTCTAGACAAGAAATGATTGAGGGTCTGATAATCAGTGCACCGTCCCCAAGACTTTGTTGGATTATTTGATGACTATTTTGATTCTAGGTACGATATGTAGATCAGGGGGTTGAGGAGAACATTCCAGTGTGCCACGTGTATCCAGTGGTGCTTTGTGAGAATGTTCCTCAGCTGTGCATGCCGTGCCGGATAAGTGGAGTGTGCCCGGTCAGCAGGTTTTATTTATTTCTGCATTTTATTTTTAATATAGAAGAAAGTATTTGCTTCTCACCTCATCTGTGCTGTGTGTAACTGGATGCAGGTGGGGGACTCGTGGCAGTGGGACGCAGTGGCGCTCATGAAAGAGTCGCTGCTTGGCCGCGTAGTCAGTGTGCACGTGATTGTACGTCCGGATTCTCAAACACAAATACATTCCTCATTCCCCAGTTCACGACTTGTGCCTTTTCTCAGGAGCTGCCGGAGGATCCACACGGCTTGGTTAATGTGGAAATGATACTGGATGGGATGCCTCTAAGCAGAATCATGTTGCACCACCAGCACGCCACGTTCAACCTGCCGATCGGCAGCCCCGAGGTCTGATACGGTCACGGGATGTGAATCCTTTTAGGTCAAAATAGAATTATTATTATTTTTATTTTTTTTAACATTGTGTTTGTATTGAAGGATTGTGTGGTGAAACCTCCAGTGCCTGATTTGGATGACTGGGACCTGAATACAGAGGTGAATCTGCCATGCTTCCGTCATTTATTCAGAGTGATCAAAGTCTGCATTTAGTGTATAGGTTTATAATACGGGATCAAAGAAACGGGTACGATGAGATCAGTCATGTGACGATGCTACAATTATACAGCAGTTTATGTTGTGCATGTTTGAGGCTCTGTCTGTGGTTTAGGGCTGCAACTAACAATTATTTTGATAATCAATTAATCACACGTTTAATTAAGACGAATTTTTAGCGATTGATCGAATAAAAAAAAAAAAAACGGAATAAGCTGTTTTGCTTATTATAACTATATAGAGACCTAATGCAGGGTATTTGTGTATAAAAGTAGACTTTTATGCATAAAAAAATGCTAAAGATATTGCACGAGATTCGAACTGCGGTTTAACGGTAAATTACTGTAATTGCAGGTGGCAAATTGACAACCGTGCTTTAAAAGAAAATACAGACATTTTGTTCAGTCGTGAAGATATAAGCATCTAGTATATAATGAATTGAAATTTTTTGTATGCTAATTAAATATGCGCATAAATGAAATATGCAAAAACGAGCATTTGGACGTAGGAAAGTAAGTATTATGTTAATGAAACGGCGAAACGCAGCAAGCTAACAGGCCGGATTCAAGAAAAGGAAAAAAATATGCTGTACAAATGCAGAAGCGTTCCCTGAAAACCACGGAAGCTCTGATGCTTTATAATAATGTGGTTGGTCATCGGTCATATGTTTCTCTGTAACCAAAACGTCAGCAAAAGATGAGAGTTTCGTATGAACACGTACACGCTAACAAACAAATATGCAGGTTAATTAGAAGGACCCAATTATTAGGGATTAATGCTCTACAAACTATAAAATACTGGTTGGAAACAGAAGAAAAAAAAAGACAAACCTGGAATGCTTTTTAGTTTGATGCTAAATTGCGTGATCTCCGATTTTCCAACAGGGTTTGGAGGAACCTCAGGCCATTTTAGACATCTACACTGACCACAAACTTCCAGACATAGGGAAGTCCTGCTGGGTCAAAATCAAACACATTCGCACCCCTAACGAGGTAATACGTGGACCCCGTCACAGATATTATGTAAGTGTTGATGCAATAATGTTCCTCATTCATGCTGTGGGTCTCTTACAGGTTTTTTTGAGTGTCATAGATACACCAGGTTGTGACCAGGAGTCTCTGGACGAAGCTTTGGGTCGAGTGAACAGGGACATTGATGATTTGCCCTTGCTGAAAGATTTCCCTTTTGGTACATTAGCGGTCATGATTTTTACACGGTATTTTGACCTATAGTGCACTTTGTGAGATTGGAGCGTGTGTGTTTGTGTTGTTTATTTTAAAGAGGCCCCTTGTTTAGCCGAGTACAGTGATGGAAAATTTTACCGTGCAAAGCTTCTGGGCTTTTCTGAGCTCAACCCCAGCACCCGGCTTCTTGTGAGACATGTGGACTTCGGCTCTGATGACATTTTGCCACTAAGCAAGTACGGAGTTTTTAATCACACTTTTTAAACACACAATTTCCAGACAGAATTTCGAATATTCTGCTTGATTTCATAAAATGCCAATATGCACTTTAGTGTTACTTTTTAAAAAAAGGACCATTCGTCCATCTGTGGCAGATTACGTTGTCTTCCCAAGACTCTGCTCCGTTACCCGTGTGAGGCGGTGTGTGTTCAGCTGGCAGGGTTCAAGCCCTCGCATCTGTGTCAAGAGTCAGCACGCATTCCCTACCGACCGGAGTGGAGCATGAAGGCTATGATGGAGATGATCGACCTGCTTCATGGAAAACTGCGCGCTGTGCTTACGGTATGCGCACAGGTGTAATGTTTGTATTTTTTTCTTGAACATACATTACAGATACACCCGTTATGTTTTGATGTGACTGAGGTAGAAAGTTTTTAGGTTATACATCCATAAAAATCCACCTGGCTTGTCACATAATACCTCTGGTGAAGCATGGTGGTGGCTGCATCACAGTGCTAATTTGCTTTAGCTGGGACTTGGACTCTAGTCAACACCAAGTGTATATGTGTGTATATAATATAATATAGTGGTACCTCGGGTTTCGAATTGATTTCGTTCCTGAACACCATTCACACCCTGAAAAATGTGTATACCGATACGAATTTCCACACGAGGAATAATACAAATATTCATATAAAAAAAAACAAAAAAACAATATGGACTTATTCATTATTTAATAATGGTGCCTTAACATCTACTTTCCCACAAGATGACGTTCGGAAGGAGAATCTCCACTACGATATAACGGTGTATACGAAACTGTTCAGTAACGACTACTGTACTGTAGCATAAACAAAACGAAGACGACGCTATCACAACGAATTCAAGACGCTAAGTAAACTTTCGGAGGCGGGAAAGCGCCCAGGGTCACGTGACGGAAGACCCAACGTCTCCCCCTTCAAAATTCGGCTGCGAGTTTTGAGTCATTCGTAACCCGTATTTTTATGCGTAAACGTGTGTATATATATATATATATATATATATAATTATTTTATTTATACAACTGAGCAATTGAGGCTCAACAGCCTGGTTTAAGGACCAGCAGCTTGACAGCACTAGGATTTGAACTCAAGACATTTTGTTCAGAAGTACAGTTGGCATTCACTGGCGCACAATTTTTATTGTATTAGTAAAGCTGTAGTTTACCCCAAAATACAAAGTGGCGATTCGCAATTAATTGTGCACTTTTTAGTTTGTGCACACAAACTAATTCTTTATCGTCCCTTTTTCTATCGGAAACTCTCCCGCATTACAAAACCAATTATCGCGTAGCAACTCGAACCCGGTTGAAATAAACGTGTTGCTACCGTTGTTTCAGGCTGTAGAGCCACACCCGACTGTGATGCTGTACAACGCAGATGGAACTTTGGTCCACACTCCTCTAGTGGAGAAAGGCCTGGCTGATTATGAATGAGGAAACAGAATAAAGTAAGTACACGCTATTATTATATTTAATATTTTACGTAAAGCTCGTAGGAACGCCAGTGTCTAATAAAGTTCATTCATCCGTTCTGTCTGTTTTACAGGTTGCACTGCGGAGCACCTGCAGGAAGGGAGTTTTTTTTTATGTTCTTTTGCTGTCGAGTTTGTTTTGACGAAGACGTTCGAAGTTTCGGAACGCTTTTATATTTTCGGTTCGCATTTTAGTTCGTACGGCCAGATAAAGGAAAAATGCCTACAATTTAACGGATACACAAACCATCCAGGTCCGTTTAAGTAGCTGGAGTTGATGCTATCCATCAAAAGTCTCAGTATGGAGGGAAAAAAAACGAATTCAATTTAAATAATTGTTAAATATTATTTAACACTTAGTTTAACACTTGGTTGCATCTGAAAATTAGTCATTGTGCAAAGCTTTGCATTCATGAAGATGCTAATTAGAATTGATTTGCACTTTCAATTACAAGACCGTTACAATTCGAATCGTAACGTAATAGTTTTGTTTGCTCCGATTACCTTTTGCTTGAGGGTAATGGTCTCAATTTGCCGTCTCCTTCTGGCGAGCTCTACCAGAAAACGATGGGCATTTCCGTAGGCCAATTATTTTTTTTTTTCCTTCGAAAGACATAAAGGGGACATTTGGTGATTGAATGTTCAGTCCTCTGTTACAGTATTGATCCTGTATTTGTGTTTATTGATTGTGATTTTGTTCTTGTTACAAAACAAGTAAATTCCTGCTGTGTTTCAACATCAGACTCTTTTATTCCCAGACCGAAACAAAATGTTTTCCCCTCCGCATAATTTTTGTACCAATATTATGTCCAATATTAAGGTATTGATTAATGGTATTGTTTATTCTGATGCAGGCTGACAGAAAAAGATTACAATTTAAATGTATATATCATAGAAGTTGGAATAAATCAGCTTTCCAAATGGTCACCTGCTTCCCTAAAGGTAGAGATAAAAAAAGATAAAATGAGGAAAAGGAGGAGGAAGATCTGGCAACCAAAACAAAAATATTTTGCAACCATAAATTAAAAACTTCTTGTTCTTTTTTGTTGAATGTGTGTGGAACATATAAAGCACCTACTCAGCACTACCACCCCTCACCAAGATCTCTGCTCCTACAGTCTTCTATAACATTACATACATTACTTTTACATAATGCTTGATGAGGTTGGAGGTTGGATCTATGATGAAAGACTTTCCTGGTTCGATTCTTACCTCTAGTTCCATATTGAACATTATAAGAAGTTTTAAAAAACAGAACAATAAAAGCTCATTAAAATTGGTTGCTGGTAAATCATGGTATATCAGTGGTGCAGGTGTTGGAGGTGTGGTTCTTGTACCTGTCACTTCTCATAGACTTCGAGTAACTGAGAGAATGTTCAGGAAGGAGAAGTTTTTACCCTCTACCATCATGATCTAAGAGAAAACAGTGGTCTCTTAACTATAGAAAAACCAAGAGTCCAATAGGCAAAGCCTTGTTTGCCACCCCTCTGGTAGTGTAGTGGTTAGTAATGCGGCCTCTCCTATCTGACTCACCCGGTTCAATTCCTAAGCTATCCTTAAAATTTTTTTAAAAGTTTTATAAAAGAACCAAAGAAGGTCCTAAAAAAGGTCCTAAAAATCAGGTTCTTGCAGGAGATCCTGTGGCTCAATTGGAAGAGCTTTACCTCTGGGTTGAGAGGTTGCCGGTTCAAACCCCGGCCAGGGCTCAAAGTTAAGAGTGTGGAAGGTTCCAGTGACTGTAGTGAGGAAGGTGTCAGGAATGGCTGCGTGGAAGGTCGGATGTGGACGGTTTCGGAGGGTGTATCCTGAAGCAGGGGGGCAATATCCGGGCATCTGCCCCCCCGGTGTCTGAGAAGCTGAAAACAGGGGGTTATGAAGCAAAAACGTCCAAAAAAGTATCGACTTAGTTTTGCATATATAGGGAAAAAATTCTGCCAAAAACCTATCACCCTCACTTTCTCTGAGGCTGTGAAGCAGCAGGTCTTCACAGCCTTTGTTTACAGTCACCCACTCCATTGCTCACCACACACTAATTTCCAGACAACTTACCCAGTGTGGGGACAAGCCAGATTCAAACCAGCAACCTCTGAGCTCAGAGGCAAGGCTTTTACCACAAAGCCATCAAGTCCCACAACTCACCTTCTTTTTTTGGGGGGTTTATCCTTCGTTTCATGCTTCAAAGCAAGAAATTCAGACCAGAAAGAAACACAGAAAGCAGGATTCGAACCCTGAACCCCACCAACAGCAAATTGCCAGTCTTAACCCACTGAACCATCTGGAAGGACAGGCTATAGCAATTGTTTAGAGAAGGTCTATCTTTTCTTTCAAACCATCAACACAAGAATATAATGCTAAAGACAGACTTGGGAAGCAAACCCACATCGTGACTAGCAGGGACAAGGCAGGGACAAGGCAGGATTTGAACCCTGATTCGTGCCATTAGCGAGGCACCAGCACTAACCCACTGAACCATCAGGAAGGACAAGCTGGAAAGCTTGTTTAGAGCAGGTCAATCTTTCTTTTTAACCCATCAAAACAAGAATATGAAGATGTAGGAATCAGGAATTTAACCTACCTCATGACTAGCAAACAGAGAGCCAGGTTTGAACCCTGACCACCAACATTAGCAAAGTACCAGCCTTAACCCACTAAACCATCAGGAAAAAACAGGATGGGAAGCTTGATTAGAGCAGGTCTATCTTTCTTTTCAAACCATCAACACAAGATTTTAACGCTAAAGAAAGATGTAGGAAGCGAATACAGATGTAAGTAGCACAAGCTGAACCCACATTGTAAATAGCAGGATTCGAACCCTGATCCCCATCACCAGCGAGACACCAACCTTAACCCATTGAACCATCGGTGAGGACATGCTAGGGAGCTTGTTTAGAGCAGGTCTATCTTTCTTTTCAACCCATTAAAAACTAAAATATATCGCTAAAGAAAAATGTAGGAAGTGAATCCTGATCGTGACTGGCAGGCAGAAAGCAGGATTCAAACCCTGAACTCCACCAAAAGCACAACACCTGATTTAACCCACTGGACCATCAGAGAAGACAGGCCCGAAAGTTTGTTTAGAGCAGGTCTATCTACCTTTAAACCATCAACACAAGAATATAAAGCTAAAGAAAGATTTAGGAAGCAGGGACATAACTGACATCGCAACTAGCAGGATTCAAACCCTGATCCTTACCATCAGCGAGGCACCAGCCTTAATCCGATGAACCATGGAAGAGCTCAGACTGGGAGACATGTTTAGATGAGGCACAAGCCTTAAACCACTGAGCGACCACTGCTGAAAAGCATGTCTGCTTTTTGGAGGGTTCATACTTTGTTTCATGCCAGCGCAGTAAGAAAGAAGGCATGTAGGACCGGCTTTGAAACCTTATCACCAGCGTGGACTATATTAAGGACCATGTTCAGGCACAAGCCTTAACCCACTGAGCTACCACTAAAGTGCTTTTTTTTTTTTTTTTGGTGGGGTTATCTTTCATTAAAGACCAGGAAATCAAGAAATTAATCCAACACAGAAAGAAGAGAATTGAAATGTTTTCAGAGTGGACAAGGTCCAGATGTTTTATTTACCAACACAGCAACCAGCTCAACCAGGAATCGAACTCTCAAACTCATCCTCGTGGGGACTCTGACGTTAACCCCCTAGGCTATCACATCCATCCATCCATCCATCCATCTATCTATCTATCTATCTATCTATCTATCTATCTATCTATCTATCTATCTATCTATCTATCTATCTATCTATCTATCTATCTATCTATCTATCTATCCATCCATCCATCCATCCATCCATCCATCCATCCATCCATCCATCCATCCATCCATCCATCCATCCATCCATCCATCCATCCATCCATCCATCCATCTAATATGATGTGAGGGCCAGTTAACAGCTAAAACAGGTAGAAGTAATAACTACTTTTTACTTAAGTACATGTCAGAGCCAAGACTTCTTTACTTTTACTTGAGTAAAAAAGTATAATCAGTACCTCCAACTTTTACCCGCGTATTTTAAAACATGAGGATCTGTACTTCTACTTAAGTAAAGGAGGTGTGTTCTTTTGCCACCTCTGCTGATGGAACTAGCAATAGATCACATCTTAGAAAAAAATCACAATACTTCACTGACTGATATGATTTTTTTTTAATAAGAAATGTTTAGATACTGTTACATGGACGTAAATGCCAGTATACATACAAGTAGAGAAATCGATTCAAAATCTAGATGCACAAAGGAAAAAAAAAAAAAACAAGGACGGGACTTCAGGTCTTCTGCTACCCTCTGGTGTTTTCTGACTTTACGTGTAGAATTAGAAAAGATCATTTCTACTCATTCGTATCAGATTATTTGGTCATCGGTCAGAGCAAGTTAGACTTTTCAGCAGAGTGCTTAGATACTTGGCACACACTTACCAACATGCCAATAAGACATATGAACGTATCAAAATCTGGCTTTCTCCAATGATTTCCTATGTTGAGGCTATAACTTCATTGTAGCCCCAACCCCCCCCCCCTTTTTTTTTTTTTTTTTTTTTTTTAATTATTATAATTTTTTTTATTAATTTGTGTTTTTGTGGTACACTTTGGATTGGGTGGGGATAAGGAAGATGTTTTTTTTTTTCAATAACTTCAGTAATTTTTCTGAATGTTTAAAAAAGAAAAAACAGGTTCTGTTTCACATAAACCATGTATATTTAGTGTTTTTTTCCAGAACCTGCTTAATAAAGAAAAGAATTAAATCTGGCTTTCGAAACATAGGCACAATTAATAGCAAATTCACCCAAATATTTAGCAAATGCTGAAGATCCTATAATAAGAGTCCAAAGTCCAGGGTTGTATTACCAAAAAAAAAGTAAATAAAGCTGCATAATTCCATGGTTTATTCCTTTATCCTCATATTTTAATATAATGATTGGAATTGGAACTCTGGATAAGAGCGACTACCAAAATACATGGATGTTGTCATATGAGAACAAGTTTGGGCCAGTGAAGAAGTGAGAAGTGAGTTCTCAAATCTGGAAAGACATGATGGACACTCATGTGCCTGGAAAAAAAAAAAAGTTTGTGGATGAAGAACTGTGATCTTTTGACATTATTGTCAAGTTTATTTTTATAGCACTTTTCACAACAGACATTGTCTCAAAGCAGCTTTACAGCCATGGTCACTGTGACCAGGAAAAACTCTCTTAGATGTTCTGAGGAGGAAACCTTGAGAGGAACCAGACTCAAAAAGAGGAACCCATCCTCATTTGGGTGACATCAAGACTGTGATTATAGTCTTTAAAACAATACAGAACACTGGAGTGTGTGATTTTTTAAGTAATGATCTATTGTGCCCTAGCATTCCTGGTGAAAACTCACGTGAACGCGCACTCGAGGGACTTTATGATGCCGTGGCTCGCTCTTAGTTAAACTAGGCTGGGTGGGCGTGGTTGCGAAAAGGCTCAACCAATCAGAGAGAACGGGGCGGGGTGTTGAGCAGAACCAACCAATCAGAGTGACCCACGACCCAATGGACGCTATCGGTCCGGTTGACTTGGCGTGTATTCCGCGTGATAGCGCAGTGGAGGACGTGTGCAGAGGGAAAAAGCGAGATTTGAGTTGTCCAAAAGAAAAGACAAACTATCATGGTGACCCTAAAACCCGTCGCACACAAATTAGTAAGTTATGTGCCATTTGTGCTTGTTCTGCTTGATCTTCGATACGAAGGTAAGAAGGTACTTAATATACCACACACACACACACACACACACACACACACACACACACACACACACACACACACACACACACACACACACACACACACACACACACACACAGAGAGAGAGAGAGAGACAGCTAGCTGTACAGCTGCATGAACAGTTTCACCCTGGTCATCGCAAAAGTTTTCTTCTAGTATACCAAGTAGTAGACCACCAAGAGATTTGGGATACAGCCTATATTTTGTGACGTCATTATGAGACATCTCACTGATGATGATGATGATGATGATGATGGTGGTGTGTTAAAGTCCAAGACAATAATGTGTCCAAAAAGTTATGCCACAAGAATGTATTTTTTTTGTTTTTTAAACCAATATTAAACAAATTCCCAAGCATATTCCATGTCCTACTGCATGTCCTGAGTTTCCTTCTGATTCCAGGAGTTCTCTGCAGCAGTGAGAACAGTGTAGAAAAGCACCTGGAGATGGGGAAGAAGCTCCTCGCTGCCGGACAGCTGGCCGACGCACTTTCCCACTTCCACGCAGCTGTAGGTGAGTCGGTGTTGCTTTTTTTTTCTTCCCCCTTTCTGTTTCTGCACGATAATATACTTGTATACCTTTTGTTTTTGGACTTTATGTAGATGGGGACCAGAAGAACTACATGGCCTACTACAGAAGAGCGACCGTCTACCTGGCCATGGGCAAGTCGAAATCCGCTTTACCGGATTTAAGCAAAGTTATTGAACTCAAACCTGATTTCACCTCGGTGAGTTTTCTTACTCGTGGGTAAGATATATATTGTAAAATCCTGTGTAATAGCGTCGAGTAACCGGGGATCTGTCACAGGCTCGACTTCAGAGAGGAAGCCTGCTACTGAAACAGGGCAAGCTCGATGAGGCTGAGAGTGACTTCAAAAAAGTGGTAAGTAACTCAAATATGCAAGTCAATTTCGAATCGATTTCTTTTTGTTTAGACTCCTCTTATTGATCGATTACTCATATTAACTGTTGTTTTCCTACCCAGTTCAACATCCTGTTGATATCATGATACAGTGATATTGAGCCCTTTTGGTTCCTCTCAAGGTTTCTTCCTCTTGCCATCTCAGGGACCTTTTTTCATTGCCACACTCAAACGTCTAGACCAGGGGTCACCAAACTTTTTTTCCACAGAGGGCTACTTCTTGGGGACCGATTAATGTGAAGGGCTACCAGTTTGATAGACACTTCTGAAATAACAACTTTGCTCAATTTACCTTTAATTATATGTTATTATTAATAATTAATGATATTTATCTATATCAGGGGGCCAAAACTTAAAGCACACTTCAGGTCATGGGCTGAACAGGATACACATTTATTGAACACACTCAAACAATGTTTTTTTCAACATAAATATGAATAAAAACAGACAGGAATATTATTCCAGAATAAATCAACTTCAATAACTTCAAATATTTTGCTCTCCATAAAAATATCTCCAGACGTCTCACAGCTTCATCATGCAGCTCTTCGGAAACTCTCCCTCAGTAAATAACCGGCTGATGTGCCTCTGATTTCTCCTCTGCTTTCACACCAGCTTCACTTTGTGATTTTGCTGTGGTGAAAAACGTCTGCTGAAATGTCAGATTCTTCTTCTCCTCCTTTCTGTATCTTCTGCTCTGCATTCAGGTTTTTCAGCTTCTCCTGATGTTTTGTCTCGTAGTTCCGTCTTAGATTCGATTCCTTAGTAAACGTCTACTCAGAATCCCATCGGTTTTCAGAATCCACTTTTCTCTTCGCCACTGTGAGGGGCTTCGCAATAACTTCACAATAGAGTTAATACATGAACAGAAGCTCGACTTGATTGACGCTGGAATGTTCCTCGGGTTCGGTAAGGCAGCTGAAGCGTATCCATTCTTCTATACAGCTTTAGAACCTCTATCTGTCAAGAGCTGCTTCGAGACGACGTCCGTTGTTAAAAGCGTTCCCAGCACACAAGCTCATTTCAATCTTCAGTAGCTATCCAGCTGTATGGCTTTTGAAAATGATTTCACTTTGACCACGGGCTTCAGTTCAATCTGACTAGACATGATTGTGAAGAATAGTGCATTCATTATGTTGGTGTTCAGGAAATGCCCATGTCTGTTTGGTTTATTCATATTTAAATTCAATTGGCTTTACAGAAGTAGATTGTGTATATCAACTTTCGAATTAGACTCTAAGTTTATACCTAATGAGAAAACCAGTGGCACCAAAGAAACCTCCATGAGATGGTGTCTGGAACTCCAGGTGACACCGTTCGTTAGCGTTCCATCAATGTTGAGGTTATGTTCGATCACTATAAAAATGAAGGAGCTTAACGATTTGTCTGCTAGAAGAGATGTTTGTTTGTATACATTTTCTTTACTTCTTTCCATATATATAGCTGAAATCGAACCCCAGCAACAGAGAGGAGCAGGAAGCACAGAGCCAGTTGAAGAAATCGGATGAAATCCAAAGATTGGTGTCTGAGGCTCGGAGCAGTTTCCAGCGTGACGACTTCGGCGCAGCGGCTGCGCTCCTGGATACGGTTATTGAAGTGAGTTTAGCTGTTAACTCAATCATTCGAATTCTAAACGACATCGAAGGCAACACCCGAGCAACCCAAGTTTTACATGCAGTGTGTTCAGGGGTTACACCAATGAAAAACCTGGGCCACTATCAGAATCGCATCACGAATATGTTTCGAATTTCTATCCAATCAGATCCCTGTGGCTGACTTCCGAGGCGCTCTAGCAGGCGTTCAATCGCGTGGACTTTTTCCCGTCTTTTGATTGGATGTTCAGCGAGCGCTCTGATCAGAGTTCGCAACCCGAATCTGTAGCAAACTGCACAGGTTTAAATATATTCGCTACAAAGGCTGAGTAGAAACCGATTTGGCGCCAGTTGTAGTTACAAGGACGGGTTAAAAAAACGTTTGGTAAGCTTTTTCCTGCACCATTTACACTTTGGTGGAAATCCCCAGGAAAACCGTAAAAACCCGTCATTTTACGAGGTTGATATCGATGCTCGTGCTGGAGCTGATGTATGCGACGATGTGGCTACAGTGAAAGGAGACTTGTTCATTTGCGTTCATTGGGTTACTTGTTTTAGTCACGGCATGAGTACGAGACTGTTTTTTTTTTTTTTTTTTTCTTCAGACATGCGTGTGGGACGTTTACTCCCGAGAGCTCCGAGCCGAGTGCTTCATTCAGCTGGGCGAGATGGGAAAAGCGATCGGTGACCTTAAAGCAGCATCCAAACTGAAGAACGACAACACGCAGGCTTTCTACCAGCTCAGTACCATCTATTACAACCTGGGAGATCATGAGATGGCCCTCAAGTAAGTAAGCTCCTGAAGATGGGATTCAGTGTCATTTGCTGGTGTGGTGATTATTTTCGAACGTACGTACACATTTAAAACTGGTGTTTGGAGGTCATGACGATCACATCTCGAAGTTCTAGTGAGGCATCGGTGCTGTAAATGTCTTTGTCTTTCTGTCCGCAGTGAAGTGCGCGAGTGTTTGAAGCTGGACCCTGAACACAAGCAGTGCTTCAGCCATTATAAGCAGGTGAAGAAGCTCAACAAGCAGATCACGTCAGCCGAGGAGCTGATCCAGCAGGAGAGGTGTGTACTTCTAACACAATCTAATCTGATGGTCCATAAACACCCAGACTCATAACATATCATTTACACCTGACTAGAAGATGGTGCATGTGGCGATTTGTGCTTACTCAGCAACAAAGGTGTTAGGAAACTGAGGTACTGATGTAGGTGAGGAGGCCTGGAGTGCATCCCAAAGGTGTTCAATAGGGTTTAGAGCTTTATAGCAGGAGATCTTCCACTCCAGTCCATAAAAAGCATATCATCATGGAGCTGTCTTTGTGCACAGGAACATTGTCATGCTGGAACGGGTTCAAGTGTACAATTCTGGCATGGATAGAAAAGTCCGGTTTCCCAATACTTTTGTTTATATTGTGTATGGATGGATGAATGGAAAGATAGAAAGAAAGAACTTTATCAGCATTCTTTAAGTACTAATACAATACTAGCAGTGTGCAACCTGACGGTACAGGAAATAAATGATGGCAGTGAAAAATATATGCAGAAGCTGTAGAGCAAATACACATTAAACCATTAAATAAAATGTAATCAGTCTGTATGGTCATTTTTTTTTTTTCTCCTCCGCACAGGTACGGAGATGCAGTCAGCAAGTACGAGTCGGTTATGAAGACGGAGCCGAACGTTCCACAGTACACCATCCACGCCAAGGAGCGCATGTGTCACTGTCTGTCGAAGGTAAACTGGCTTTTCCCCCCTCACAGACCGTCACGTCACTCTGATCACAACGTGAATAAATGAATATGAATGCATCGGTCTGGCCGCAGGATCAGGAAGGTGCTAAAGCGATCCTGGTGTGCAGCGAAGTCCTGGGCACAGACCCTCAGAATGTGAACGCTCTCAAAGACAGGGCTGAGGCCTACCTCCAAGATGAACAGTATGAAAACGGTAAATCTGTGCTGCTTCATGTTTCCGGTGTTGTGCTGCACACAAGGTGCGCTAATGACTGATGTTTATTCAGCTTCTCAAAAACAAATACAGTGGTCCCCCGAAAATGCGTGAATTTTAGACACAGCCCCTAGGTGAATTCATCTAGTCTTGAACCCCCCCCCAGACCAGTAACCCAGCACCTTAACCACTGAGCTCCCCCTAGTGTACGGAATTTATTTCAAAGTTTCAAATGGTATTCCTAACGTTCCTGAGCATTCGGTCCCGCGAATTTGAAGCTAATGTGATCCGATCAGAAGGTCAAAGGTTCAGGCTACAGCACCCCCACTTTTTGGGCCCTTGAGCAAGGCCCCGACCTCGATTCTATTATTTATTTATTTTTTTAAACAAGCCAATACCAATTTTCTTAACAAAGCTAAAACCGAGTCCCTGCATTAGAACCAGTTTCCTAAACAAATCTCATCTGTGCAGCCATCAAAGACTTCGAGAGCGCAAAGGAGTACAGCGAGAACGATCCTCAGATCAAGGAGGGATTAGAAAGAGCACAGCGCCTCCTCAAACAGTCCCAGAAGAAAGACTACTACAAGATCCTCGGGGTCAAGAGGTGAGATCCGTTATCGGCGACCTCGGGTTAATAACGAAGTGTGTCCTGATCGATATCCGTTCTAAACCTCAGCCTGGTGTGACCCCCCCCCCTTCTAGGACAGCCCAGAAGAAGGAGATCATTAAAGCCTACAGGAAGTTGGCACAGCAGTGGCACCCAGACAACTTCCAGGATCCTGAAGAGAAGAAAAAGGCTGAGAAGAAGTTCATAGACATCGCACAGGCCAAGGAAGTGCTCACTGACCCAGGTGAACAATCAAACACTCTGAAATCTTACTTTTAAATGAGCACCAGTTTATCGACAAATTTAATGTTTCCAGCCATATGAGGTTCTTCCCCAAACTTCCCCAGAGCATGCTCTAACTGACTGTAAATGTTGCCACCTTTTGTGCTATAAAACACCATTTTTTTTTTTTTTTGCAGAAATGAGGAGTTCGTTTGATCAGGGTGAAGACCCCCTGGACCCTGAGAGCAAGCAGGGAGGAGGCCATCACCACTTCCACGGCGCCTGGGAGAACTTCCAGGGTTTTAATCCTTTCGGATCAGGACCGTTCAACTTTAAATTCAATTTTAACTGAGGTACCCCTCCCCCCCCCCACCCACAGGAGCAGCCTGAGAGAAAAAGCGTAACCTCCTGAACCTAATTGACACTGAACGCCGCAGACGCGCCGGCAGGAGCTGCCGTGGCATCGAGACGCATCCCGCTCCGTTCGAATGTTCACGGACCTGCCGAGCGGAACCGAGTGGTATTACGTAAAGCGATTTTTGTTCTTCTTCTTCAGGGAAACTTCACAGTGTAGGTTCAACTCCTAATCAATCGACTATCCCAAAAAATCATATGTAAATAGGAGACTGCACTATTTTTCTAAAAATGTAATAATACTTTGTAAATACGGAAATAAAAAAAAAAAGGTGTTGCTTTATTTAATTTAACCGGAAACTCCGCTGTGATGTTCTGATGTCACTGTTTCAGCCTCCTGCAATTCGACTGCACTGTTAATCTGCTTTCAGTGACACTCATTGTAGCTGTTTATAAACATTTTATTCCTGAGAAAATCCACGTCCTTCCAGGCGTCGTAATAATAATAATAAAAAAAAAAAAACAGCTCGGCATTGATGTAACATCAGATCAACAAGGGAATGTCACAATCGTAGTGGATAAATTTTTTTTTTTTTTTACAAATAAACACCAAAATCTCTAAACAGTTGCTCCAAACGTACTGTAACGATTTTAGGAATTAGACACGATGCAAAAAAATCACCCCCCCCTCGTTCCTCCTTTTCGTGCAAACATTTAACCCTAATACAAGAGAAGAACTCGGCATGAGCTTATAGTGTGGAATAGATGAAAAGGGGGAAAAACAAACAGACGAAAAAATATTTAGACATGAGGAATGTGCATACGCAGTTTACTCGTCAGTGCATTTTTTTTGGTTCCCAAAACTGACCACTAGGTGGCAACAAAACCCAGTCTGTCCCTTTTGCATCTAATGAAACTCGCCGTTATTTGATGTGCAGCAGAACAAAAAAAAAAAAAAAGGATAAATACACAATAGAATCGTTACATCGCTATCTTCAAATCTTCATCTTCCGTGTGTGACCTCGTGGCTTTAAAATGTAAACACCAACCAGGAAGATCCATGAATAGAAAACCGTTATAAAAAAACACCTCTCCTCCTCCCACCCTTTAGTTCGGAGTTCAGGTCGTGGATTTCTGTGCACTTGTAGAGCTTTATGAGAGGTTTTTTTTCTTTAAGTGCATACTTCCCTCTGTCCGTGTTCACCAGGTGCTAAAGTTCATCACGTTGGCTGCCTGTAGGAACAAATGTTAGTGAGCAGCTCGAAACATTCGCATGAGCATTTTGGTCCTAAAAGAAAGCGGGATTAGGTCTGCTCACCGGTACCCCGTGTCTGCGAGGCGGCCGACTTCGTGCTGTTTTTCCGATTCTTGACACTCTTCAGGTGCTGCTTGATCTCGTTGTCGTATCCGGACCACTCGGGCACGATCCGTACCGCGGCACTCAGCTTCGGCTCTTTGGTCTTCGGATTGTTACACTGTGAAGACATGCTTCATCAGTCACTGCACAAAAACTCTGCTTGAGGGGACACGTGGAATATCCTGAATGAACACAAAACCCTTGTACCTTATGCTTTTGCTGGAATTGGGCTTCAAACAGTAAAAAAAATGGACTGAAGCACAGCAACATTGGTACCATTTGGTAAATCCTGGACTGTATTCTCAGCATTTCCTGGAAAATTCCTGGAAATGCACCGTATTGGATCTGCACTGCATCTTCAGATGAACAAAACTATTAGGACGTTTGACCTTTGGTCCATTAGGACTTTGATCTATATAGTTACATCATTATTCGGCTAGTATTTGCTCGGAAAATACAAGTGATGTCTCCGATTTCTAGAACGTGCCTACGGCTAAAACCTCTAGAACTACGAAGAACTTTCACTTGAACATCAAAGACGTTACGTGAGGATCACGTCACAGGAAGTGGCTTTCGGATGCTCTACACGATCAGCCATTGCGCTTTTTTCTTCGGTTTCCCCGACTTCATTCACATCCTGACAGAATTGATTTGAGTTGAATCTTTTGGATCTGGTCAGAGTCACTTAAAACACCAGCCAGACTTAAAACAAAAATATAAAACTGGTTTAAGCCTCAGGGAATAAACGCTAATCTGTAGACTCTAATAAAAGCATGCACGATGAGAGGTGGGAGTGTAAATGAGACTGCTATTCTCGTCGGTGTGTGTGTATGTGTGTGTGTGTGTGTTAGATTGCACGAGTGAGAATATCTGGCCCTTAATTCATTCCGCTCATTCCTGCCTGATCAGACATTGAAAAGGCTCCGCATGTGTGCATCAATCATCCTGAAGGAACAGCTAGAAGAACGGAGCTGAAAAAGGCAACGTCAGTATCCACACTTCCATTGCAACTAAACACCATATGCATATTACAGTCTAGACTGATACTGGAACCTGTATATAGGCACACTTCCATGCTACTGAGCTCTGAGACTAAGACCACATACTGGAGAAGACATGGCTAGGGATCCGAGATCATTCAACCAGACAGAATTCCGACATGTCATTGAAATCTCCATTAAAAGGGGCCTGGGATGAGCATGGAAGGAGCTTGAACCATTTTTGTGTTGATTCTGATGTATGTTTTGGATCATTGTCCTGATGGAAGATCCACGAGATCCACAAGTGATCAGCAACTGGCTCGAGAGATCAAGGGATCGGTGGGTGATCACTCTAATTGCTGTATCTATTTACTGATCGGTAACTAGAGGGCGCTATCGGTGTCTGATCAGTAACTCGGTCAACAGATACAGGATTTAGATAAAGGGATCAATTGGAACCGCATATGGCAGGAAAGGTCAGGTGACCCAATACTTTTGGGAAATGTAGTCGGTCTGTCTAGGGTTTAAGAGCACCAGAATGACACCGAGGGGAAAATGATTTCCAGGAACACGATACATACCAGGTCGATTGTCTTAGCGCTGGCTTTGGAGGCATCATCGCACCAAGTTTCACACCACAGCCAGTCTTGAGGTAACGACTTAATGGCCACTTGATGGATCATATTGTTAGGGAGGTCCTGTCATGAGAATTAGAAGAAGAGAATAAACACCATTTAATGTACTGAAAACTCAGTACATGCATTCTGGTGTGAGTATTCAATTATTAAGACCTGGTCTAGATTCGAAAGGCTGTTCGGATCTTGGCTTAAAGCCTGGTACTGTCCTCGAAGACGATCTCCCGCTGCGATCTTCCTGAACTTCTTTAGGTCCACCACATAAAGTGCACTGGAATGAGACAAATGATTCGTAATGATGTCAGAAAACTCAGTGATTAACATTCAACTCGACTTTGGTTGAAAGTTTTCTCAACCTGATGTGGTATTTCCTGTGACCCAGATGGGACGCCCAGTAGCCAGTCTTCCAGAACCGGTAACCGTCCATTTCATGACGGCTGGCGCAAAACGGCGTGTATCCATACGGGGCTCCTTCCAGGTCCAAGTCCCTCAGCTCTTTCAGGTCTGCCCTGACAATCTGAAAGAAAAAACAAAAGGATTGTGTTCATGCTAATAAAATAATAATGCTAATAAATCATGCAGATCTACAAAATATTGACAAACGTACTGGGACACGTGACCTTTTCAGCTATATGTGGGGTTTTTCCCAAATTTTTACCTCACAATTGTATTCCAAATAAATATATAGCTTGTCTACGCTAGCTATACACCCCCCCCCCCCCGGCCTTCATTTCATCTGAGTGACTCAAGATCTTTCTAGAAGAACGGAGGTGAGGTGTCCACAAACCTTTGTCTACAGTATATATTGTATGCTAATCTCGAGAGGCTTTAGACTCACCTGATCGGCGTCCACAAAGATGATCTTGTCCACCGCTAGAGGGAAGAGAACATCCAGAAAAAGGATTTTGTAGCCCCAAATGATGCGCTGCTTCTCAGTCTGCTGATGCAACCAACGGGGCCACTTATACTGCACCAGTTCGTACTGGAAACCGTAAGCTTCAGCCATGTGGGGAATGGATTCCTACACACACAATCACAATGATGAGATGTAAAAAAAAAAAAAAAATTCAAAAATCCAAATATTCTCTATAATAAATCCGTTCCCCAAAAAATAAAAAAAGACCCATCAAAAAACATTTGCATTTAATTGTATATTAGTTTTAATTCTATCCATCCACATTATCTTCTGTTTCTCCAGACTGAAAGAAAAAAAAAACACTTTTGTGGATGGAAAGTCTGATTGATGAGAGAAAAATGGCCAGATTGGTTTGGTTTGCTATGTAGAAGGACTTATTAACTCTTAGAAATCACACTGTACAGCCGTGGTGAGCAGAACCGCATGTCAGCGTGCACGCAACGTTAAGGTGGTGAGCTACAATAGAAAAAAAGAGATTATAATCTGGTCTATTCAATAATCCGTTGCCAGATCCTCCGTTTTGTCGCTACTGTAGCGCTGAACTTCAAATATACCTTTAAGTCTGTGTCAGAAAAATCAGAATTGGGCAACCACACTTGTTTGGTCCATACACATATGGACAGATTATTATATATTCCACTAATGTCCAGATATACAACAAAGTGATACCCAGTTAATAGCTTTCGTTGAACACCTGCCCATAAAACTTGCTGTTTTAATAACGTCCACTCTGATGTTGGAGTGTAGTAGCTCCGGGACTCATTGAGGGTGAGGTGAGGAGGTGCAGTCAGAGTTCAATTCCTCCCAAAGGTGTTCAATAGGATTGAAGTCAGAGCTCTATAGCAGGCCACTCGAGATCTTCTATGAGTTTAAAAAGCTGGGTTTATGCACAGGGGGGCATTTCATGATCAGGGTTAGGGTCTTCTAGTTCAAGTGAAGGAAAAACCGAATACTCCTGCAAGTGTGTGCCTTCAACTTTGTGGTAACAGTTTGAGAAAGAAACGTGGAAATGTCAGGCGAAAAACAGATTTTTACCTTAAAAGAGGGAGAGAGGTAGTTTTTCAGGAACCAGAACTTCACAGGGGTTTTAGTGTGTCGCAGGACTGACAGCATCATAATCCTGAAAAGCAAAAGTACAGGGTGAAGGTACTGTAGATGAGAAAGGAAGAAACAAAACAGTGATTGTGTGTGTGTGTCCACTACCTCAGGAAGCGCTCATACAGATGTCCAGATGCCACTGAAAAGATGTTTAGCACGTCTTCCTTCACAGTATCGACTTCCTCCACGCTAGAACCGCCTGTAAAACTGCACAACGCAAATGAAGTGTCCTGTAAATGCCAGACGATTCCACAATCATATAATATTATAAGCCTCGGGAGCGAATGAGGTTCTGCCGATGCGCGTAACGATTCACCAGGTACACACACTTAGCCTTGAGTGTCTGAATATCGTTTAGAGTTGGCTATGGACTATTGAGACACTCGATAAAATCCTCACAAGTGCATGCAAACCATAGATGCCTTTATATATGCTCCATGATTTTCCATAGCCGTAATACAGTTGTATTTGGTAAACAGACTCCTTGGCTAGTGATTGGCTGAGGGCAGGCAGTAATACAAAGCTCCAGGCTATTAGAGCATGCAGCATTGTGGACAACTGACCAATGTTATGTTTCTCATGGTGGTTCCTATAAGATAAGGCAACCTATTCTTCCGAATGTTACTGAAACCAATTCTGCAATCTTTTTCCATGGAGGAGGCAGCGTGTAATTTTCCCTTCACCTCACCTAGAAGACCCCAACCTCTTCCAGCATGATGTATATGGCGTGGAAGATCTTGAGTGGCCTGCTATAGAGCTCAGACTTCAACCCGTTTGAATAAGTTTGGAATGGACTGGAACACTGACTGCATTTGAGTGAGCACAAATCTCACTCAAAAATCTAGTGGAGCATCTTCCCAGAGGAGGGAGGTTCCTCTATGAATGGGATGTCCATGCAACATAATAATGCTAGATGTTAGAAGTAACCTATTGGCACAGAGCAGACAGAACGGCAGCCTTCAAATAGACTGAATGAGTTTTTTTTACATGTCTGTGAACTTGAAGAGAGCGAACAGCAGGACCAAGACAAATTTCCAAATAAAGGGACTGTTCTGAAAAACCTGGTACATGAATGGGTGCAGCTTATTTAATTGTCTCGATCATGACCCTTATTCTGTAAGACAGGAGACAAACAAGCGAACAACAACAACAAAAAAAAAAAGAAAAAAAGACTACATTCAGCACAATTGAAATCACTATGATGATTAATATTATTAGATAATATATGAATGATATATTAGATCATATTATTAACTTGAATTAAAGAATTAGCACGTATTGATGGCTTTTGTAAAGTATTCATATTAAAAGTTCCCTTCTGAAGAAAAATCGCACTTTTTTTCTTTGAATCTGAAATTCTGTGATTTCCTTCTCTGAGCTTACCGAAGATACAAACGTGAACCCAAAAGTAACCCTAGAAGATGATGTGAGGGTATATAAAAGATTTGAAGCTTTGGCTCCCTACCTTTTTTCCAAAGTACTCCATACACTTGACACAGAAAGCAGTGAAGAGACAGATTACAAAAATGAACACAGCTGTTAGTAGAAAACGAACAAACACACACACACACAAACATGCACACACACACACACACACACACACACACACACACACACAAACGCTTTGTGATATTACATTATAAAAGGAAGCAATTAAAAAAAAAAAAGGAGTCATGTCTCATATCCAGTATCAACTCAAATATACCCCTCACTCAAATAAGTTAAATTGCAAAATACACATGCGAACTCTATAAACTCTGCTCTTGACGTACCTGGCGATCGAGTCCCACAGGCCTTTGCCGTCTGTAGAGTCACTCAGAAGATCTTCATTGAGTTTTTCCGGCTTTTTCTGGACCTACATGCCATAGATAGGCAATTTGAGTTAAGATCTCGCTTTTAATGTGAACGCAACTCGAATAATTTCCTGATTATTAACACGGGGTACATCCAAGTAGCCTAATTCTGGAGAGATTTTAATGCTGCGTGAACGAACACTCACTCTGACTTTGATGATCTTGCTGTGAAAACTGTTGAGCATCACTACGACGTCTCCGGCGTCTGCGGGGGAGTCCGTCCCGTCGTGCCTAGATGTATCGGTACCTTAAAATTACTATGCATAAAAGAAAGCCTGCAAAACTACAAGAGCGAATACAAACCCACAGCAGACAAGTACATGTTAAGATGAACAGAGATGGCGGGAACGATTTTGTTCTACTGCACACTTTGGCTTCAGTAACTGAAAATAATGCGCGAATGCAAAATTCCCATTAAAACAACATTTCCATTAAGGGATTTGGCACCTTAACTCAACTCAGCTCTATAGCAGACCAGTCAAGATCTTCCACTCCATCCCATCATCTTCATAGAGCAGGCTTTGTCCTTTGCTCTTTCCCTTTTCTGCTATATGTGGTTCTTTTCCAAACTGTTACCACAAATCTGGAGCAACGCAATTGTACAAGACGTCTTTAGATGGCGCTATAGTCAAATTTTGCATTCGCTTAAACTTGGAAAACCCGAACCTGTTCCGGCACGGTGATGCTGAAGATCTGGTTTACATGCTTTAAAAAGGAAGATCTTGCTGCTATAGAGTTCTGATCTCATCCCTACTGAACACTTTTGAGATGAATGTGAACATCTTCCCAGAAGAGTGGAGGGAATTATAAGAGCAAATTGAGACTGAATGTGGAAAGCGAAAGCGGACCATAACTCATTGTTCCCATCTGTCAGGACTGAGTGAGTGCATTAGAGGTTTTCTCTCCACACACACACACACACACACACACACACACACACACACACACTGTTAACTTGAAGAACAATGGTGCTGCCAGGGTATAAGTTTGTATACGGAAATGGCTGGCGAACGTTTGTATTTGATTTGCCGTGATTTGTACGCCAGCGTCCAGCCACAAGAGCGATTGAAGAAAATGGAAAGTGAGACTATTCGAAATCCCTCAATCTACAAATTCCCCGACTCGATTGTCAGCATGAACGGAGCGCACGTTCCCTTTCAGATCGGGTGAAAGTCCACTTGTCTCAGGTGTTTGCACACACACACACACGCTCTGTTCTCTAGTATTTGCGCCCATCCGTCACTTCCACAGCCATTGTGGCTCGTTTTATAATTCATTAGAGGGACTAAACGTCCACGCTTCGCTTTCGAGGGAGTAAATTATACGTGGCAACACAATCCGCTTTAACTAGTGGGGTTCTAGCCGGAAGATTGAGCTCGATGCTCGGGAGGCTTCTTTCTCCCTGAAAGCTTTACTCACGCCTGTATCTGATAAATGTCTTCCGAACGTCCCTTACGCAACCTCAGGATCCAGGCGCCAGGGTTCGCCTTCAGCTGGAAGTATCCCTGCAAGTCAACAAGGCATGATGATTTAACGACGTACGTGTAAAAACGTATCATTATCGCACGTATGTTTAGAGGAAATGCAAAAGGCATTGGACGTTTATTATCAGGGTGATGAGAAAATGTGACACACCGATGCAACAGACACAATTCGACAAACACTGTATGAACTACTTCTTAAATATGACTTGGAAAACCCATGAGGATGCTCTTACCAGGTTGGCCATGACGATGGTGTCGTGCATGAGCGGCTCCTGCTTCATGCCGAGGGTAAACTGCAGTCCTCGCGGAGGCTGACCCGTGGACAGGTCGAAACAGTGGCCCTCCAGCAACAGATACTCCAATTCATACTCTGCATTTACCACCCCGCTGACCTGCGAGCACACAGCGCAACCGGACGTCATAATTATATAACG
This sequence comes from Silurus aristotelis, assembly GCF_946808225.1. Taxonomy (NCBI): domain Eukaryota; kingdom Metazoa; phylum Chordata; class Actinopteri; order Siluriformes; family Siluridae; genus Silurus; species Silurus aristotelis. The sequence continues at coordinate 34,381,155 of NC_139576.1, read as the reverse complement.
GCTTTGTTTAAAAAAAAAATTAAAAAAAAACACGTCACACTTGAGTACCTCTTGTAGATGAATGTTGTCCAGGTCGTATGGACTCTGGACTGCTTCCACCATCCAGCTCTCTGGTGTGATCATGTTCAGCGTAAGCAATGGGGATTCAGGGATCTCAGTGAAGCGAGCCATCGGACCAGCTGCCATGGTGTCGTTCCCCAAGAATCCCACATCGGCTTCCATGACGAAGCGATAAAAGCTGAAACGCACAAACCCAGTTTATGCATACGGTATGAAATTATATGAAACATTAAATAACTGATTCAGACGTAATAAACCTCCTCTGATTGGTCGGAAGGTTAAATAGGACTCCTGGGTATGCTAGGCCGTGTCTGGATTTAAATTATGATGGGGGTCCTCAGAACACATCATCATAAGTCGGGGACTACCTGTATATATAGCTTTATGTGTAGAGTATATATCGTATTTGTATGTACATTTGTGTGTGTATATATGTGCATTTGTCAACCGTAACTTATCAGGTTGTAAAACGTGCTTTACCTCTTCAGGGGCATCTCTGACAGCTTTGCTCTGCAGTTCATGAACAACTGAACCCTCATATTTACCACTTGACCGAGCACCTGCAGACAAAACAGCCGGACGCACGCACGCACACACACACACACGCACACACACGACACGCAGGATTCGAAAAGGAGATATGAGCTGAATGATAGAAACGTTCTCACCAGACACGCGATCAAATTAGCAGCGGCTCTTACGATCAATAACGGGGCCAGCTTCTGCGCGTCCCTCGTGAGCGGATCCGCCGTTGCGACCACATCGAAAAACACCTCGCCTTCCCGCGGGGAAAGGAGCAAAACACTGCGAACACGGGCAAAACCGGGCATGTCGGTCGTGTTAAGCAGGATACAATGGACACTTGGTGTCTAAAAACTCCAAGTTTAAACTTTAAGATGATTCACCTGTGTTTATCTTTCACAAATTTGATCTCCTTCCGGGCCTCTGTTCTGGGAGCGGCCGAGAGGAGGGCGTCCGCTTTCATTATAAGATCGCATGCACTGGAGGGGAAGAAAAATGATAGAAAGATGATACGTCGATATCATAGCGATATATAAATAGATGCACCCCTGATTATACTCTGCATCAATCAATAAACGGGTTAAAGCAATAGTGCGGAAATTGTGGCTATTCTCGATAGATCCACTAGAGGGCAAACAAGAGCAATAAACTCGGGTAATGTCAAAAATGTGCAATTTATTTGCTCAAAGCAGTAGATTATTTTCCTATAAAAGCTCTGCCTGGACAATAATGGGTGTCCACAAACCTCCCGACACTGAAATACTTGCAATATGACCGTTTTTTCGAACTCTCCTGAAGCCCACGTGCTCCTGTAAGCCCTAACAAAAAAAAGTGTCTCTACGAAAAATTCTAGAAAAGTCAATACTGAGAAGTAGGGGCGTACTTTTTAGGCGGCAGGTTCATTTGCTTAACTTTAGCCTGGATTTTCTCAGCCGAGGTGCTGAGCGTGAGCTTCTCCAGAAGGTGGAAGTCGTCGGTGGCGAACTCGTCGTCCTCCGCAAATGGACCCAGGATCTGGCGAAGGGACGCGGAAACAATGGCATAGGTACTGGTTTTAATGCTAATCAGACATGCTAGTTACCATATTTCTTTTTAATCACTCTGCCAGATGGCTGCTTTCAAATTGTCAGTCAGGTACATGAGGGGAAAAAAAAAAAAGCATGAAAAACAGTGATGCTGCTGGTTTTTCGTTTCCATGGTTCTGATTCATTTGTCCCCCTTTAGAGGGAAGCAACACTGAAAATCAATACGGAGTTATTCTCACATCACCTTTATCCTACACTCCTATTATTCTATCCTGATAGAGACTAGCACTAACACCAAGCACGGGGAGGTAGACCTCACCAGAACGGATTGATTCGTATGTACAGTGACGCCCATTAAAACTAGCGCCCTCGATAAATATGAGCGAAAAAGTAGCTTGATTATTGAAGGTTTTTTTCCCCAAAAATGCACAAAATGCATGAAAACTGAACAGACTACGGTTTTATTTAACGAGAAATTGTAAAATTGAGCACTTTTTGCTACGTTCGTTCGCCAAGATATCAGCTTTAAATCTTTCGGCTGTGATGTCCGACGAGGGTGGGAGGAGACGTGACCAAGGGATCTAAGACCCTTGCAGGAACATGGGGTACAGTATAATTATAAGGTAGCACACAGGCCATGTTCCTTTAGTCGGTCGATGGTTACAATGGTTATATGAAGGGCGAAGGTTGTCGAGTTTCACAAAAAAGAAAGTGGTTATAATGCACACTTTATGAAGGATTTTCTGTTGTTTGGCAACCCATCCCTGCATACATATCCGTTATAGCGTGCGTACGTTGGTGGGTTTTTTTTCTTTTGACATGCACGACTCGCCCTTTAAGGACAGTGTCAGGACCGTCTCGTGCCGGAGCCGGCTTGCAACACAGTGCACACGCACACTCACCTGTGACCTCGAAGAGAAAAATGCTGCATGCTGAGTAAATGGCAGGGAAGATTGAGATGCCGGGGCTGTGTGGCAGCGGGAGACAGATAGGAGCTGCAGACCATCATTACTCATGAATCACCAAATATAGACTCTACAGCTGAGCGAACATCTGGCCAAGACTTTACAATATACAGCTCCGGCGATATTTGAACACTGACCTAGTTATATATATATATGTCTATAGCAGTCTGTTCATATTGGAGTTGAAAGTGTATAATGGTAAATTCGGGACAAAATCTACACTGCTCATCCGATTTATAAAGAGTCTCAAATAAATCCTCTTCGCTCTGAGCTCATAAAGAGTGTTTGATTTCAGCTCCAGCCTGCTGCACTAGACAGATAAAATAACCCTTATTGCTGTCCAAATATTTATGAGACCGACTGTAGTTCTGTATGGCCACAGCAGCTTTTTTCTTTCTTCAAACAAGCATAAATTGCGGTCTTTGGCATGCACTCGATTTCTCACAGATGTTTGTTTAAGGGGGTTCCTGCACTGGTTTTGTACTACAGTACACATGCTCCACAGTGATCCGGTTCCTTTCTGCTCTCTGAACCTGCCTGGAAGATCCTTCTGGACGGAGCTCTCTTCAAATGGAGGCAACTCGCTGCTCCGCATGAACAGACAACGTATCCGAAAGGTTCAAGAATCATGAAGATGGATCTGGACTGTGATGAGTTCCACAATTCGTTTTTTGCTAAAACTATGGGTTTTAAATCTGGTTCCAGACCAGAACCTGGTTTAGTTTGACTCCAAAAGACATTTGATGGCTGCAACTGATCCAGAATGCAGCCGCCTGACTGGCGGTGGAATAACCTTCCGCTTGATGTCCGTACACCTGAGTCTCTAGAAGTCTTACCCCCTTCCAGAGGTTCTTAAATTAGCCCTTGGGGTAGAAATCAATTTTCTCCCACGAGAGTTTTTCGACTGATTGTGTTCTGAGTCTGTGTCCTAATGAACAATTTTTTACGGATGAGATTCTGAAGCACCTTGCAAGTCGTTCTAGATTATGTCATAAATGCCAAATGCCATAAATCCGGAATGTGACGCAGTTTTAAAGCTAAAGTGCTGTCACGTCAAACACCGCAGATCTGCTGCATTCATGAAATGTAGAAGCGTATTCGTATTTTCGGAATTTCACCTGTGAAGAGCTTCAGATCTTTATATTTCATGCGGCGATACCGAGTAATTCGATGTTCAGCTGACATATGAAGAGGACTGTGGTCTAAAATTGGCCTGGAAGAAAAATAGAAACAAAGCGTCTTACCCTGCCATTGCTGACTACAGCGGTGTGCCCTGCCTTCACCTTCAGCACCTCCCGACAGAACCTCTGCTGACTGTGCAAAAAGCCCGACTCCATGGTGTTGAACTTCTTCTCGAAGGCATCCTGGTCCATGACCTTTAAGCACAGCGAAACACAGACCTATAAATCTACATGAAGACACTGAGAAGTTGAGTTCCGTCATCATCTTTTGTTTGTATAATGAACTCAGAAAACAGAAGTTTAAATAATAATATAAATAATATAACATATAAAACAATAATATAAATACTATATATAAACACAGATTCTTAAGGCTATAAAAAGGTATATATATATATATATATTATATAATTGACTTCATTGGTATGGAACGATGCACAATTGGATTATTGACTAACAGAGGCTCTGCTGTGAAAAAAATGCAAACATTACAGTACTTACAGAAAGGTATCATAATCAACCCTGCTGTTTCATTGATTATACTGGTAATTAAACATCGGCTTTTGTGTCGACGGAGCGTGTGCTTTACAGACACCCATTATTCAGATCTCTCAAAAAAAAAAAAGCCTCAAAGGATGAAAAAAAGTTTCAATAAAAAATCTGCATTATCAGCATAATCAGAAAAATCCTGCAGCGCTAGCTCCCCGAGTGACGTGTTTACTGTAAACCGCACGCTTTCACGTGAAAGAGCTGAAGAGACGTAGACGAGGAGATCAACGAGAACTAATCCTTTCCAAATTGGTTCGTTTTGTGGAGGACACCCATGGATCGATGTGTCCTTAGAGAGGCAGAAACCAGCACAAGAAGATCTGCTGTGAACTGTGAAGTCAGCAGGGGGATATACTGTGTACATGCTCGGGAAATCTCCGTGATATCGTGATCATCTGCGCTTCAAAAGCAAAGGAAACCGGACTGTTGAGCGCACGGGCCTCCTAAATGGTCACGTTGGCATCACTAACCTTTACCAGTAGATCTTTAATCTTGGTGCCCCGTTCCAGGAGCTGCACGGTCTCGTTTTTCAGGAGTTTCAGGGTGAAATCCAGGGTATTCTTGCTGCTTTGGGTGAGAAGGGAAGCCCAGATGGCTCTGTATAAACGGCTGTTGTCTTCGGTGGGTTGCTCACTGGGGTTATTAATCACGCCAACGCGGCTACTGGAACCACTGGACTTCTGCAAGCGAACAGATTAAAGCATGGTGATGCACGGGAAACATCTGCAGCACACTTAATGAGCAAAAGATATCGAATGAGTCAGGTTGCATCTGCGTGGAAATTCCACGTCTGTTTTTTTTTTTTATTTATCCAAACTCCAAAACGGTTTGCTACAAATCAACAATCGTAGCCGTCAAGCGTCCAAAATTTGCATTCCTGTCCAAAAGGGAAGAGCTGCTAACGTTGATGGAACCATAATGGACATTTGGTGTTACCCAGATGAGGATGGGTTCCCTTAAGATCATACGGTCTCGAAGTTTTTTTTTTTCCCTTGCCTCTGTTGCCACTTGCTTACTCAAGCGATAAATTTGAAACATTCCCATTTTTATTTGTAATTCATTTATTTCTCTCAGACTGTGTATTGATTGCTATAAACGCCTTAAAAATAAAGTTGAATTGAGTTAAACCAGCATAAAAAAACCCCCCCAAATGACTCCTTCCCTCTTCCTTCATGATCTGTGGCTGGTGCACACTTTCATTTTTCTCGATTTATTGCTATTAAAAGTCGTTCACTGCCCCCCTTCATGTACAGGAATGTAAATCGACAGGACAAAAAAATAGGCTTTCGGCAATGAAATCATTATTTGAAAATGTTAACACACTGAACAAATCCCACAGCGATGAAGACGGAACGCAAATAAAAGCAATCGCTCACCATATGTTTTAATGCATTCAGAAGAATCCGCCTGCCAGAGACATGCTCAATATCCGCAACTATCCAAAAGGTCACGCCGTACACCATCTCCTCATCTACAGCAACACAGAAATAGATGCAGCATTTATTAAAGATCGTGCTCACTATGTCGTGTCTCGCTCGAGACAAATTGTGACAAAATCTGTGTCAAAACAATTAAATACTCTATAAACCATTGCAAAAATAATAATAATAATAATAATAATAATAATTTTATTATTATATATATATACAGTACAGACCAAAAGTTTGGACACACCTTCTCATTTAAAGAGTTTTCTTTATTTTCATGACTATGAAAATTGTAGAGTCACACTGAAGGCATCAAGGGCTATTTGACCAAGAAGGAGAGTGATGGGGTGCTGCGGCAGATGACCTGGCCTCCACAGTCACCGAACCTGAACCCAATCGAGATGGTTTAGGGGTGAGCTGGACCGCAGAGTGAAGGCAAAAGGGCCAACAAGTGCCAAGCATCTCTCGGGGAACTCCTTCAAGACTGTTGGAAGACCATTTCAGGTGACTACCTCTTGAAGCTCATCAAGAGAATGCCAAGAGTGTGCAAAGCAGTAATCAGAGCAAAAGGTGGCTACTTTGAAGAACCTAGAATATGACATTTTTCAGTTGTTTCACACTTTTTTGTTATGTATATAATTCCATATATAATTCCACATGTGTTCATTCATAGTTTTGATGCCTTCAGTGTGAATCTACAATTTTCATAGTCATGAAAATAAAGAAAACTCTTTGAACGAGAAGGTGTGTCCAAACTTTTGGTCTGTATTGTGTGTGTGTATATATATATTATATATATATATATATATATATATATATATATATATATATATATATATATATATATATATACACACACACACACACACATACACACACACAATTATTTAATTTTTTTACCCTCAATTCATGATGTATATATGTACAGTATATGTATATCCTGAATTGAGATTTAATAAAATAATAAAAAAATATTTTTTGCAAATAATATTGCCTTTATTTTTTTCTTTATACGACACACTTACCATGCTTCGTTAAATACTTCATTCTTTTCGAAACAGCAGCTGTCTTGTCCTTGAAGTCCAGATATGAGAACATTGTTGAATCGTCCCAGTCATCAGCAACTGGCAAGTTTCAGACAAAAACAAAGTTCGAAGCCGTTTTTTTCCAGGAATGCAGAAATGCCAATGTGTCTAGTTGCAAGCTGATTCAGTGCTACCTGGAGATGCTGTGAAATCCAAATAATTCCTGTCTGGGCTTAGAATCAGAGGGTTGATGCGTGGCACGACGTTAGGTTGCTCCATCAAGAAGTCCACCACATCTGTGCCTTCAGAAATCTGACCCTGGACCAAAAAACCCCAAAGATTTTACTATATCTTATAACCACCAGCATCTACAACCACCACCTTACTTTATTGATATTTGCACTTAGAAGTGTTTAAAAACAATTACCTGGCAAAGCAAAAAATCTAATAATTGCCACAAAGCAATTATAAAAGCAAATGATGTGCAATATTTGGTTGCACATCCCAAGCTTGCAATAACAGCATTAAGCTGGTGACCCAATGACATCATCAAACGTCTAACATTCTTCTTCTTCAATGCTCTTCCATGATAGTAAAGCAGCTTCTTTTGTGTTTTGTGGGAATTTAAATTCATTCGTCTCTTCACTATTAAAATGCTGCTCAATCGGGGTTAAAGTCTGGGAATTGCCATGATTAAAAATTGTTGGCAGACAAAATGTTCTTCTGAATACATTCTGCTGCTACTTTCATGAAATTACATCATTAATAAAGATTAGTGAGCCTGCAACGCCAGACCATTACGCTTCCTCAACTTATATAATATCAATTGGAATATTTTGGATCATGAGTAGATCCTTTCTTTCTCCACATTTAGGCCTTTCCATCACTTTGGCAAAGGTTGCTCTTGGTTTCATAAACTTTTCTGTATCTCTTTGCGAATTTTGATCTGACCTTCCCATTCTTAATGCTGATAAGTGGGTTGAATTTTGAGGTGTGGCCTTTTTTTTTTTATATCTGCTGTAGGTTTCCTTGGAAAAACTGTTTGATATCTGGCTGTTACTGCACCAGTGTTTTCTTTTTCAGGACAACTCTAGTCTTCCAGTAAAACCTAGGGCTCAAATCAAAAGTCTAAATTCGGAGATAGTAATGGTTTAACAGGGTTTTTCAGTCACACAGAATCAACCTGAGCTACAAGAAACATCTGTCATTGACATGTACGTATGTTTTCCTATGTCAGGAACGAAAATCTGAAATTCTGGACCATAACTTGCCTTTTGATCAGTGTGTAGAAAAATGCTGTTGCATCGGACATTTATAAACATGACATTTAATATATTTGTTATTTGAGAGTGTGAAGGAAGTTCAGTGAAACCTAAAACACTGAATATCTTGTTGCTTGAAATATCTGTTCCTTTTCCCCTTTTTTGGCTATAAATATATTACTGTGGAAACAATTATGACACCATGTGATTGAGCATTTCTCTCTAAATCTTATTCTCTATATTCAAAATTCGATTTGTCTATGCAAAAATAAATCTACATAATTTGCATTCATTAAATGACATTTTTTCACAAAAGTATATTCAGGCAGTCAACAGAGAATTGAACGACGATAAAATTATATTATACGTTAAATGAGAAAGATTCTATTAATTATATAATAGAATGAATATATTAATCATATTATGAATTATTACTAATTAATCATATAATAGATTATATTTAGAACACAATATAAATCATTTAAGAATCACCTAAAGACTAATATATATATATATATATATATATATATTGATTTATTAAAAATTTAACTGATTATGCAAATGCACACATTAATTAGATGATGCTTCATTTGCATATGAACATACGGGGAAAAAAAAACTTTCGATCCAAAAATATTTGGTCAGCATGACAAAGATTGACATATACAGTGTCTGACAAAAGTTAGGAAACAAATGATTTTTTTTTTTTTACCACTTTGGGACACGTGCACGTTCCTTGTGAGTTCAGAACAGAAGAATGTTATGTGAGTGTTAAATCGCACCATCCTTAACATTTGCACTATTGTACTTTCCACCCATATTTATACTGCATCATACATACATTCATAGTTGTACATAACTATATCATGTGATTTGAGTATATTATCTTCTGAAATATCTATAATCTTTGCACAGTATATTGTATATTACGGTATATACCGTATATTATTACCTACTGCACCTTCTGTACATAATCACCCTCATCCCTGTATATATGAACCTTATATCTTATTTATTTACTGTCATCTCTTGTAAATAAGCAACTTATACACTTCTGGTTAGATGCTAACAAAATGGGAGTTCAGTGGTTACTGATCGGAAGGTCAGGGTTTCAAGCCCTGGTATTGCCAAACTGCCACTGTTGGGCCCTTGAGCAAGGCCCTTACCACTCTGTGTTCTAGGGGCGACGTATCATGGCTCACCCTGCGCTCTGACCCCAACTTCTCAGCAAGTGAACAAATTTCACGGTGCTATAATGTATATGTGACAAATTAAGGCTATTCTATTTCATTGGCTCTTTACATATACCTTGCACAATGACACTAAAGCTGAATCTAATCTAATATGTCATGGAACGGCCTGCCCAGTCACCGCACCTAAATCCTATTGGACTGCTCTGGGATGAACTGGATCACAAGGACAATCTCAAACTAGTGAGGAACACCTTTGGCAAGTTTTACAAGTCAAGAGTAAAGCTGTTATTCACGCTAAGGAAAGATTTTTTTCCCCCAATGAAAATAAAGTGCAACGTCTGTACATTTGTTTGGTCAAAGTGAACTCAAGGAACATGCATGTGTTTCTCAGAAACCATAAAAAAATGTTTTCCAAACATTTAACAGGCACTTCGTTTACTTATTGTCTTGCGTTACATTAAGATATAATAATGCTGTAATGCTGAATACCAGAAAGACGGCTCTCTGGAAGAAGTTCGTGGAATCCATGATGTGCTGCAGCAAGACGGTCTCCAACTCATCTGGGTCCATCTCCTCGGAGCTAAGTGGGACCCCGTTAAACAGGGCCACAGGAAGAGCACCCAGTCCGCTCTTTCTGTAGAAAACGGCTCCAGCCTAAAGAATCAACCGAACACCATCACATCGTACACTATATTTCCAAAAGTATTGGGACACCTGGTCATAAATACGAAATGTGATTTACATTGCATTCCACATTTAGTCCCAATTTGCTCTTATAATTCCCTCCACTCTTCTGGGAAGATGTTCCACTAGATTTTGGAGTGTGTTTATGGATATTTGTGTTCATCAGCCACAAGGGTGTTAGTAATGTCAGGTACTGATGTAGGTGAGGAGACCTGGGGTGCAGTCAGCGTTCACATTCATCCCAAAGGTGTTCAGTAGGGATGAGATCAGAGCTCAGCAAGATCTTCCTCTCCAAAGCATGTAAAGCAGATCTTAAAGGAGCTCACTTTGTCGCCAAAATTTGATTATAGCGCCATCTTAAGACAATTGAGTGCCTTCAGATTTGTGGTAACAGTTTGGAAAAGAACCACATATAGCAGGAAAGGTGAGGTGACCCGATACACAAATACATTTACATAACTGTAACCTTGTTCATGTCTACACAGTATATAATTTACCAAAAAAAAAAACAATAGAGAGGGAAAAAAAAGAAAAAGAAATGCATCCTACCTTTCTTTTCTCATCATAGCTCGAGTCCACCTCAAGGATTTTGGCAGCATTAGCTTTCGGAAATTTCTTCTTCAGATATGCTGTCACCGTGTCAACCGATAAGGAATCTCCGGCATCCACTTTGTCGTACATCTGTAGGTGCATCAAGATGTAATTTAGATATCTGAAAGCTTGATTAGATCGAGTCGTGCCTCTGAGATTAGCTCTTCGCTTTCGATGGTATCAGGGCAATTTCTGAGAGACGACCGACAAATCTGTACTCATCAAAGTGAACTAAGGTAAACTGACACATAGGGTTGAAAGAAGAAAAAAAAAACTTCTTAAAGTAGTTTTTCCAGGTCGACTCACAGACACCATGGATAGGAACGCCTGGGTTATGTCATACTCCTCTGCGATATAGTTCAACGCCCTGAAGAAAGCGACGCCGGCGTCCTTGTAACCGTCCACCTTTTCATCTGTATTAACAACGAAGACAAAGCCGATCCTAAAAGAAAAAATAATAAATAGATAAATAAACCGGCACAAATAATGGCGGATTTTAATTGACGGTCTAAACGAATGAGTCCGTTATATCGTTTTTTTTTTTGTTTTTTTTTTGCTGAAATAAAACATGGGTGACGGACCTGAGAGGAATCTTGTGCTTGTAAAACAGCTCAGCCATTTTGACCAGTTCGATGGTGTCCTCCTGAACCGGGTCAAGAAACAGAACCTGGGAAAGGAAGTTGAATGCAGCATCTTTTTGAAAAACCGGGCAGCCAATGATAAAACATTATATTAATACACTATGTGGACATCTTGCTTTTTTCCAACATCTCATTCCAGATTTAGTCTCCTTCTGCTCTCCATTCCACTGTAAAGGCTTTGCACTAGATTCTGAAGCGTGACTATGGGGATTTGTTCTCATTCAGCCAGAAGAGCATTCGTGAAGTCAGGAGGAGATGAAGTCATTCAAGTGTGTTCGGTAGAATATAGGTGAGGTTTTCAACGTTATTTTAGATGATTGGGTGGAATTGGACTAACCAAGCTGAAGAGGTTCCGTCGAACTTGTCGGATCACACCAGGAAACGAGGCTCTGAGCAGCTCCTGAATGCTGGAGGGCCAGTTCCTGTATGTGGAGTCAGTCTCAATATCATTGACCCACTAAAAGGAGAAAAGAAACAAACTAAACCTCAAACAGTAACATAATTGCTATCAGTGTGTACTATATATACACACACACACACACACACACACACACACACACACACACACACACACACACGACATCTGCATGGCTAAACATTTCTACCCACACCCAATTTATTGTTTTAGCCTCACCATTATCGCAGAGTGACGGATGTCCAGAGCGTAGCTGTCCTCCACGGTGGTCACAGGGAGGCGCAAAAACTTGCCCAAGCTGGTACCCCTGATGCCAAGGCTATGAAGTCCCTCCAAAAGTTTTGCCTCTCCGCGGATGATATCCAGTATGCTGCCCAGACCAAAGACAGAAAAAGAAGCTTTTCAATTTGAGCCTGATGCTGAAAAAGAACTCGAGTCTGCTAAAGCATGAAGATTTTTTCAGAGGTCTTTTTTTTTTTTTCTGAGAATCGTCTCAATAAAAGTAACGCTTACTGACGAACACGTCGCCAATCAGAATCTCCTAAATGCCATCGCATCAATTTCGCTAAATCTTTTAGACAGTTAAAGAAGAATGCAAGAATGCGCTGAGATCTTCATCCTGGGTGCAAATCTTTCTTACTTTCTTTCTTTCTTTCTTTCTTTCTCTCTCTCTCTCTCTCTCTCTCTCTCTCTCTCTCTCTCTCTCTCTCTCTCTCTCTCTCTCTCTCTCTCTCTCTCTCACACATTCTTTCTCTCATTTGTTCTCTTATTTTTCTCTCTTTCATTCTTTCTTGATTTCTTTTTCCTTCTTTCTCATTCTTTTTTTCTCTCATTATTTCTCTTTCTTTCTCATTCTTTTCTTTCTCTCTTTCTCTCATTATTTCTTTGTCTTTCTTTCCTTTTTTTCTTTCTTTCTTTCTTTCTTTCTTTCTTTCTTTCTTTCTTTCTTTCTTTCTTTCTTTCTTTCTTTCTCTCTTTCTTCCTTTTTCTCATTCTTTCTTTCATTCTTTCTCTCTCTCTCATTTATTATTTTTTCTTTCTCTCTCTCTCTCTCTCTCTCTCTCTCTCTCTCTCTCTCTCTCTCTCTCTCTCTCTCTCTATATATATATATATATATATATATATATATAAATATATATACATATATATATACAGTGAGGAAAATAAGTATTTGAACACGCTGCTATTTTGCAAGTTCTCCCACTTAGAAATCATGGAGGGGTCTGAAATTGTCATCGTAGGTGCATGTCCACTGTGAGAGACATAATTAAAAAAAAAAAATCCAGAAATCACAATGTATGATTTATTAAATATTTATTTGTATGATACAGCTGCAAATAAGTATTTGAACACCTGTCTATCAGCTAGAATTCTGACCCTCAAAGACCTGTTAGTCTGCCTTTAAAATGTCCACCGCCACTACATTTATTATCCTAAATTAGATGCACCTGTTTGAGGTCGTTAGCTGCATAAAGACACCTGTCCACCCCATACAATCAGTAAGAATCCAACTACTAACATGGCCAAGACCAAAGAGCTGTCCAAAGACACTAGTGACAAAATTGTACACCTCCACAAGGCTGGAAAGGGCTACGGGGAAATTGCCAAGCAGCTTGGTGAAAAAAGGTCCACTGTTGGAGCAATCATTAGAAAATGGAAGAAGCTAAACATGACTGTCAATCTCCCTCGGACTGGGGCTCCATGCAAGATCTCACCTCGAGGGGTTTTGATGATCCTAAGGAAGGTGAGAAATCAGCCCAGAACTACACGGGAGGAGCTGGTCAATGACCTGAAAAGAGCTGGGACCACCGTTTCCAAGGTTACTGTTGGTAATACACTAAGACGTCATGGTTTGAAATCATGCATGGCACGGAAGGTTCCCCTGCTTAAACCAGCACATGTCCAGGCACGTCTTAAGTTTGCCAATGACCGTTTGGATGATCCAGAGGAGTCATGGGAGAAATTCATGTGGTCAGATGAGACCAAAATAGAACTTTTGGGTCATAATTCCACTAAACGTGTTTGGAGGAAGAAGAATGATGAGTACCATCCCAAGAACACCATCCCTACTGTGAAGCATGGGGTGGTAGCATCATGCTTTGGGGGTGTTTTTCTGCACATGGGACAGGGCGACTGCACTGTATTAAGTAAAGGATGACCGGGGCCATGTATTGCGAGATTTTGGGGAACAACCTCCTTCCCTTAGTTAGAGCATTGAAGATGGGTCGAGGCTGGGTCTTCCAACATGACAATGACCCGAAGCACACAGCCAGGATAACCAAGGAGTAGCTCTGTAAGAAGCATATCAAGGTTCTGGCATGGTCTAGCCAGTCTCCAGACCTAAACCCAATAGAGAATCTTTGGAGGGAGCTCAAACTCCGTGTTTCTCAGTGACAGGCCAGAAACCTGACTGATCTAGAGAAGATCTGTGTGAAGGAGTGGGCCAAAATCCCTCCTGCAGTGTGTGCAAACCTGGTGAAAAACTACAGGAAACGTTTGACCTCTGTAATTGCAAACAAATGCTCCTGTACCAAATATTAACATTGACTTTCTCAGGTGTTCAAATACTTTTTTTGCAGCTGTATCATACAAATAAATAGCAAAAAAATCATACATTGTGATTTCTGGATTTTTTTTTTTAGATTATGTCTCTCACAGTGGACATGCACCTACGATGACAATTTTAGACCCCTCCATGATTTCTAAGTGGGAGAACTTAAAATAGCAGGGTGTTCAAATACTTATTTTCCTCACTGTATATATATATATATATATAGACAGCAATAGTGGGACACTTGACATTTCCAGCTAGATATGTTGTTCTGTCCCAAACTGTTACCAAAACTTAACAGTTGTATAAGATGCTTTCGGATGTTGTTTCCCTTCACTTTAACGAGGAGACTCAAACCGTTTCCAGCATGAATATATGCTTATATAAGTTGGAGTAGAAGATCTTGAGTGGCCTGCTGTAGAGCTCTGACCTCAATCTTACTGAACACTTTTAGACTAAATGTGAATGCTGACTGCACCCCCAGGCCTCCTTACCTTTTCATCTACATCAGTACCTGACCTTACTAACACACTTGTAGTGGAACATCTTCCTGGAAGAGTGGAGGGTATTGAAACAGCAAATATGGACTGGGTCAGATATCCACCAATTTTAGTTCATAAAGTAGAAACTGTACACAATCTGACATTGGACATGTTTATAGAAACAAACAAGTTGTGTAATACAGGAAAGCAATTAACACATAAATAATCGTTTCTCTGAGGTCCTACCTGAAAGGGTTATGAAGGTCCAGGTCAATGTGTATTCCATTAATGTAGAGACTAGCATCTCCTGGTTGGATTCCCAGAGACTTGCTCAGTCGCTGAGGAACAAACACATGGCACAGTACAAGCATGTAAACGTTATACAGTGAGGGAAACAATTATTCGTTCCCAAAGAATTTGATCCAATACCAACCAGCAAGAATTCTGACTGGCACCCAAATTAGTCCTGCCCTTTAAAAACAGCTCCTAATAGCAGCTCATGTATATAAAAGGCTCCCGTCACAGAATCACCCTCTTCCATTCAAACCTCTCCACCACCACTGGAAAGACCAAAGAGCTGTCGAAGAACATCAGGGGCGAGATTGTAGACCTGCACAAGGCTGGAATGGGCTACAAGACCATCAGCAAGAAGCCTGGTGAGAAAGAAACCACTATTGGCGTGATAATTACAAGACGATCGCCATTGCTCTGGAGCTCCCTGCAAAATCTCACCTCAAGGGGTGAGGATGATTCTGAGAAGGGTGAGGGATCAGCCCAGGATTACACTGGAGGAGCTTTTTAATGATCTCAAGGGAGCTGGGACCACAGTCACCAAGAAAACCAATGGTACCACACTGAGGTCCTTCTGCTCAAGAATGCACATGGACAGAGAAGGTTTGGGAGAATGTGATGTGGTGGTCAGACCAAAATTGAGCTCTTTGGCATCACGTTTCTGGAAGCAGAGAAATGCAGAATATGACCCCAAGAACACCATCCCCACTCACACATGGAGGAGGAAACATTCTGCTTTGGGGCTGTTCTGCTCAGGGTACAGGAAGACTTCACCACATGAACGAACCATGCACTGTAGAATCTTGGATGAGCACCTCCTGGCCTCAGCCAGAACACTGTAGATGTTCATGGATGGTCTTCCAGCATGACAGTGATAAAAAACATACAGCCAAGGCAACAATCTGATGGTCTTGTAGCCCATTCCAGCCTTGTGCAAGTCTACAATCCTGTCCTTGGCATCCTTTGACAGCTCATAGGTCTTTCCCATGGTGGTGGAGATGTTTGAATGGAAGAGGTTGATTCTGTGACGGGGGTCTTTTATACACATAATGAGTTGATAGTAGGAGTTCTGTCTTAAAGGGACAGCACTTATTTGGGTCTGTGGGAGTCTTGCTAATTTGGTACGAGATCAAAAACATATTTCACTCAATCAAATACAAATTTATTTAAAACCTTTCTTTAATGTTTTTTTTTAAATAACTAGATTGTTCATTTCTTTGTAAGAGGGGGTAAACCCACAAAATCAGCAGGGGATTAAATAATTATTTCCCCCACTGTATACTAAAACCAACAGCAAAACCTTGGGCAAAAAAAACCCCAAAAACCCCACAAACAGCAGTTCTAAAACTGCACCTTTTGGTTGTCTTCAATTTCTTTCCTCATCTCTTGGTTTACAGCCACTCTGGTCAGTGATCTGTGGGGACATTAAAACATGCGCATTCACTATCGGTTCGTTCCGACGTCTCCGGCGACTCATAAAATCACCCGTTTTTTAATCACTTAAATCTGCGCTCTTTAAGGCGCTATATCTGCTGAGCTGACGACTGTAAACACTGGCTGAATCAGCACTCCCCCCCCCCCCCCCATATAGCACATAAAGCCTTCTGAAGCACAATCACACAATAAAATCCACTTCCACACATGGCTGCGCTCGAAAAAATAGACAAACAGGATAAAGAAGGGGACCTAAAGATATCCATTAAAAAAAAAAAAATAAATAAATTACTAAATAAATAAATAAAATAAAATATATAAAATAAAAAAAAAAAGCACAACAAAAGCACAACAAAATCATATTTAAATTTTTTTAATTTTTTTTAAACCTTGCTTTGCCGGGGAAGTTTTGACTTAGATCCCGCATCAGCTTGAGCGCGTCGAACTTTGGGACAGACATGATTCGGGTTGCTGCTTGGAAACTCAAGTCTGAAAACAATATTAACAAAACAGAGACGACAATTTATTTCTCCTCACATCTGTATAAAAAAAAATAATTACGGAAACAACACACAAGCGACCGTGTCCCCCCCCCCCAATCCATTCACACAAATATATAAATAAATAAATAAATAATTGCAAAAATTATTCAAATGAAATAACAAATGAGTGACGTATATAAGCAATTAACATCCTATTATGCGTTGTTAATTACCAAAAAAATAAATAAAAAATAAAAAAATAAAAAAATGCTGAGCGGGCACTTTGATTTCACATTTTTGACATTGGACCTCCTGGAGCGTTTAAAGGCTCTGGCATGGAGAAGCTGGTGCTGGATCTGTGATGATCACAAATGTTGAGCTCAGTAGCTCCTACATAAAGACTGTATAAAGAACATTACTTATAATCTTATACTCCAGTACTCATGTTAGTTTTCTCTCTCCAGTGTTCTGTATTGTTGATAGATTTATAATCACACTCTTGATGTCACCCAAATGAGGATGGGTTCCCCTTTTGAGTCTGGTTCCTCTCATGGTTTCTTCCTCATATCATCTAAGGGGAGTTTTTCCTGGTCACAGTCGCCATGGCTGCTCATCAGGGATAAATGCACACCATTCACCTTAACTGTTGATTTCTGTAAAGCTGCTTTGAGACAATGTCTGTTGTGAAAAGCGCTATAGAAATAAACGTGACTTGACTTAAGACAATTTATGCTCCTTTGAATTTACATCATGTTTGTAATAAATGTTTGTTCTAATATGGGAGTTTTTCTCAAACTGGCAACTTATTCACAAAGACCTGCCTGGCTAATGCATTCAATAATCCAATAATCATAAACATCTGGTGTCCAATTATTTTTCTGGTGTTTCCAAAAATTACCATTTTGAAACAGGCAGTAAAAAGATGTGGTTCTGGTTCAACTGGAAGATGCTGAATTTATGTACATGGAACTAAAACATAAAAAAAAAACCAGCATATTTCTCTTACGAATTTTTAAAATTGTGTTTCCACTATTTTTTCCCTTTTCGGACCACAACGTTGGATTCGCACAATTGTTTCAAATGTCTTGAACTAGGAGAAACCCAAAACCTGATCCAGCATCACAATGCTCAATGGGTTGGAGTGGAAGATCACGAGTGGCCTGCTATGAAACATCTTCCCAGAAGTGTGGAGGGTTTTTGTTTTTAAAACAGCAAATGGGTTTCCACTTTTCCATGCATACCAAATTTAAAAGATAGTTGATATGAATAACTATCGGAATATATAATATTCCATCCAAGTCGCATTAGCATTGGTGGAGCAGTCAGAAATCAGGAGCAGAACAGAAAATCCCAACATTCGTACCGCTGCTCCATTCATCACCCAGACAATCCTCAAGGTGTCAACGGATCGCTCTCGGCACCCCAGCACGGAGCTGCTCGGACACGCGTCGAGCCCAGAGAAGGCCATTAATAAACGTGTGTTTACCTTGCAGCTCCCACACTTTGAGAGGCGCCATGTCGTTCGTGCTCTCCAACAGATGCCTCCTCAATTCTCCTAATTGCTCCCGCAGTTCGGGATGAGACGTCCTGCCGAGAGAGAATGATGCCCATTAATCCTGATGCATTTGTATTGTGAGGGGGAATCTCATTGATGACATCCTTATTAAAAAATAAAAAATACTTTATGTAATAGGAAAATAGGGCATGCGATAAAAAAACGAATCAAAACCTTAATTTTCCAAATAAAAAGCCCTGGACATCATCGATCTCGTCCTCTTCAAAACTGGCTGCTGATTTCGAATCTGGAATGAATAAATAATTAAATAAATAAATAGATTCAGCCATTTGAACAAAAAAATCAATAATAATTGACACTATTATGGACAGACGTTTGTGGACACCTGACCACAAGATACCTTTAACTTGTGTATCATCCACTGCTTTGTACTCAGTACTTTTAATTGCCAGTTCCACACCATATCCAGACAGAAGCATGTGCAGCTTTTTTGGCTCCTGTTCAAACATGTACACACAAACAACACGATTCGATCCTGTATGTTTTTTTTTATATAATCCGATTATTATTATAAGAATAATGAGATGATCGGATAATTCCGTTGTTCATACAACAAAATTGAAACTCACAGCGATAAAATGTCGCAGCACGTAGATCAGCTTCCCCTCGGCCGCCCTCTCGGAAAGAACCTTATGGAAGGTGTTGAACTTTTTAGTGCCGATTTCAGCATAAAGTATGGCGACCGGAAGGTCCGTCCCATTGATCCCTGGGTACTTATGATCGTGCTTATACAAGTACGGCTTCGGCCTGTAAATATACATTTTTTAAAAAGAATAGTGTCAAAGTGTAAAATCTCAATCACCATGTTAAAAAATCCACATATTTTTTATTCTTCCATGTGAATTGATCATCGAGACGACACGGGGTCTCGACTACCAGGTTGCAAAATAAAAAAAAAAACGGCATGAAAAAGCAATGGAATTAAACAGTAAGTGTACAGGAAATTCCATGAATCGACCTGGAGAAGGATGTGTTGTCCACCACGCACTGTGAAGAGGATGGTTTTAATGGGTGCAACATCTCAGATCCATTGCCATGGATTCTCCACCCTCATTAGGCTTTATAGAAGAAGACTCAGAGCTGTTACTTGGCGATGGGACGTAGCACAAAGTACTGACTGAAAGGTTAATTCAGCCGTCCATATATTGAACAAATGGATTCCCAAAATACAATTTTGTTGCGTTCGCAATTGTTTGATGTCAATGAGAGTTGAGTATTTTGGGAATATTTGTGTACAAAAAAAAAAAATATCTAAAGCTTAAACCTAAAAAAATTTTTTTTCCACAGCCTTCTTTGCTCATAATTACCAGGGGTGCCGATATTAACAGAGGGATTCCCCCTTGCTGTTAGGTTCCGAATGAGGACCCGTGGAATTTCCGAGACGCGAGTTATCGAAAGGGGTTGAACGTATAGCGCCCAGCAATGCTCTAAATTCTAAGAATAATAAACCCACTACTGAAAAAATCCCAAACGTGGTCCAAATGTGTGTTACCTGCCTGCGGCCCCCTTCAGCAGCTTCTTCATGTCCTTGGTGCTGCAGGCCTGCAGGCCGTGGATAGAGACGAAGGCAGAGCAGGCATCTGGCGGAGGTTCATCACTGGCAATCTGAACAAAGGACAAACCCAAAAGCAATTTATGCAACACAAAAAAGAGACATTGGAGGAAAAATAAAGATTTGAGAAATCAGGCCAGAATTGGGGGCTTATTTCCAAAACTGGTCAATGTTGCTGAAAATAAGTTAAGTAGGTTAGTGATATTAAGGCCACCATTGTTTTCTTTCTCCTGCGCAAACACCTCGGAGATTAAAACATTTTTTAAATAATAATAAAAAAAAATAACACAATCACAGTTTATTATCAGAAACATGATAAAAGTTTGTGAGGTGATAAAAGTGATTTGTTTTGTGTTAATACACAACAGAGATTTGGCTGTGTGTGTCAGTGTAAGAGTGTGTGTGTGTGTGTGTGTGTGTGTGTGTGTCTGACCTGTTGGAAGGCGTGTACGGCAGGTGAATAGGCTTTGAGTGACAGCGCGAACTTTAGCAGGTTGACCTGAAGGTTGCTCAGGAACTGACCGGCTTTCCTAATGATCAAGTTATAGTACGATCGGACGGATTCTGGATACGTGGGAAGGGAAGATATGAGAGCATCAATGACCAGAATACTGCACATGGGCCATTCATGATGAAAGCAACCACCGATATGAACGCATTTCCTTACCTCCGTGCTTGTACACGGTTAACTCCTTTACGGTATTGACAAATTGCCAAAACTTGTCCTCTCCACCTTCAGCAATAAACTCGCTAAGGATTTGAGAGAGAAAAAAAAAATGGCGTAATCTCGTAATCAGAAGTGGAGAATGATGGCTGGATTTCAAAAAGACAAGAATCCACTATACCTCGTCTCCAGTAAAAGTGGAGTCTCGGGCCACTTGGCCTTGAGACTGGCCGTGACTCCTTTCGATGCCGAGTGCGCGTGATGGAGCTGCAGCAGGACGAGCAGCAAGCTGAGGACCCTCATTGTCGGATGCTGTAAAGTCCAAAAGAAAAAAGAAAACGCGTGATTAGGATGTGTTCTGCTGTGCTGTCTCTCAAGGTTTCTTCCTTTTGCCATTTTGGGGAGTTTTTCCGTGCCGCAGTCGCCACCGGTTTGCTCACTTGAACAGTTTAGGGACGGGAAAAAAAAAAAAAAAAGGCTGGAAAAATCAGGTGTTCCAATACTTTTGTCTGTATAGTGCATTACATAAAGAAGGGACTGACTTATAATCCGTTATAACATTTCTACATCTTGTGTCGGTGAAATACGATACATCTGGGTGCTTTTCAAATTCACTCATTAGGGATTCCCTTTTTTTTTTTTTTTTTTTTTTTGATTGATCGGATTAATTTATCCTGGTTCGGTCCATATCCCATAATAATCAAAGCAGGTTACAGGGTGCCTCGTTTTGAAGTTTGGAAACACCTTTTTTATTATTTTTTTTTATTATTAGGAATCACATACATGCTCATTTGGTTTATAGATTATTAAATATATAAAATATATATATATAATTGTACAGATGTTTAAAATGTATTTAAAACATCTGTACAATTATAAACATCTGTACAATTATATATATTTTATATATTTAACAATAAACAAACACCTGTACAATTATGTATATATTTAATATATACATAATTGTACAGATGTTTATGATGTATAATTGTACAGATGTTTGTTTATTTTTAAATATATAAAATATATATAATTGTACATATGTTTATGTGTACAGATGTTTTAAATTAATTTTAAACATCTGTACAATTATATATATATTATATATTTAACAATAAACATAAACATCTGTACAATTATGTATATATTTAATATATACAGTGGGTACGGAAAGTATTCAGACCCCCTTCAATTTTTCACTTTTTGTTATATTGCAGCCATTTGCTAAAATCATTTAAGTTCATTTCTTTTCCTCATGAATGTACACATAGCACCCCATACTGACAGAAAAACACAGAATTGTTGACCTTTTTGCAGATTTATTAAAAAAGAAAAACTGAAATATCACATGGTCCTAAGTATTCAGACCCTTTGCTGTGACACTCATATATTTAACTCAGGTGCTCTCCATTTCTTCTGATCATCCTTGAGATGGTTCTACACCTTCATTTGAGTCCAGAAATTTTTGATTATACTGATTGGACTTGATTAGGAAAGCCACACACCTGTCTATATAAGACCTTACAGATCACAATGCATGTCAGAGCAAATGAGAATCATTAAGGTCAAAGGAACTGCCTGAAGAGCTCAGAGACAGAATTGTGGCAAGGCACAGATCTGGCCAAGGTTCCAAAAAAATTTCTGCTGCACTTAAGGTTCCTAAGAGCACAGTGGCCTCCATAATCCTCAAATGGAAGACGTTTGGGACGACCAGAACCCTTCCTAGACCTGGCCGTCCGGCCAAACTGAGCTATCGGGGGAGAAGAGCCTTGGTAAGAGAGGTAAAGAAGAACCCAAAGATCACTGTGGCTGAGCTCCAGAGATGCAGTCGGGAGATGGGAGAAAGTTGTAGAAAGTCAACCATCACTGCAGCCCTTCACCAGTGGGGCTTTATAGCAGAGTGGCCTGACGGAAGCCTTTCCTCAGTGCAGGACACATGAAAACCCGCATGGAGTTCTCCAAGATGGTGAGAAATAAGATTCTCTGGTCTGATGAGACCAAGATAGAACTTTTTGGCCTTAATTCTAAGTGGTATGTGTGGAGAAAACCAGGCACTGCTCATCACCTGTCCAGTACAGTCTCAACAATGAAGCATGGTGGTGGCAGCATCATGCTGTGGGGGTGTTTTTCAGCTGCAGGGACAGGACGACTGGTTGCAATCAAGGGAAAGATGAATGCGGCCAAGCACAGGGATATCCTGGACGAAAACCTTCTCCAGAGTGCTCTGGACCTCAGACTGGGCCGAAGGTTTACCTTCCAACAAGACAATGACCCTAAGCACACAGCTAAAATAACGAAGGAGTGGCTTTACAACAACTCCGTGACTGTTCTTGAGTGGCCCAGCCAGAGCCCTGACTTAAACCCAATTGAGCATCTCTGGAGAGACCTAAAAATAGCTGTCCACCAACGTTTACCGTCCAACCTGACAGAACTGGAAAGGATCTGCAAGGAGGAATGGCAGAGGATCCCCAAATCCAGGTGTGAAAAACTTGTTGCATCTTTCCCAAAAAGACTCATGGCTATATTAGATCAAAAGGGGGCTTCTACTAAATACTGAGCAAAGGGTCTGAATAATTAGGACCATGTGATATTTTAGTTTTTCTTTTTTAACAAATCTGGAACAGTGTCAACAATTCTGTGTTTTTCTGTCAATATAGGGTGCTGTGTGTACATTCATGAGAAAAAGAAATGAACTTAAATGATTTTAGCAAATGGCTGCAAAATAAAAAAGAGTGAAAAATTTAAGGGGGTCTGAATACTTTCCGTACCCACTGTACATAATTGTACAGATGTTTATTATGTATAATTGTACAGATGTTTATGTTTATTGTTAAATATATAAAATATATATATAATCGTACAGATGTTTATAATTGTACAGATGTTTTAAATACATTTTAAACATCTGTACAATTATATATATATCTATATATATATATTTTTTTTATATATATTTAATAATCTATAAACCAAATGAACATATATGTGATTCCTAATATTATTAAATGCATAATATATATATATATATATATATATATATATATATATATATATATATATATATATATATATATATATATATATATATATATATATAATAATTGTACAGATGTTTAAAATGTATTTCCGTTCAAAAAAAAAAAAATCCTCCTTTAGCATGAATAACAGCTGTACAAGCGCTTGGCATCCAGTTCATTTCTTTAGACATTCAGTTGAAATTCGTTTGCTCTGCCTCTTGTAAAACTTGCCAATGGTGGTGTTTCTCTGGTTGGAGATTTCTTTCTGACCTTAACAGTCCAGCTGACTGGTGTTCTCGCTCATCGGGCTCTCGAAAAGAACACGTACCGAGCTCAGATGTACGCTTGAAGTCTTGTTTTATAGTAAAGCTGGTTCTAATTAGCTGCGGTTCAATTGCATGGTGTTGGATATGGAAAGGAAGCCGTGCTGGTTCGGTGTTTACTTACACCCAGAATCAGATCCACGTCCATGTCGTCACTTGGGCACATGGTGAAATTGCTTTGATCAAATCGCGAATGCTTTTGTACATCCGTTTAATCCATTGTGTACGAGTGTCTTCAGTTCCCTACATTATCAGTTGTTTATGTTCATGCTGATCGAAAGTATATTATACTGGTTTCACCCAAACAGTTTTAACCCCCAGAACATCTCAGCACCGGTTCATTGAGTGTCGCCGAACGCAAACATTTCTATTCAACTTCCTTTTTTTTTTTTGCAAATGCGTCTTGACGAATTGATGACGAATCTTGAACATCACCGATGAAGACGAGTTCACGGCATCCGATCGGATCGACGAGTTCTCAGAACGGGTCGAAGGTGAATCTCGTGAACCTATGATTTGGCCGAACGTTTTCTGAAAACGGACGAACAACCAGGTACCATCCATCCGGTCTAAATATGCAATCGAATGAATACATTTGTGCGGTTGAAATTGACAAATGCATTGCAGAAGAAATCGTGCATTTTCGATCCAAGTTGACAGCGAGAAATCCCGAAACCGGGCGCCGTCGTCGTGACGACACGACTAAACATTTTGCGTGTTCGTGATCGACGATGGAAGTTCATGACATGTTCGTTGACGCTGAGAAAAAAAACCCCTGAAATCTTCCACCTCGATGTTTGATTGTGTGGTGGGTGAAGCAGTGTGAGACATCTTCTGTCCTGTCAAATATGGAATCATCTATCTACATTTTTCACTCATTCATTGGCTGATTATTGTGTTTTTGCTTACGTATGTCGAAAATTATACAAAAGGTGCATGCACGTGTCTCAAAAAACAAACAAGACCAGAAGACAAAAAAAAAAAAAGCTCTCTCTTTCTCCAAATCAACCCCAAATCATTAAGTTCATCTTTTCTGTTTAAAGGTAGGTATAAAGCAGTCTGATCACATCATCTCTCCTGGTCTTGAGCTTATTTTGAAGGATGTTCAGGACACCTGCTTGTACTTTAGGACTTCCTGAGGACACTTGGATGTCCCCTGGACTACACACAACCCTGTGCCACGTAGCTCCAATCCACACAATGCAAGAAACTGAACAGCTGCTATTCTGTCTCAGTCACATCCTTTTATATTGAGCACAAAATGAGCGTTTGTGAGAAGAGAGATGGAGAAACACATTGTGTGAGAAGGTTTTTTTTTTTTCATTGATAAAATTCAGCCCTGTTTGGAGTATAAAGTAATAAAAATACACATGTCAGGCTCTTTATTTCCATACAAACAGTACTCCAATCTTAGTAATAACCTTATATCATGTGATAGAAACGAGGAAAATGGGAAATATATTTAATTTATTATCAATAAAGATGAAAAGAAAAGAAGCCGCTTTCTTACCCTGCTTTTACTGGAGGCCGCCATTATGGGGTCCTGCGGCTTGAAGAGTTTCACGTGATTTGGAAGAAAATATAAATAATAAATAAAAGGGAAAAAAGGACAGTTATGTAGGGATTTTTTTTCACTTTTTATTATTTTCCCGCCTCAAATCTATTTCATTTTGTGCCATAACGCGATATTCAGGCACCGTTAAGGACAACTAACTGTTCAATCCAACGTTTGCTCCAAGATGCTGCAGACCGAATCCCAAATACCTGAAGATGGAATATAAAGTGCACCACCTAGTGGTTATGAACCATTATTTCATGCCTTAATAGTGCACCTAGATAGGGAAGATAAAGCCATTTGGAATTCAGCCACACCAAGCGAGTACAGTATAGTTGATTTCTAACTTGCTGTGTGTGTGTGTGTGTGTGTGTGTGTGTGTGTGTGTGTCTATACAGTATATTGGGATACATTTCAGACTTCACAGTGCAGACAGGGAGATCATAATAACATAATGTCTCATTTCTTATTTTTTTTTATAAACGATTGACTATAGCAAAATTGAATTTCTAGCTTTTATTAAAAAAAAAAAATTAATACACATAGTTCGTGAAAATACATATTTATTTAGAGTACGGTACATGTTTTCGACATTGTATATTAATACCGAAGACACTGAAACGATGACAGAGCAAATATACAATTATGTAGTAAAAAAAAAATAAATAATAAAATCGAATAATGTTTCATATTTTCGATTCTTGATTTGGTGAGAGCTTTGAAATAGTTTTCCAACAATATTGAGGTGTTCCCAGAGGCTCAGTTGTTGGCTCAGTCACTCTCCTTCTTAAACAAATCATTCTTACATAACCGGGGAGTGTGTCTGGGATCGTTGTACTTATAGAAAATAAATTATAGTATGGTAAGAAGGCCTGACTTAAGCAGTCTAATTTGAACAGTGGATGTTGAAATATGTCTGCCACTTGAACACAGAGAAGCATTTGTTTATATCAGTGGTTTCTTCGGCTGGTAAATTGAATGAACTTATCCTCTGCAGCAGAGGTAGCTCTTGGTAGCTCTTAAAGTAATAGACTGGTTTTTCTTCTTACTTTAGTGTTTCTTGCCATAAAAAGGAATTTGTACAGTGGTTGTAGTAGCACTAAACAGAATATTGACTCCGAACTAACACTTCCCCTGAACACACACACACACACACACACACACACACACACACACACACACACACACACACACACACAGTATGTATATAAAACTGTGTTTACAGGTTTTTTTTATATGAAAATTGTGAATAATTTGAAGCTTGAGTAAAGAAGTGATTCTTGATTGGATTATTGAAACGATTACAGTGTCAATAATGTTTCAGTCATTGCTTATATAAATGGAATGCATCTTTAATTTGTTTATCATACTATGTTTATTAAATTGCCAATGATTAAGCTAGCTCTCTAAGCTTTTCTTATTGAAAGCAGAGTTCAATTTCAAATATAAGAAAGGAAGTCGGTGTCTGACTCCAGAACAGAAATTCATTACGTAAGAATAAATGCAAGGTATGAGATGTGTAAACTTTTCAATTTACCTGGTCATCCGGATTTAGAAACTCACAGTGTTTGGATGGAAGGAGAGACGTTCGTACATTATGCAGTACAGCACACAAAGCAGTGATCCTGCATGCTCATCGAGGCAAATACCCTCAAAAGAATCTGGACTTTAAGATTCCAAATGTCAACTCAGTGCATGCTCTGCTTCTAGTGAAATCTAATCTAGACTCCAGTCAGGGAAGAGTCTAATCAAAAAGGTCATGCAGCCAAAAACCCTTTTCCTTACAAGGACGTAGTTCTGCAACATACATATCGGATGAGCAGTCTTAGCAGAATGCTAGTGATTATGATAAACAACATTCAGAATGTGTGGCACAGTGTGAAAAGTCTTTGTTTGTGTCTCAAGGACAGAAACTGACCGTGGGCCTGTTGTTTGAAAAAAATATCAAGCATGGGGAAATAAAAAGTTTATAATAAAGGCACGTTTCAGCATTATATTTAGACTGTGTGCAAAATATATTGCATATTTTATAGAAAACCGCTAGCAAGTAATATGTGAGCTAAAAGCTACAACTGGAAAACCTACTGCATTAGTTTTACAATTCAGTTCAATTCATTTTTAATTGTTTAGCACTTTTAACAATGAACATTGTATCAAAGCAGCTTCGCACAGATAATGTGGTGATTAAAAGTGAATATGTTCTTTATTAGTGTAAGTCTGTCTTTGATGAGCGAGCCGGTGGCGACTGTGACCAGGAAAAACTCCCTTAGATGTTATGAGAAAGAAACCTTGAGAGGAACCAGACTCAAAAGGGGAACCCATCCCGGGATGGAGAGAGAAAGAGTAGCAGTGGAGAGAAATTAGCATAGCTGCTGTTCATGATATTACAAGCACAAGTTGATAATGTGCATGTGATCAGATGTTCTCATATTTCACAGTTGGCTTCCAAACATCCTGATTAGAGGAGCCCTATAGCTAGCGCTAGTGAGGCATCTGTACAACAGTTCAGTAAACAAGAACTGAATATAAACGTGGCTAAATGTTTTCTTTCTATTTGCTCTAGTAGCATAAATAGATCACTTGAAGCTAGATTCACTGTATAACACGCTAGTTAGCATGCTAAATAGCTCACATCTGATTTGTACATTCCGGTTAAAGGTACTTCCTGTAAATTCGGTGTCCTGCCTTTCTTTTTATCTTCATCTAATGAGCATTCAGATTGTAAGTCGAAAGTTATATACCCTAGAATATTGTTTGCCCTTCAGCAAAAACAAATTAGTGGACCAGAATGAACTGTTTTATAAAATGTCTCAAGCACAGAATGGAATGCCTCAGGGTCCCTATCTAGAACGTTCTCTAGAGTATAAACTGAGCTGCTGCTTTACTATTGGAAATCAGTAAAGAATACTGCATAACTCCATCACTCTTAAATAAGACCCCAAGAACTTTAATTCGGCCAACACTGTTATTCAATTTATTGGATTTATACTTCTTCTTTCGGCTTCTCCCCATTAGGGGGCGCCACAGCGGATCATCCATCTCCATACCCCCCTGTCCTCTACATCTGCCTCTTTCACACCAACTACCTGCATGTCTTCTCTCACCACATCCATAAACCTCCTCCTTGGCCTTCCCCTTTTCCTCCTTCCTGGTGGCTCCATCCTCAGCATTCTCCTACTGATATACCCCATGTCCCTCCTCTGCACATCTCCAAACCATCTCAATCTCACCTCCCTCACCTTGTCTCCAAAACGTCCCACACAAATATTCAAATATTCAAGTGTGTGTTATATGTCTTGTGTCCATGAAAACAACAAACAGTGATGGAGGGAAATAAAACCTTGAGACACACAATCAGTGTCACCAAGAACACATTGAACACATCTCGAACCGCACTTACATATACAGTAAAACCCTGTTGTACGAGCAACTAATAGTACGAGTAAACCCAAGCTGCCGGTATCCCGTTTTCGGCCGAGGGTGGCATCGGTCGTTTAGTTGTTGACGTATCGCTCGGTCGCTCTCGTTGTTCAGTGCAGCAAAAACGTAACTTTTTTTTAGTGTTATATTTTTATTTTACTAGAAATCTTAAAAAATGTCTAGGGAAAAAAAAAGTCAACAGAATTACCATTGAAACCAAGAAGAAAATAGTGGAAAAGTACGAGCGTGGTGCACGTCTCACACTCGCAATCAACCACTACACAATATGGATTATTGACAATCCATTGATCCAGGAGGCTATTTCTTCCTAATTTGTTGTCCAAATATTACCATTTTTCCAAACACAAATATTGAAATCTTCCATCTGAAATGCCCCAGTAGCACTTTTTGCTTTGACACAATGTAGAATCGAGAGGAGGTGGTCTCTTAAGCACTTGCTCCAGATACTTTAAGAACTGCTAGATGGTGGATATGCACAAACAAAGTTTTCTTCTCTGAGACTAGAAATCTCATAGTACAGACAAGATTGTTGGTACTGAAGCCCACAATGGACCGTAATTTCCGGACTATTAAACGCACCCAAATATAAGCCGCACCCACTGAATTTGACAAAGATGTTTATTTTGAACATAAATACGCCACACCTGTCTATAAGCCGCAGGTGTCTACACTGAAACTAATGAACTTTACACAGGCTTTAATGAAAGACAGTGTCTGTTACACGGCTTGTATCTAAACAGTAGCCTACCATGAAAGTCATTGTTCACCGTCTTCCTCCTTCCTTTCACAACAATTTCTCTCGGGAGTTTTTCTTTCGGCGTCGTCGTTCGTTTAAAAATCACCATCGGTGAATCTTTTCTCCCGACGCCGTGCAGCTCAGAACACAGGTGAAGTGTGTTTTCATGCCCGGTTGTTTTCAGCGTGATGAATGATTCGCATTTCCTGTAGACGGTCCGAATGAGCGGCAGGTCAAACGTCAGAGGAACATCATCCATATTTATGATGTGGTGCGGCCCGATTCAGTGGGAGCGCATATAATTTAATATAAAGAGTTTCATTGGTTCACCTGAACCCGTTCCGCAATTTCATTGGTCTAATGTTATGGGGCTCAGATTTTTGGCGGCATGAAGTTTGTGAAACCGGGAAAAACCCAGGAAAAATCCATAAATTAGCCGCTTCATTGTTTAAGCCGCGGGGTTCAAAGCGTGGGAAAAAAGTAGCGGCTGATAGTCCGGAAAATACTGTACCTCACACACTATCTCTACATATCTAACATTTTTGTTGTCCCTTAGAAGATCTACTAAAATGATGAAATGTGTGGGATGTACTCGCTTTCGTGAGATACGGTATGTGAAATGGTGCTGTGGTAAACAGAGTAATCAATGCCGTGTGAGGATTCTACCCAGATATCCTTAACAGTTAACCCTTTTAAGCTCATTTAAGGGTTATTATTTCATTTTTTTGCACATCTTTGTAATACAGACAACAAGCCAGAGGTTTCCAGGACCTTTTCTGCTAAGCACAGTGAACCATTTCATAGAAACTCTGCTTAATGGCATTCACTGATGCATGACCAGAGGGAAATCTAAGAATGAAGGCATGAATAGTGAGTGTGCCAGGACTATTTTTCTCCCTGCTTGGCAAAATGTAGCCTGCTGAATGTCTTTGTGTCATGCGAAGAATACAAAAATCAGTGGCTGGCAAGATTTCAACGTGCTGAGGACAGAAAAAAAGAATAAATAGTGCTAAATGGATGTCACACGGGCGGCGCCCCCGAGGGTACATAATTTAAGGTAGGTCTTTGGTATGTTTAGGAGACCACATATTTAAGGGATATAATGGTAAAAATGATAGATTGTAGATAGACAGTCATCGGTCTATTGCTGTATCATTTCTATTTTTAGAATTCTTTTTAGAAATGAATACGATTATTTGTGCAAATCATAAAAAAAAAGCTTGTAATTACGATAAACAGATGGCCATTTTGGTAAAGGACACATCGTTTCATTCACATTTCGACACGATTGTTCATTTGCCAGATGTTTTTTTTTTCCTCCGAAATGACGAGTAAAGTTTAATCACATTAAAGAAACTGTCAGGCAAAAGCAAACGAGCTGAAACGAGTGTGAGATAGTGGTAGGAAAAAAACAAAGCCACAGCAAATCACAGTGGCAAATGAGAATGCAAGTATATAGACACACACACACACACACACACACACACACACACACACGCACAAACAAAATCAATATTCAAGTGCTTCACAGTCACACCAACAAAAACAGTCTGGTTACTCTACAGGCGAAAAAGTAAAAAAAAAAAAAAAGCTGTGTTTTTTTTTAAGCCTGAATCAAGCAAATTTATAATATGGTCCATTGAATGCAAATAAAAGACAGATACAAGTGCTGATATTCCTTGTTTCTGAAGTGCTAGCAAATACAAACTAAGAAACAAGCAAACAATACACAAAGTAAACTGGCAACCCGTAAACCAGAACCTGAAACATAGTGAAGGAAAACAACAGTGTGAGCCAAAGAGTGAAGCTGTTACTGAAATTGCTTCACTTATCATTCACTAATCCCTATTTAGTGCATGGCATTTGAGTTCACTGTATGGGAAGAAGGGAATGAAGATAAGTGAGGGAATTCGGACACTCGAGCGTCAGAGAGGAGAGACTGTCGATTTTTAAACAATTTTGCCATTAATGTTACACCTACCTTGTATTAACTGTGTGTACCTGTGATCTATTGTAACACAATAATTTTATTTTTTTTTTATCACAAATATTTTTATATACCTTATAAAGAGAACAAAAAAACTGATTGTCATCTATCTGTCTGTCTGTCTGTCTGTCTGTCTGTCTGTCTGTCTGTCTGTCTGTCTGTCTGCCGTCCGTCCGTCCGTCCGTCCGTCCGTCCGTCCGTCCGCCGGCCGGTCTGCCTGTCTGCCTGTCTATCTATCTATCTATCTATCTATCTATCTATCTATCTATCTATCTATCTATCTATCTATCTATCTATCTATCTATCTATCTATCTATCTATCTATCTGTCTAATCAAAAAAAGTCAATGGAGACTGGTTCAAGCTGACAGAAAGGCCTCAGATAACCATTGTGTACAATTGTGTTGAGCTGAAAAGCATCCCAGAATGCACAGCATTTAACAATGAGGTGGATGAGCTAAAACCTGTTCCTGAGAACAAAACAAAACAAAAAATCCTACTTCAGCACCAACAGCAGGAACTCATCCGGTTTTATCAACTGTCCAGACTGGTGGGGGTGGTGTAATGGTGTGAGGAATGTTTTCTTGGCATATTAATACCAATTAATCATTCCTTGATTTCCACAGCCTATATAAATATTGTTGCTAACCTTGTGCATCCCTTCATAGCTACAATTTACCATCTTCTAATGGCTACTTCTAGCATGATAAAAAGCCATTTCATTTAGTGGTATCCATGCCATGAAGGATTGTGGGCACACTGGCTATACTAACCAGGATTGGTATAGTTATTCTCATAAATTGCTCTGGAAAACGATACTACTGTGTAAGACTGTGCCGCATTAGGCTGCTCAGCTAACCTCCATTTGCAGCTCCAGGCAAATTGACATTGACACTGATATGTTGGAGATGTCAGTCATGTTCATGACCATTTCAGTAATTGGCAGATGGTTACAAGGTTCTGCCCCTTTGAGGCATCTTCCACTCATCATATGGAGAAGCAGTGCATCCGGGTGCAACCAAGCAAAGAGTGTACTGTCCAATAAACGCTTAGATGTTTCTCCCCAGAGATGTCTGGCTTCCCAGGGGACTCGAAAACCATGTATTAAAAGCCTGTTGCCCAGTGAGTATTAATCTTTCCTCAAGCCCATAAAATCACAGCTTCTGAGAGTCCCTATCAGTGCTGGCTCAGGGTTTTACAGAAGTTTTCTTACACTGGTTGCACATATTTTTTTAAATCACAACCATCTCAAAATTTGTATATTAAAATTTGTAAAAAAATAAAAAATAAAATAAAATTGTATTAAAATGTTTTTATTTATTCAATAAACAGATGGTTATGAATGTGATGTCATAGTAGTCCTGTAATTAATGTTATATGATGGTTACTTCATATGATCATGATTCTAAGCTTAATCTGACATCATGGTTCATAAATGTGATGTCATGTGTGTCATGGTTACTTAATGCCATGCGATAGATACCTTGTATGATTTCATAGTTACTTAATGACTACATAATGTTACTTTAGTGGTCTTAGTAAAAGTGCGAAAACTCATTGCTGTTTGTGTAAAAGGTATTTGAAATTCCGAAAAAATAAAAATGTCCCAAACCGCAAATTACCATATATAAGCCCTGGCTCGAAATATTTGTGCAGACTGTCTGGGGAGTTAAGAATTTGAGATGTGTTGGAATTACTGTATATTTACCTGCTTTCTGGTTATTAACTTAATGAAATAATCTTGGCCACAATCACAACGATGCTACATGCATTATTTAACTTTTTTATTTCTTTTAGGAAATTCAGCAACATCTTTCTCTACTGCCAGTGGGTTTTATTACATAAGCTAGAATTGAGAGATTTGTCTTTCTGTCATGGAACACTAATCATCATGAGAGTGGTAGTATATTGTTGGTCTGAAGAATGAGCAGCTATATGAAGCAGTGGAGGCCACATGGACGAACACACACTAGACCTGATCTATAGACTCTTCCACAACCTTAGCAAACAAACGGAGCAGGACTTTTTTTTTTTTCCCAGGCAACATTGATTTGCCAAAAATAAAAGCTGTCTGGTTTATTTCTGCCAAATGCTGCAGGAATACAGACAAGTTCAGGCAAAACCAAGAAGATGTCCTACATTTCTGTCTCCATCTCTGATAAAACCTCTGACAATGAAACATTCAGGAACCGAGGCAGAACCTTACTGCTCAGTGACGAGTCCACAATTGGTTTGGCGATTTCCCGATTAGAACACATATAAAACCTAATGAACTGGTTCATCAGTCTCTAAACAGGAAAATCACTAAGATGTGATGAGCCACCCCTCAAGGATGAAGTTGTACCCTTAGTGTTGATAATTAAATGTACCCACTCCCTTCATTCTACCCATCAGTTATGCACCATTATCACATTGACTCAACAGCTGTAGTGTGAGTGATGGATTGCCAAATTTAAATGCCAATAAAATCCGCTTGGCATACCAAATAAATGATGCTGTTGCTCACCATTACACACAAAGTGGAAAGCAGCTGGCAGATGTTTCATACCTTCCTTGTTCCACCACACTTCAGACAGGATATCAGTGATCTCATCCTTATTTAGAAGCATGGAAGAATTTCAACAGATAAGAATAAAGGCTGAAACGTATGTTGATAGGTCCGCACGAAAAGACAATCCCTCACATGATCACTGATCATTGCATTAGTCAGTGAACATCCAAAGCACTATATCCTGGTCAGAGGTGTTCTAGAGCAGTGGTCCCCAACCCCCGGGCCGGGGACCGGCACCGGTCCGTGGGTCAATTGTTACCGGGCCACACAAAATACATAACTTATTTCCGTTTTATTTATTATTTGATTCTGAACGGTTTTATTTTGGAAAATGACTGGATTCTCTCCACCACATCTGTCTATGACTCACTCTTGATGCTTGTCATGATGCCTCGGTCGCATGTCGTACCTCCATCCTCTACCTTCTTAAAGGGGCTGCTCTGGCCGCTAACACATAATACATTACCGCTAAATTCAAACCCCCAAGCGAGCAAAATGAACAAACAACAACACAGTGGATTCACGTTCATTATCATATTTGGAAAATACCAGTTTTTATGGTCGTATCATTTTATTTTGTTGTAATTATTCGCCACACCTTAAAGGCCGGGTTAATGAAACTATTGTCCGAAGTTAAACCGGTCCGTGCCGCGGAAAAGGTTGGGGACCGCTGCTCTAGAGCTTTATATTGGGGGTTGCTCTGTCACTTTTAATGTTTAAAACATACACACACTTACACAAAGCTCTTTTCTCTCTCCTTTTTATACTCTTCCTCGCACACCGCAACAGAGAACATTCATCAGTTGAATCACGTACAGGCGTGTGATCCGCACCTGCCACAAAGACCATCGGGGAGTTTTGCTTACTTCAACATTCAGAGTGAGAGATTCTCATGTGGAACCTGGTGTTTTATAAACAGACTCCTTTCAACAAAGGAAAAATCTTTTGTTGTGAGGCTGGATCAGTGGAGTTGAGAACACATGATGTCACTGGTGGCCAATTTAGTCCCACTAACACCAAAGACAATGAATGACAAAGGTTTGGTTTAAAATCTCAGGGTGTGAGTGATGCTAAAATGCTAGTCTAAGCAATTGGATGAAAGCGCAGGATGATACTCATGGGTTGGCTACAGCTGTGTTAGATGCAATTATGAAACGTTATGGAATAGCCTTCTAATTAGTGTTTGGGACTCAGACACGGTCTCAGTGTTCGAGGATGATCGTTTTGTCGGTAGATTTTTCTAAGGTAAAAGAGCAGATCTGGAGGGATTGTGAATATAGAGTATTTTTGTGAACTGGGATGTATGGATGTGGACTTCCCGAAATCTTGACCACATTCTGAGGTCCCCCAAATGAGGATGGGTTCCCCTTTTGAGTCTGGTTCCTCTCAAGGTTTCTTCCTCATAACATCTAAGGGAGTTTTTCCTTGCCACAGTCACCATGGCTGCTCATCAGGGATAAATACACACCATTCACCTTAACTGTTGATTTTTTTTTCGGGTGCTGAACTGAGCTGCCTGCAGTCCAGACCTCTCATGAAACAAAAAATACAACAAAGAAAACCTATGAGTGTTGCACAGCTAGAATCCTGTATCAGACACGAATGAGGAACGTTGTTGTTTTGTGTTTGGTGTATCTGTCCTACACTGTCTTGCGTTGTCTGGTGCACTGTTTTTTGTTTGCGCTGTTTGAGCTTTATGAGTCCTCGGCTCTGTATGCTCTTGTATGAAGCTCCATGTTGTGTGATGTAGCTCTATGTTGTTTTATGTAGCACCAGGGTTCTGGAGAAACTTTCCCTCATTTCACTGTGTACTGCATCAGCATTATATATAGTTGAAATGACAATAAAAGCTTCTTCCCCTTCTTCTCCCTCTCTCTCTCTCTCTCTCTCTCTCTCTCTCTCTCTCTCTGGAGTTCAACTGAAGACCACTCTATGCAGCTGAGACTGGTTGTACATGAAAAGCCTAAAGATGAACAGTGATGATGTTCGTCACTGAACAGTACATCTCAACAATGATGGCACTGTAATCAATGGACATTCAGATGAATATAGGTTCCCTTTTTAGTCTGGTTCCTCTCAAGTTTTCTTCTTCATACCAACTCAGGGAGTTTTTTTCTTTCCACTCATTAGAAATAAACTTAGAACAAATGTATAAATTCTAATTTTAGAACCTCTTTATCTCTATAAAGCTGCTTGGGGACAAAGCGCTATACAAATAAAACTGAATTATTTGAAATATGAGGTGTGATGCAGTGTTCTAGCCAAAGGAGAGGAAACAAGGCAATAAATTAATTACATTCAAATAAAATATAGTTTCTAAATAAGATGTCAAAATTCTAGCTGACTCAACAGGAAACTATTTCCAGTACAATTTTGACAGGAGGTGGTCATTTTCTATAATCTTCATCATATAATCTGACATGGAGAACAAATGTTAAGTGAGTCGAGACAAGCCACATGACAATCACATCGTCTGCTCAGTTAAGAAGCACGCATCTCCATCTAGTTCAATGAAAATCCATCCATTAGGGTTGCACGAGCCAGTGCACTCTTAGTGAGGGTCCCAGGCCCGGATAAATGGGGAGGGTTGCGTTAGGAAGGGCATCCAGCGTAAAACATGTGCCAAATCAAACAAACCTAAATTTCATACCCGAGTTACCAACGACCGCCACAGGAAATTGGGCTACTGTTGGCTAAAAGAGGAGAAGGAAAGCAAGAAGACGTCTACAGAGACAGCAGGGAAAGGGGAAGTGCAGGTGAATGGAGGTTCGGTTTGGTACTTCAAATGTTGGTACTATGACTGGTCAAGGGAGAGAGATAGCTAATATGATGAACCAGAGAATGGTAGATATGTTGTGTGTTTAGGAGACCAAGTGAAAATGAAGAAATGCCAGGAATATTGGGTGTGAGAAATGCCTCGGAAATGGTGTAGGGGTTAACCCGAAGGAAGAGTACAATAAGAGTGTAGTGGAGGTGAAGAGAGTTTCTGATAGGGTGATGAACGATGAAGCTGGAGGTTGAAGGGGTGATGATAAATGTCATCAGTGCTTATGCGCCACAAGTGGGTTGTGAGATGGAGGAGAAGGGGCAGACTTTGATGGCCATGTTGGTGGGAACAGGGGTGAAGAGGAATGTATAAGGGTGGGAAGGTAGAATTTGCTAAAAGGATGGAAATAGCAGTGGTAAATCTATATTTTAAGAAGAAGGAGGAGCATAGGGTGATACATGTGGACTATATTTTATGCTTTAGATGCAACCTGAAGGAGATTGGAGACTGTAAGGTGTTGGCAGGTGGACAGTGTAGCTAGACAGCATCGGATGGGGGTCTGTCAGATGGCTTTGGAGGTGAAGAGGAAGAGGAGGAGAGTGAGGACTAAAAAAAGATGGTGGAAACTGAAGGAGGAAAACTGTAGTGTGAGGGGAAGAGGTCAAAACTAAGAAGGTACTTGGTGTTACATGTAGAAAGAGAAAGGAAGAAAAAGAGACGTGGTGGTGGAATGAGGAATGAGGTATTTCCACTGATTAGCTGTTGCGACTCCTAAGGGGGAGCATCTAAAAGAAGAAAAATAGGAAGAAGAAAATCCAGAGCAAGGAAGAAAGAAAGGCCTTTTTCAGCAAGACAATGAAAAATCAAAAACTGCATCAATTAGAATAGAATTGCTTTGTAGTAGAAGAGTCCGGGTGATGAACTGAGCTGCCTGCAGTCCAGACCTCTATTAAAACAAAAAATACAACAAAGAAAACCCATGAGTGTTGCACAGTTAGAATCCTGTATCAGACACCAATGGGACAAGATTCCTTTCTAAAAAAAATCTAGCAAATTGTCTCTGCTTAGTTCCTAGACATGAACTGATGGTAAACATGGCCCTGTCTCAAGATGTGTTGTGGCCACAAAATGAAAATTGACCTCATTTTTTGTCCTTCATTTTCTACAAGTTTATTCATTTGAGATGTTTTGTGAAAAAATATAGGATCATGAGATTAGCAATCTCTGTTTTTATTTACATTTTACAGAACTAAAAAAAAAAATAAAAAAAAAAAAAAAAGATTGTACTTTTACTACCACTACTATTAACAAATACTATTTTGACTACTTCTTATGGGGGAAGGCTTAAGCCTTTAAGCATATCGACTTGCCCCTTTGGGGCATTCAAATTCTGCCTCTGCCATGAGTGCATGCATGTTCTTTCAATGTTTGGGGGGTTTCCTCCATGTACTCTTATTTCCTCCCCCAGTTCAAAGACATGTGTTGTAGGCTGACTGGCTGGAATTTATACTGCCTTTTGCCATAAATTTCCTGGGAATTCTGTCTATTGTGTTACAGCAGCTTAGCAAAACGGACGAATAAAAAAACATACACAGAGTTGTGTAGTAGCACGTCAACATTTGTTTTTCCGATCATTGTAGTCGATAAAATGCATTTCTTTGATTCATGTATAGTCAATTTCATAAAGTATGCATCTTGTTTCTCTTCTTGAGATGACTAGTTTAGACCAATCTGGCAACCTGGCTGATGCTGGTGCTGATGCTGAGGCTGAGGCAGTGTTGGGTTCCTGTGCTGGAGGAGATGCTGAGCTCAGTCAGGACACGCATGATGCGCTCAGGATGCACGTGCGGCGGCGGTGGCGGCGGCGGTGGGATGATGTGATGCTGTTAGGGAACGCTGCAGTGTTTCCACCACAGGGACCAACCTCATCGATCCGTCTCTCACTTTCCTGAGCGCGCAGCGTGCACGCGGTACGCAGGAATTAGGCGGATTTTTTTTTTTCAACGCCTCACTTCTTTTTGCTCAAACTTTGAGGATGAGATGGATGCAGAAGACGGACACTTGTGCATGAGGGTATCAACATGTAGCACGGGTCCCTATCAAGGCATGATGTGTTTAGGGAAGATCTGCTGAGATACAGATAGATAGATAATGCTTCCTAGTCGTCGCGAGGACAGTCCCGTCTCGTGAACGATCATGAGCGATAAACCGAATAAACTGGTGTTCATTCCGGTCTTGGCTGTGCTGTTCGTGATGATCGGTTATCAGTACATCTGTCCAGCGGGCAGCCAGTCGTGCCATTTGAGAAACGCTGGCGATCCGAGAGGGAGACGCGCGCCGACGCCGGACCGCGCGCCGCACGTGGGGCGCGAGCGCGCGCCGGACGCGGCGCCCCGATTGAACTTCAGCGAGCGCGAGCTGGCGCGCCGTGTCGACTTCGACATGAGGGGCGACGACGTGCTCGTATTCCTGCACATCCAGAAGACCGGCGGCACCACGTTCGGCCGCCACCTGGTGCGCAACATGCGCCTGGAGCGACCGTGCGACTGCCAGACGGGCCAGAAGAAGTGCGCGTGCCGGCGCCCGGGCCGAGACGAGTCGTGGCTCTTCTCGCGCTTCTCCACGGGCTGGAGCTGCGGCCTGCACGCCGACTGGACAGAGCTCACCAACTGCGTGCCTGCAGTCATGGACAAAAAACGCGCTCCGAAGCGGAAAAAGTAAGCCTGGTGGACTTTGTGTATGCTTGAGTGTGTGTGTGTGTGTGTGTGTGTGTGTGTGTGTGTGTGTGTGTTTGGATGATTCCAGTTAATCATCTTACAAGTTTATTTATCCTATAATACAATGCATTTCATTCTGCACATAATTCTTTGCATTGCATTAAAAGCTACTCGTTCACTCTGAACATTCATCTTAGTTCCTGAAGAAGATCTGAGATGGAAGCAGTTATGCCAAGAAAAGTTAAGCAACTCAAGAGATGACTCATACACAACCCAAATCCAGAGTTTGGCTGACAGTGGATGATTATAAATAGCCTCGATTTTATTTTTTCCCTCTCAGGTCAAAAAATTTATAATTGGACTACAGCGATTCAGTCTGGTGCTCTATTCTTTCTGCTCCAAAAAGTGATGGATAGTCTTCTTCTAAATTTACTGTAGAAACGGTGATGAGTTCAAGGCCTACAAAGCACCAAACCACCAAATGCCACAGAGAGGGTTTTGTAATAATTTCTTGCTATTCGGCTGCTAAATATAGGGACTCGTAGGAACACAATAGGGACGTCTTCATACACTCCTTTTCCCCTTTGCACAGTTCTTGGTTTGATCCAGGGCTCGAGTCACAGTGTGGATTTTCTCCGCATGCCATCCCACCCAGCAATTCTCCATATCCATGCAGGGTTCCCTCTGGGTTGTCCAGTTTCCTCCTTCCTCACAAATGTTAGTAAGTAGGTATGCTAAATTGTGTGTGAATGTGTGACTTCCTATTCAGGGTGTGTCCCTGCCTCATAGCCAATGTTTTGAGGATAAGCTCGGGATCTATCAGGCGAATGAATGATAGACAGAAGAATGATCGACAGATTATCAAAAACATTTGGAGCGAATACTCCGAGAATTACAGGACGATTCATTTATGGGAACGGCTTTATTCTGGACAGGGTCAAAATGAATTATTACGGAATATCCATTACCGAATTAGAGGTTTTTTTTATTACTTTTTTTTAATGCTTTATTAGGAGTGTATTGAAACTATATATAAGATGGCAGTTATCCAATATTGCTTTGTATCATAGAGTCTATATCAATGATTTTATTGGTTGCATTGTAATATTAATATTATTAATAATAATAATAATTGATGGTTTCCCCCTCCCGTGAATATATAACAATTATTTTGTAGGTCGCGCCGCACAGCACATAATCTTACTACACACTATCGTCTTACCTCGGAAGTCATAAACCGTTATTCCGAAAAGGATTCCCTGAATACATAATAAATAATTTGCAGTATATGCAGTTTATTCCCT
The DNA here is from genome assembly GCF_946808225.1 of Silurus aristotelis. NCBI lineage: Eukaryota > Metazoa > Chordata > Actinopteri > Siluriformes > Siluridae > Silurus > Silurus aristotelis. The sequence goes on along the minus strand of NC_139576.1, from coordinate 34,340,186 downwards.
AGTACATTTCCCACACCAACAAGCCACCTTTCCCTGTGTAGATGATGAAGAGAACATGTGGTAATGAACTTTAAACGAGGCATCATAAAGCCAAGCTGAGCAGTGCAACACACTCGAGTATTTCCATCTATAATTTAGCCAGTGCCATTCCGCATCCACGAGCTATTAAAAATATTTCAGTTGTTTACTGCCTATAATGAGGGTTTAATGTTTATAGAATGTGCAGACTTTCACATAATGTGTGATGGAAAACCATCTGTTCTTGTAAGAAGGAGAGTTGTTCATGCATGACACTTTTTTCATGCATGCACTTTTTTCCCCCCCTTAAAGGTGAGAAGGTTTTCAGTTGGTTTTGAGCTCTTTAGCGGTTTTCGAAAGTGTTGTGTGTTTGGAGACATCACTGAAGCACTGGACTAAATCTAACACTTAAATCATCAGGTTATCCATTAGTGATCGCACAATTCATCAGTTTGACAGGCAAATTCATGGTGTAATTATCTGCACTTCTGCAACTCGAGTGCACCTAATTTGCCGCCGACAAGTTTGAATGGAAAACATCAAACTAACAAGGAAAATTCGGCGTAACTACTCTGGTGAATTCAGTAAAAAATAACAGAGAACCACGTGTGTTTCCAGACCGTCAGAACATCATTTAGGATTAAAAACAAGGTCAGGGGGGCGGAAATCATATCGAGAGAGTTTAACAAGTTTAAAATCATGACGAGCTCACTGCATAACGGCTGTGTTCTGATCGCAGATTAGTTATTAAGGACAAGTCATCAAAAGGCAAAAGCATCAATGAATAGAACTTTTAAAAAACCATTAAAACGGTGGAAAATGCACTTTTGGGGCAATGACACAACTATTAGTCCATTTATAGAGTTTTATTCAGAGCAAAAGCTCTGCTTTGCATTATGGATTGGTTCGGTGTCACATAAAAAAAAATACTGGAAAAATGGGAACATTTGAAACATTCGCCAATTGAATGCAGAAATCGAAACGTGAAAAAGAGAAAAAATACCGAGCTGGCACAAATACAATGTTGATTGTTTGTATCGCACAAAAGTGAGTCACATTTCAGCAACCATCTTAATACATCTTCTAAAAGGACAATACTATAGAAATGAAAAGTTGGATATATTTTAGTCAAGTACAGATTTACCATTTATATAAATATTTATATAAATGTATACATTGCTATTTGCACTTCTGGTTAGATGCTACCTGAATTTCATCATTTCATTGTCAAGTCAAGTTTATTCCTATAGCGCTTTTCACAACAGACATTGTCTCAAAGCAGCTTTACAGAAATCAACAGTCAAGGTGAATGGTGTGTATGTATCTCTGATGAGCAGCCGACTGTGACCAGGAAAAACTACCTTAGATGATATGAGGAAGAAACCTTGAGAGGAACCAGACTCAAAAGTGGAACCCATCCTCATTTGGGTGACATCAAGAGTTTGATCATAAATCTTTCAACAATACAGAACACTGGAGAGTGAGAACTAACATGAGCACTGGAGTATAAGATTATGAGTAATGTTCTTTCTAGAGTCTTATACAGTCATTATGGTTATAAAACTAGGAGCTACTGAGCTCAACATTTGTGATCATCACAGATCCAGCACCAGCTTCTCCATGCCAGAGCCTTTAAACACTCCAGGAGGTCCACTCCATACGTGTCCCTGTACTTGTACTCTGCAAGATGACTAGTCTAATCCAATTTAATTGAATCTTAAACAAATACAGTACGTAGTTTAAAGGTGTGGCACAGCGGCCGTGTTGCATGCATTGTAGATTGATTAGAAGTTTTTAACGGTCAATGTCGTTCGAATGGGTGTGTTTGTGCAAATGGTTTGGTCTCATGTCCACGGTTTCTCGTACCTCATAGGCTCCAGTTCATAGGTGCCAGTCTTGCCCATGGCCCTATGTGAAGGATAAGTGGGAAATGGATGGAAATCTATGTAATGTATGCATCATACTCTATATGGACAGCAGTGTTGAGACACCTGAAATTTTCCAGCCATATCTTTCCAGCCATATCGTTTCTTTTCCAATCTGTAAACCTAAAATTGGAGGCACACAATTGTATAGAATGTCTTTGGATTCAGGAGTATACAATTTTTAATTCACTCGAACTAGAAGACTCAAATGTGTTAAATCTTGATAATGCCCCTGTGCACATGATAATATGGTGTACTGTACATGGGTTGGAGTGGAAGATGTTGAGTGGCCTGAGCTCTGAGCTCAACCATATTTTACACTTGTGGGATGAAATAAAACACTGAACACTGGAATAATGAGGCTTCCTCACCCTATACCAGTGCCTGACCTTACCAAGCTTAAAGCCGACTCAAAACAAATCTAAATGAAATAAATGTGGGATGGGATGTTCAAAAAGCACATATGAATCCAATGGTCACAAACGTTTGTCCATATAGTGTATACAGTATTGTTTATCATCCAGATCTTCCTTCAGCTGGATTGATTCAGCATTGGATTACACTGAACCATGTTAAGGATTGTTTGCAACCAGGTTGGGCTCTTTTTTTTCTGTTTTCTATTTGCAAAATCCAAATGCCCCCAAAGGAAATGTTCTCACTGGCTCAAATGCACCACACTAATGGGAAAAAACGTAGTCAATGCTACTTATGTGAATGCACCTTTAAAAAAGGTTTGCTCAAGGATTGTTTCAAGGATAACTTTCAGTAAAAAATGCAACCTTTTAGCTGGAGTTTAAAGTGCTGTGGGACAGACTAAAGAATAATTACTCGGTTTAGAACAGCGTCTAGTTATCCTCTGTACTCTAATTATAGCCCTGAGAGCCAATAATGTATGAAAAACATCTGAAACAGGATATGAAAAACATCTGGCGCTATCACAATGACGCCGTGTGTCAAATGGCACAAACATCGAATTATGCATTACTGGGTGCAGAATTAAATGGCTCTTAAATAAATGTAGCTATTTTCCAAGCTCTGTCTTTTTTCTTTTTTTATTGTCTGGCTTCCAGTTATTTGCTGCCAAACGAACGCTTGTTTAATTAGTTGCTCAGCTGAAAACGTACCTGATGGGGTACAGATTGGAGTCAGTAATTGTCCTAAAGACAGCCTGTTATGAGTGGAATTGCAAAGATCAACAAACAGCTGGAGACAGGGTGGTCTGCAACCGAGGTGCATCCCAGCCTGAGAAATTCCTTGTTTGAAGATGAAAAATCGACCTGAGCCCAAAACCGGGAGGCTACCGACATATAATTTATATCTGCACTGCCAAGTAGCTACTTCCTCTGGAAAAGTGCGACATACTCTTCTTTGCCAAGTGCAACATTAATTCATTTCTCTCTCTTACTTTTTTCTCTCTCTCTCTCTCTCTCTCCATGCATATCTCTGCCTCCTTCCTTTTTTTCTCCGAGCGAGTTTCCACCTTCTTTTAAGACCGTCAAAAACCAAATAAAACACTTTTGACAATAAGCAAGGCTTGTTCAATGAGATAAGTGGTGACTTTATGAAATTTTCATCCCTTTCTTCTGTAAGTGGGGCATCCCTAGACATTTCTCCCCCTCCTCCATCTTCTGTGCGTTTGCTCTTAATTATACAAAGACGGTACATGCTATTGGTTATACATGCTTTCTGTGAAGGCACAGTGTTGCATAATGTTCCTCGGAGGAAATAGGATCAAGGCTTTCTTTCTACCTGAGCTCTCGTAGCTGTGTCCTGAGTGTGGCTGCTTGTGCTGCGAGGTGGCACTGAAGGGGAGCGTGGCGCAGTCTGTCTTGGCCTTTTCAGAGCAACCCGAGTAAGAAGCAAGAGCCAGAAAGGTCAGTTGTGTCAGAGCAGATCAGCAGGCAGCAGAGAGCGGGAGAGCGAGACAGAAAGACAGGGATGGAATGCACTTTCGCTCGTCTCTGCAGGGCCTGAGGGAGAGTCTTTCCCTTACTCTGTTTCTCCTCCATCGAAGCTCTGGAGAGCTGCATATTAATATAGCAGAGAAAGGTGCCAGATTTACCATTGCAAGTAATTGTCATGAGACAAAGCCCAATATATTAACCTCAAAGAAAAGCTGATGACTCTTTAGCTAGAACTCTGCATTATAATTAGCCACCTGATGTTCAGAGGTAGTTTGTCTCCAAACAAATTAGCACTCAGACTCAGTATACATCATTTCTTTGCTAGCTCTGCAATGCAGGAGTGACGCTAATGCGTGCTTAGTATGAGCAAATGCCATTGTTATTTCAATTTTAGGTGCCACACAACGAGGGTAATCATTGTAAGGGACTGTAAGTAAATTAAAATTAATCATGCAAAGCATCGACAACTGGCAGTAAATCCTGAGATCCACCCAGAATACCTCATTTATCTCTTGGCAGTGCTGTGCTGTGGGACTGGGCTCCCTGGCACTTGCCCTTTTAGCACTAATTAAATCTGTCATGTCCCCTGGTATGTATAGTAATATGAAGTGTATTTTCCGGTCAGCCTCAAATGAACAATCTGCCAAAGTGAGCCCTAATTAACTGAACCTTGCTTGGTTAGCCATATAGTAAGACAACCCACAATTTCATATCATATTGCATCCAGTTAAAAGGATTTGAAAAGAAATGTTTTTTATTTGCTGACTGTAAGAGAATTAAGAATATTAAGGGGTCTATCTTACATATTGTAAGTACTGTATATTCAATACCCCCAGAAAATCCTCTCTTGATGCTGCTTGATTATATCAGAATGGGATATTTTTTTGCTCAGTTTAAAGTAACGCCTTAAGAGAAATAAAAAACAATATACAGACGTGGACATAATTGTTGGTACCCTACTATTAATGAAAGAAAAACCCCCAATAGTCACCGAAATAGCTTGAAACTGACAAAAGTAGGGTACCAACAATTTTGTTCACGTCTGTAGCAAATACGTTTTAGAATAAAATGTCTAGAACGAATATCAAGTATCAGGTCTTTCGTAAACCTTGTCTTTGTCATTTTTGCCTTACATCGCCATCGCCTTACTATTGGCTTATTTGCCTGTTGGAATATATATTTTCACTCTAAATAAAGATGTTTGCTTATACACTGATCAGCCATACCATTAAATCCAACTGCTTATTATTGCCTACGATCTGATTGTGCTGCCACAAGAGTTCCGACCCATTGAGGCCTGGACTCCAAAAGACGTCTGAAGGATCCATACACCAATATTCTAGAAGCAGATCCATTAGTTTGCAAGGTGTGGCTTCTATGGATTAGACTTGCTTGTCTCATACATCCCACAGTTGCTCGATTGGAGTGAAATCTGAAGTATTTGGGCTCCAGTTGAAGGAGGCTACTACCATTAGGGAATACTGGCGCCATGAAGGGGTGAACTTGGTTTGCACCAATGTTTAAATCAGTGGTAAATATCAAAGTAACATCCATATGAATGACTGAACAGAAGGTTTCCCATTGTTTAGAGCATAAAGTCGTGGGCTAGCTTTCGCTCCCCATGTATATCCGTGAGCTTTGGGCACTCGTGACCCTTTTCTTTTTACTCTTTATGTTACCGCGGCCCTTCTAAACCTTGCATACTGGGAATACCCTACAAGATCTGCCATTTTAGAGATGTCATCACTTTGGCCTTGTCAAAGTCACTCACATTTTTTTAAGCTTCCGATTTTCCTTCTTGGAGTCAATCAATTCTGAAAACTGATCGCATGCTATCAAATATATCTCACCTTGACAGGTGCTTGACATTTTAACAAGATAATCGATGTTCCACGTTCAAGTCACTTGTCAGTGCTTTTAATGTTATGGCTGATCAAGACTTTTGGCTCCATCTATATTGCGTGATAGACCATCCTATGTGCTTGATCACAGGAATGGTGATACCTGGGTGTTGGGGTGTATTTATTTGTCTATAGGCCGAATGGCTCAACTTGAGTCTCATCAGACTCAAAACCTCTCAGATGTGCTCTCATAGGCCACTCTCTCATAGAGGTCATATCTACGAAGAGCTGATCCTCTTCTCCTTTCACAGACAATGTTCTCTGCAACCCTTTCGGTGTTGTAGCTGAACTCTTCTCTGACAATTGCCCTTTCTTTGCATGATCTTCATAGTTTCTGGATGTGCCATATATTTTACTCTTTCATTTCACAGTGCTCATTAAAGAAGGTTCAAAACAACATCTTTATCTTCATGGGCAGTTCTTTGGCTCCAAAAGTCTGAGATATTTATTGTGCAAGTCTATAATTGGACACAATGCACCCCCTGTTCAACTGAGTGTAAGCTCTTGAAAATGAAAAAATGAATAATGGCCTAATTTGGATTGCTTTAAAAAAATTGGGTTGAAAGCTTCTTCATTTATTATTATTATTACACAGTTTTAAGCTATTTTATTTATTTATTTTTTAATAATTCCAAGGACATATATTTATTTTATTTGATCTCTGTCCACAATCACTTCATAAATCATTCTTAAGCACTTAAATTTGATGTTGCAATAAGGCAAAAATAGATATAATAACTAGAGGACATTTATACTTTCTGGAGGCACTGCACAATATTTTATTTATCTTGGATTTCTCACATTAAACTAACTGCATGCAATGTTGTGCAATGTTTTAAACGTTCAATACTACAACGTCACAAATGATTTAATACAGACACAAATGCTAGAGAATTTTGAAAGGTCCTGTATCCCGTCTGCCCCAAGTAGTTTGCATTTAAATACAGTTTGGTTTTGTGATGGACTGGTGTTTCCTCCAGGGTCTAATCTTGCCTCATGCCAAGTGTTCTTGGGATAAATTCTGGATCCACAATTATATCAGGATACTAGGATAAAGCGTTGCTGAATGTGCAAGAGGAAAAGGTGATTTCATGGTCAACAAATTCTAATTTTCAGCATCTACTCTACTAAGAAATGCACAAAAACACATTCATTAAAGCAAAAACAAATAAAACAAAACAAAACCTACTTTTTTTTTAAGCCATGTCATAATTTTTACTCAGTTTTTTGTCTTATTATCCTTTTAGAATATAGATAAAAGTGTTGGAACAGCTGAATTCTTCAGCCATTTGTGGTTCTTCCACACACTTTTACCACAAAGTTGGAGGCACAAAATTGTAGAAGATCCCTTTGGATGTGGAAGCATTACATTTTCCTTTAACTTGAGCATGTTCCAGCATGACAAAGCCCCTGTGCACAAAGCAAGCTCTATGAACATATAGTTTACATCAGGGGTTACCAACATGAGTCACCTGCGGGCCTTTTCTAAAAATAGCTCACCATAGCACCACTTACCAGTGAGCTGCATAAAATTTTTTTTTTGCTATAGACCAAGAGTCGGAAACCGAAATATGGTTAAACACCTTGTCTTTATTTAGTCTGAACAAGGCAGAGGCTTTAGGAGAAGTACGAACCAGAGAGCGGGTATAAGCCACAATGGGGGTAGAATCCGTAACGCGGGTAGTCCAGGGATGATCGCCAATGTGGAAGGGAATATAAGTGGTAGAAAGTCCGGTAGATCTCTCATGGCAACGAGTAGATCCGACCGTGATTGAGGTGAAATCGTGACCTTATAAAGGGGAAAGGTAATGGGAAACAGGTGTAGGTGATTAAAGCAGAGAGAGTCTGAGTGAGAGTTAGAGCCTTGGAGGAAGGCATGGCTGGTGGTTCCCTGACAAAATCACACATGCATTGGTGTGAATTTAAAAATGACAATATTAAAATATAGATGACTAGATATAAATGAATATCATTAATTATTAATAATAACATATCATTTAAGGCAAATTGAGCAAATGTGTTATTTCAGAAGTGTGTATTAAACTGGTAGCCCTTCACATTAATCTGTGCCCAAGAAGTAGCTCTCCGTTTCAAAAAGGTTAGTGACCCCTGGTTTACACTGATTGAAGAGCTCTGACCTCAACCCTACTGAAAATCTTTGGGATGAACTGGAAGGCTGACTGCACCCAGACCTTCTCACCCTACATTAGTACCTGATTTACTAACACTGTTTTGGCTGAATGAGCGTAAATCTCAATAACCACATTCCAAAATCTAGTGGAGCAGAATATTAGGTTAATTATATGAGGTGTCCACAAAACTTAGAGTTAGGATTCAAACTTAGATTAAACTTGATCTCTTTTCTGTTTCTCAAACCATTCCTGAACAATTTTTGCACTGTTGTAGGGAGCTGTGTTTTGGCTTATCAATATGGAGGTAGGCCTTGTGGGCCTAGGTTGTCCAGCATGTCCTACAGATGGTGGAATGGATTACTACTTGCAGGTCACTAAATTTGGCCTTAAACAGTTGTGAGTGCAACAAGCTAACTCACTAGCTTAGGACTTCTTTTTTACTCAACACAAAACGCCAGTGAATAAAAGTCTTAAATCCAAAGTTCTTCGTTTGACTGTTTAATTATGAATCTAAAAACATAAAAAAAATAAAAACTTAGGACCTTAACTTTTCTAAACAAATTACTGTGTAGTAGGTCAAAAGACTGTGTTGCTCCAAAGTCCAGTGGCTAAATGTTTCGCATTGTTGTATTTCTTTCCTACTAAATCTAACAGCCAATAAAATTACATTATACTAGATCACTGGCTAACTCTTTACATTTCAATTTCTACGTTTCATTTACAACACAGGTTTTCCTCAGATTTGACAAAATAAAATATTAGCCTTCCTCTACATTAAAACGTATTACATCTGTGCTAGCCACACTACAGCTCATAGAAATCAAACTTCTTCTGTCTATGTGCTCAGCATTCGGTTTCCCCGGTCTAAAGCGCAAACTGTTTTTGCACCCGCCAACTCTGCGTTGGCCTCATCTAACCCATACAATCAGAACACAAGAAAAGCCACAAGCTCCCTATTTCAGACAATCAGAGTAATGAGCAACCTTCCACAGAAGCCATGGTCCATTATTACTCTTATTGAGCGAGTGATGACATTCTCCTGGCATAGTAATACCCCTGCATCATATTTATTCATTATACTCAACACAGACCTCTGCAATTACTGTCTGGCTCGAAAGTCTGTGTGGGCTTCGATCAGATTGCAGGCTGTCCTCTTTATTTCATTCCCAGTTATGAAATGTCCTCGCAGCTTCAGTGCCTTCCCTTTACCCCACCCCTCCCCACATCCCCCCACCCTTTTATGACTTTGTGGATGAGGCTGTAATTTCAACCGCATTCACAGTCTAATTTTGTTTGATTTTCTCTTCGCATCTTTCTCTTCATCGTCATCCTTCACCTCGTCGTGCTTTTCTTAATTCCCCTCATCGTTAGATATGAAGTGCTTACATTTTCAAATACAGGCGTTTTTTCATCCACTCGTACTGATCGATCGAAATGGAGGAGATCATAAACAGAGCTACAGCAGGTTCCACACCTCAGGTGCAGGAGTTTAATGTGAGGGATTTACAGCCGCAAGGCCTCGGCTGAACCCCTACGGTATCTCAACATTATAAGATCCTTATTAGGTGTCGGGGCTGAGTATGCCCTTGTGGGCTGGATGCAGTGGGGGTCTAGAGATTGCTTTTCATGTATCATTAATCCAGCTCGTCATTGCCGCTGTGGCAAAGCCGTTATCCAGTTGGCGTGATAATTAAGTGCTACCTGCGAGGGAGTGTTGCTACATCGCTCAAACAATTGTTCGCATCCTAACAAAGGAAGTCAGTGGGGGCTTAATATATGAAAAAAAGAGTGAATTTCATTTCGTTTCGCGAGCAAAAGGAGAGTGACTTTTGTGAGAAAACTATTCATTTAACTAAATGAGCTGATTCCATTTTGGCTCGTTATTTTGCTACCGGTGAAGTGAATATTTCTTCTTATGGCATGTTCACCACTGAGTAATACTTTTGTTTGCAATCTGTTTGACATTGGTGACATATTTTTTTTCCCAGGGGATGTTTAGTTTTATGGAAATGTGCTAGTTTGGTTGTGGAACATCCGACAACTATGAACTTTATTCACCAGCAATCTTCTCTCCTGTCATTAAGCAAAGACCGAATTAGGTTACTTTTCTTGATATATTAAAAAAAACTTGCTGATCTCATTTTTCCTAAGATGAAAAAAAAAAAAAAACGTCATCAAATGAGGCTCACATTGAGAAAGCCACTCAGACTAATGATGCAGGGCTTGCCAGAGCTTTCACACAGCACTTCTGACACCATTGTCAAGACTTGCTGGTCTGGCAGATATCTTTTAATAATCTGATTCAGTTTGAGCTTTAGCTTTCATTGCAGTTTTACTTGGCTTGATTGGTGATCATAGTTCATAGCGAGATTTAGTTCTCAGCAAATAAAGTCTATAAAACTAATTCAACTAAGGAAGAACACTACTATTTTTCAATCAGGTTTAAAGTTGAATATGGTTTTAAAAGCCTGCCTTCCAGTTCGGTTTACATTTCAGAACACATTTAGACACCGTTATTTTATTTATTTTCATTTGGTAATTTGGTGGTATTTAAATGTACATTTACAGCATTTAGCAGATGCCCTTCACGCTTGGTGTCTGGTACGCTTCACATAGTATAGCAGTGGTGTCCTGCCTAAGTCAGTCCACCTCTTAATACCATCATGGCGCCACTGCTATAAAGTGTGCTTTAGCTCTATCTTGAATCTACTCTCTTCTGGTAAGGTAGGATCCTAACTTTGTATATCTATTTAACTTAGTTGATTCTAGAGTGTTGGTCTGTGCTTATTAGTTTGGTCAGGTGATTAATCAAGGGTAGTTTCAGTCTCACTTGTGGTGTGAATTGTGGGCAGGGCTTACTCACTTATATTGAAGGTGTAACCAGCTCAATCTTCAGTGTGCTTTAGCTCTATCTTGAATCTACTCTCTTCTGGTAAGGTAGGATTCTAACTTTGTATATCTATTTAACTCAGTTGATTCTAGAGTGTTGGTCTGTGCTTATTAGTTTGGTCAGGTGATTCATCAAGGGTAGTTTCAGTCTCACTTAAGGTGTGAATTGTGGGCAGGGCTTACTCGCTTATATTGAAGGTGTAACCAGCTCAATCTTCAGTGTGCTTAAGCTCTATCTTGAATCTACTCTCTTCTGATAAGGTAGGGGATATCACTGGCTTCCAGTAGCTGCACGTATCAGATTCAAAACACTGATGCTAGCTACAAGGCCAAAAATGGACCCGCACCATCTCACCTCAGAGACCTCATCACATCTCGCACTGCACCACGCTGTCTGAGATCCTCCAGCACTGCTCGACTGGTACCTCCTTCTCTCAGAATGAGAGGTAAGTACACTTCAAAGCTCTTCTCTGTTCTGGCACCGAGGTGGTGGAATGAACTTCCCCTAGATGTCCGTACAGCAGAGTCCCTGATTATCTTCAAGCGACGATGAAGACCTACCTCTTCCTGAAATACCTAATTTAGCACTTTCCAAGTTTGTAGAATTCAAGTTATATTTATATTGTGTGTAATCTTGCGTACCAGTGTAGATTTATTCATTGCTAGAGATTTAAAGCACTTTTGTACGTCGCTCTGGAAAGGGCGTCTGCTAAATGCCGCAAATGCAAATATTATACAGAAATGCATTATAACAAAGAGCTGCATCACAGAAAGTGCAATTAGTAAACCAAGAAGCCCAATGAACACAATTCAACAAGTCTCCTTTCACTGCAGCCACAACTGCACCACCCGCATACATCATCTCCCGCACAAGCATTGATTTTAACCTCAAAAAATTACCCCGGGTTTCACTTGCATTCTTTGTGCTTTTCTGTGCATTTTTTTTCTGTGCGTTACAGTTTTCCTGAGGAATTGAAATAAAGGCAAGTTGTGTGTTTTTGTGCAAATGATATCGGAAATAAAATGCAAAAGCGTACATGGTTAATAAAAAAAGCTTACTAACTGTTTCGAACTGGTCGAACTTTCCTCACTTTCCTCAGCTTTTCTTGAAAAGTCTGTCATGTAAATGTCCTTGTATGCATGACCTTCTTCTTCTCCTTTGTCAGCTATTAAACAGTTAAAAATAAAACAGTAATTAAATCTACACATATATTTTTGAGCTTGTGAAGTTTAGAATTATTGCATTGTTTAGTCTTTTGGATTGGGTGTCAGGTGACGGGCCAGTCAAGATCTTCCAGTCCAGCCTATATAAACCATGTTCATGGAGCTTACTTTGTGCATAATGGAACATGTTTAGCTTTCCTGGTTCAAGTGAAGGTAAAATTTTAACCTACAGCATCCAAAAGCATCCTATACTAAGATATCGTAAGTTGTGTTCCTCCTTTTTGTGGTAAAAGTTTGGGAAAGAACCACTTACAGCTAGAAAATTCAAGCGTTCCAACACTTTTGTCCATACATTATATCTGTTTTTAGCTAAATGTGGCTAAATAAAATTAATTTTACATTGTAGTAGAGGAACATGCAAATGCAGCTCTTTTTTTTGAAGTACAAACCAAAAGAGTAAAAAAGGGACAATTGAAAATAGTATTTAACAATATTTAGTTAATACAATAGTATTAACATATTTAATTGTAAGTGAACATAAAAACATTCATTATAAAAGAAGAATTGTACGACTGTGTCTCTGAGTATTGATATGTTGTGAGACAACTATAGTCAGAGGTACAATATATTAGTATATGTCATTCATTTGGCATATGCATATAACAGTTGCCTTATAGTAATAATCAATATCCTATGGTATTGTTCTATAGTGTTGCAATACATTTTTGAATGATTGATTAGCATACTAACAGGTCCTCAACCAGGATGGAAAGGTCATGAGATATTACCCATGAGGTTACTGTGGAGCATTACACTTTAGAACCATGGAGATGGATTTGGACTATATTTAATAAAAAGAGTTTGCTACAATGGCTCAGGGCTGCAATTGCCACAAACAGTTTTGCACCCAAGTGCACATCATTGAAAAGCTGATAACCTTAACAGTGATGAAATGATAGTAAATGGACATTTGGTGTTACCCAGATGAGGATGGTTCCCTTTTTAACCCTGGTTTTCTCATACACTCTCAGTTTTTTTTGCTTGTAAATTATGGATTCAATGTAGGCACTCATTTAATGTTAAATGATAAAAATGTATTCATATATTATTTGGATTTCTATAAAGCTCCTTTGTCCATTTTTAAGAGGGCCATGCAAACTGAATTTAATTGAGGTCCACATTAAAGAAATTTCGTCCAGTTCATTGGAAAGCATACCAGAGTAACTATTCTATCCTTGTTGAGGTCACAGTAGATTTGGAGCAGATCCTGGAAAAGCTAGACATGAAGCAGGATACACACCTTTATGGGAAGCCAATCCATTGCATTCCATCACACACACACACACACACACACACACACACACTCACACATTCATATATTCATTCACACCTACAGGCATTTTATCTGAGCCAGTCCACCTCCTCGCTTGTTTTTGGGAGGTGGGAGGAAACTCACACAGAAGGTGCACAGATAATCCTCTCAGACAGAAGCCTGAGCTCAGAATCAGACTTGGGACCATGGCACTTCGGAGGCAGTGCATCACCATGCTGCTTTAATATATGGCTATACTATATCATTCGTTACTTTCTAATCTCTTTATGCTTCCATTCTTTCCTAAACGATTTTAAATCAAATTTGTGGACACCTGAGCCTAAGATTCTATATGTTTTTGAACATCTCCTTCCACATTTAGTCTGCATTTGTAAAGTCAGATACTGATGTAGGGTGAGGAGACTTGGAGTGCAGTCAGCGTTCCAATTCATCTCAAAACCTATTCAGTATGGTTGAGGTCAGACCTCTATAGTAGGCCACTCGATATCTTCCCCTTCAACCCATGTAGACTATAACCTTTGTGCACAGGGGAATTGTCATGGTGTAACAGGTTTGGATCTGAAGTGAAGGGAAAATGTAATGCTAGACAAAGACATCTTATTTAATGTCCCCAACGTTTTGCAAACAGTTTGATGAAGGACCACAAATGACTGGAAATGACAAATTTTTTATTCATATAGTGTATAGATACTGTAGAGTATAAACCGACTAGGCATAACATAATGACAACATTACGAGCCATGAAGGGAATAACACTGATTGTCTGTTCATCATAGCACCTGTTAGTATTAAAGATATATTAGGCAGCAAGAAAACATTTTGTTCTCGAAGCTGATGTGTTAGAACCTGAAAAAATGAGCAAAGGTAAGGATTCGAGCGAGTTTGACAATGGCAAAATACTGATGGCTAGATAACTGGGTCAGAGCATCTCCAAAACTGTAGCTCTTTTGGGCTGTTCCCCACCTCTTTTAAAAGATGTCCAAGGAAGGAACAGTGGTGAACCGGCGACAGGGTCATGGGCCACCAAGGCTCATTGATGCACATAGGGAGCGAAGACTGGCCCAACAGATTAGGCCTGACTGTTGGCCATAAATTTATCCCTGGTCAGTGTATATTGTCAGTGTATATTAAAGAAAGGTTTGGAGCACAGTTTAGCCTCTTGTCACTGCTGACTGGCCCTTGGTTTCCTCATAATATTTTGCCAACACATTATCAGGACATTGCTGTTTTCATAGCGAATTTAACAACAGGAGATTATCAGCATGAGAGGTTAAAAAACAAAACATGGTCCTCGGTTACAGCCATGAGCACTAGAGATAAAGCTGCAAGATGATATTAGCTCTAAATATGTATCAGTGACTCCAATCAGCCACAGTTGCCTTGAGCTAAGGCAGATAGCAATAAGTGTAAAACTGGGGTAAGCCAAAGTAGCATTATTGATTATGTTCATAAGAGAGGAGGTATGCAGCACTTCGCTTTGTGAGGCAAAAATAAATAAAAAAATAAAAAAATAAAAGGCAGCTACAGTATGTTTGTCTATTATTTGTAAAACTACTATAAGTGACATGACATAAGCCCTTCCCGCAGTTTCTTTTATTTTTAATCAATGACCTGCCCCATGCTGTGGAAACTGCTGGTCCTGTGAAGCTTCTGGTCCTGCACGGCAAGGGTCGAAAACCAATCGACCTAATATAATCCCTTAGTAGTTGTCTAACATGTTGCTTCAAAATCTCCCTCAGGTGTTCACTGTGGATGTGATCTGGTGACTGCGACGGCCGGTAAAATAGCGTAATATTCCTCAGAATCAATGCTAAGAGTTAGAGATAGGTGACCAATGAAATAATTGTAATTCCCTTTCAGGAACTCGAGCTGCATCGGAACACTTTGGGAAGCAACTGCGTTGTCCATGCTTTAAATATAATGAGATTAATCAGTCAAAATTGAAGACAGGCTGTCACCGGCGGGGTGACGTCACGACCAGGGAGTATAAAGCGCACCTGGAGAGAAGACTGCTTCAGCTTCTGTTTTGTTCATGAAGTGCTCTGTGTGAAATGTAATGTTTGTCTGTCTGTTTGGCATTTAAGAAAACCAAGCAAAAGTTTCGGCCGTGTGCTTTTCCCTGTCCTTGCTTCATTTCTGGAAGCGATAATCACAGTGTGTGTGGCTTGTTTGGGAGCGGAGCATGTGATTTCGGCTCTCGAGAGACTCTTACGAACCCGATAGAGAGGAGCTCCTGGAGGTTGTGATACGCGCTGTTCAGAAGCTCGATATAGCTTAGCCGGCCGGTAAGCATAAAGCCCCTCCCTCGGGCAAGCTCAATAATGTTTTTTTGCTCCCTGCATCACAGCCTCCACGTCGGGGCTTGCCATTTTTCCCTGACCTGCACACCGAGGTCTTTCTTGTCCCGCCCCTTCAGCTCCAAGACCACGGTTTATTCTAATTTCTCTGGGCTTAGGGATTAGGGCTGTAGTGTTATACCACAGGTTAAAGAGACGCTAGCACACTAACTCTCCCTGGGTGTGGCATCTTCCCTAAAACCCCCGACATTACCCACCAAGCCCCTGTGCACTAGATCGGTGCTGGTGGGTAAGGCTTACGCCCTTATAGCCACTGAGAGACATCTCTGGCTTACCCTGTCCGAAATACTGGACAGGGGCAAGGTTGTGCTGCTGGACGCCCCACTCTCTCCTTCGGGCCTGTTCGGCGACACCGTTGATTCAGTAGTCGACAGGTTTTCAAATGTCCAAAAGACAATCTGCGGCATTCCAACAGTATCTCCCACGTCGCTCACCAGAGGTCAGTCTCAAAAGACTGATACCCTTAAGGGAGAATCTGGCAGCCTGGAGTGCTTTGCCAGATGTGTCCCTGTGGGTCCTGTGTACTGTAGAGTGAGGCTACACGATTCAGTTCGGGTTTTTCCCGCCCCGGTTCAACGGGCTCTCTCTCAATCTGGTGAGAAGCAAGCAGGCTCTGGTACTGGACGAAGAAGTAGATACTCTCCTGAAGAAGGAGGCCATCGAGGTGGTCCCTCCTTTAGACAGAGAGTTCTACAGCCAGTACTTCATAGTTCCCAAAAAGGATGGTGGGTTGCGTCCTATACTAGATCTACGTCAGCTGAACCGCTCTTTGATATGGCTCCGGTTCAGGGTACTGACCCTAAAGCTGGTTGTGTCTCAGATTAGATCTGAGGATTGGTTTGTCACAGAAGATCTAAAGGATGCGCTCTTTCAGTTACCCGTCCTCCCTTCTCACAGGAAGTTCCTGAGTTTTCCAATATCGGGTTTTTCCATTCGGCCTTGCCCTTCACAAAGTGTCTCAATGTGGCTCTGGCTCCCCTGAGACTTCAGGGCATCTGTATCCTCCATTATATTGACTATTGGTTGATATTAACTCAATCAGAGCAGTTAGTGGTTCGGCATCGAGATGTTGTTCTCGCTAACATAAAGGAGCTGGGGTTTCAGCTGAATACTGGGAAGAGTGTGCTTTCTCCGTCACAAAAAAAAAAATATCTCTGCGTCATTTGGGATTCGGTGACTATGCGCGCGCAGTTTTACCCTGCCCACATAGCGTCCATCCTCACGGCGGTCAGGAAGGTCAGAGAAGGTCAGTCACTCACTGTCAAGCAGTTCCAGAGACTGCTCGGGCTCATGGAAGCAGCGTCCAGTGTCATTCCACTTGTTGGTGTCACCTGTTGGTCTGCTTAGACAACACCTTAGTTGTCTTGTGTATATAAACGACCGGGGGGGGGGGGGGGTTCTGTGTTCGAGCCACTGTACAGGCTGGTGCACCAGATCTTCGTGTGGGCCCAGGGGAAGCTCCTCTCCTTCAGAGCAGCTAATATCCCGGGCCACTTGAATGAGGCAGCCCAAGCTCGGGGAGTGGCGGTTTTTGGAGATCTCGGCAAAAGCCCTACGGTTCTCCCTATGTCCACCAGCCCTGTTCGGACTGGATGCTGTGGCACAACCATGGCCAAGACTCCCTACCGGGAGTTTTGGAGAGAATTTGCTGGGACGGAGTCAGTTTCCTGTCTCCCAGTCTCCAGTTACCTCCACCGAGGTGGTACAGACCTTTTTCCAATCCAGAGCTCCCTGTACGAGAAGGCCATATGTTGCAAAATGGCATCTGTTCACTGCATGGTGCTCTCAGCACCGATTGGACCCAGTCCACTGCCTGGTTGGTTCAGTGCTGGAGCTCCTGCAGGAGCAGTTCGCAAAAGGGTTGGCTCTATCCACCATTAAGTATATATGCATCCGCCGTTTTGGTGTATCATGCCCCTGTGTCCGGGCATTCACTGTGCAGAGACCCATTCGTGAAGCGTTCTCTCTGCAGCACCCTGAGGTTTAGGCCTCCGTGTGTGTCCCGGAGTGCCTGGTTGGGACCAGGCCATAGTGTTGGAGTACAGACTGGTCAGTGTGGTGTTATTGGACTCTTGTTCCCAAAGCGTTCTGACACAGCTCGAGTTTCTGAAAGGGAACGTCTAGGTATGTAACCCTAGTTCCCTGAGGGAACGAGACACTGCATCTCTAGCTACACCTTCGGTGCCCCTTCAGTGCTTCCTTCACGGCTACAGACACTGAAGCAGTCTTCTCTCCAGGTGCGCTTTATACTTCCTGGCGTGCCGTCACCCCATCGGTGACAGCCTGTCTTCAAGTTTGACTGATTAGACTCATTACTCAGAGCATGGACAACACAGTCGCGTTCCGACGCAGCGGCTCGTTCATTCAGGGAACTAGGGTCGCATATGTAATCTGGAGACGATCTGCTGTAAAGTAAATGTTACCGGTTTCGTTTTTTCCCATTTGGATTAAATGTTTGTACCTGTAATACTGTGTAAATGATAAGGTTGAAGCATTTTGTAATAAAAATAAACACAAACAAATTTTTTTTGCTTTCAAAACAATCAGCGCTTTATCTTTTTTTTTTTTTTTTGGCAAAAAAACATTGGCAAAGTACTACTGTAATACTTGGGTGTGTTAGGAACCTTTAAGGACCAAAATGGCAATGCATAATGCTTTTAATGGTCTGAACAAATAGATAAAGAAGCCTTTCGATTTCTTTGGAGTTCTTTTAATGTTTTTTTTTACAGATTGATGTGTAAGTTCAATGTTTAAGACCTTCAAACAGTTGATGAAGTGCTGAAAAATGTTTTCCTGTTAGTCTGCGTTTTATGTGAAAGTACCTATACATATTTCCTTTTCTTTCTAAGTGGATACTCGAATAGTTGGATTTTATAGCTGATGATTTGATCCAGGATTGTTTGGTTTTGTATGAAGCTCGTCCTGGAATTGTTGTCATAGCAACTCTTCCGTAAGCTCAGACTTGCTTGGGATCAGGGTTATTTCATGAAAACAGGATTTTAATTAAGACCTTTATAAGCGGAGGCGATATAGCCTGTTGCAGACATGTCCTCTACATTTTTATGAGCGCTACCTGTTGTAAAATGTGCAAGAACAATACAGAGAGCCTTTCGTATTCAACACATAACGCGGAATGAGAATTAACTTTTGGAATAAAATCGCTTTTTTTTCCCAAAAGGGAATCAATCTCTCATTTTAAAAACTCGTCAAGCACAGTATAAGTAGTTAAACAACGTAGAATGTTCTTCACTGTAGAATTCTCATGGTTAAACACACTATACAAATAATTTCACATTCTAGTGGGTGCTGTGGTGTCTCTGACATTAAGAAAGTAATATGCCAAGAAATATTTAACAGAGAAAACAACAAAAAAAACCATAACACAGGGAGCATTTAATTTCTTTGTGAAATCTGCATAACATTTAAGCAGTAATTGTTCCTCTGCATTGGTAAAAAAGCTGTGTGCTCATTGGCCATTGTACCATCAACCAGCCAGTTCCAGTTCCAGTTGCTGATCACGGTCCATAGTATCGACATATATATCGCCTTTTCAACCAGCGCGTGAACATGCAATTATCTCAAACAACTAAATCGTGCTACACTAATCAAATCCGCACACGTTCAAGGAGCCTAAATAGATAGAACATAATTCCCACGATTAAAAGGTCTTGCAATTGTCAGTTGGTCTCTCATGCTGTTAGCAATGAAGAAGAACGGGTCCCTTGCCTTAACAAGTCTGGTGGTCTTGTTCTCAATCCACTGTTAGGACCCCTGAGTCTAAGATTCGCATACGTTGTCTAATTTGCTCCTCTGCATATTCCAAAGCATCAGTTGATTTTCAAAGTGAAGCAACTTAACAGTACCCGAAGCTAAAAAAAAAAGCTCCCCTATACCAAATTCTAACCAAATATTTTAATGCTTATTCTGATTTTTATATATTTTATATTGTATGTACAAAAATTCTGTAGAAGATTGGTAAATAGATTTTCCCCAGTCACTTTACCAAAGCAAAAGTAAAAAGTGTTTCTACAGGAGATCTCAGGAGTGCGTTTGTTTAATATGTGCTTATTTCCCGCACAATAATGTGGTGTTAAGACCATTGAAAGCTGCAAGTTTTTTTTTTTTCCCGCAGTGGCGTTCTCTTGATGATTTCATTCTGTTCAGTCTGATGGGTTGAAAAATTAATGCTTCTCAAGATCTGCCTTTTTTTTTTAAATCCTGCATATTTGCAGGAGAAATAAAACCCTGTGTTTACCTGAGTAATCTGCTTTACGACGTCGAAGGGAAAAATGAAACATTTTCTGTACTGATAGGTACAGTTTTGGAACTTTTAAAGATTTTCGAGATCGTCTTTTTAGTGTGTGTGTACATGAAACATGAAAATGTCGCTCTATGTTTTTTTTTTATGGACTGTAGCACCAGGGTTCTGGAGAAACGTCATCTCATTTCGCTGTGTACTGCCTCAGGTATATACGGTTGAAATGACAATAAACGCAACTTCACTTGACTCTTTCTCTCTCTCTCTTTAGCTCTCTCCAGAGCTCCTGTATTTATTTGATGGATTGAAAGATCACACTGTGACAGGGAAAATGCCAGCTCAGAAGCTTGCTGTCTGTTATTTTTCAACTCTGAGCATTTCTTTTGGCCTAACTAAAGCTATCTATGTATCAAATAAGTCACTCTGGGCATGATTCATCGTGGCCACACAGTGAAATGTCATATTTCCTTATTTGGCTAAGGCCGGCTGACAGGTAAGTTATGTAGCAGGCAGGCAGGGTATCATGCAGCGAAGACCCAGCAGCTTCACCTTCATGAAGCCTAATCTCCTCAGCAGGACCAGAAGCCTCCTGCCTGTCTTGGCACTGTATTGTTCACTGCTTTTCTACCGTTATTGTTTTGCTCCGTTCTCTGACTTCGGTTTAAAAATTCACGTCATACCATCAATCCGCAGTTCTGCCTCGGGTTTTTTTCTGGAACCGAACACCAACCCGGGGACACTGATTGACACGTGTCAGCACAAGCCGAGCAGAACTTGCATTTCAAGACCGTCGCCGCACTCTGTATTATACATCTGCTTCCCGATTCATCACTCGCTGAAACGCTGTTTATCGGCATTTTGCCTTCAGGATGTACATATCGAAATCTTTTGAAGGGCTGAAGTGCTTTTTGGTAGGATGAGGACTGAATGCTGAAGCAGCGAGCACAATCTTGGCGAATAGATGGCAGGCCAGATTGCTTCTTCATCCCATGTGTTTATAAATAGAGGCCTCAGTTGTTTTTTGTACTGCTTCAATTTTCCTTTAATATTTGTGCATTTTCAAAAAGATGGCACCGAGTTGCAAGATTGTACTAGCTCAATCGTTTGCTATTGCATTATTGCTATTTCATTTTTAATGATTTCAGCAATAAAAAAATGTGTATATAGATGAAAAAAAAGGAAAACCGACTGATAATAAAAAGAGTGCAATCTAGAGAAAATAGCTCAATTCATGCTAGCCATAAATAAATAAATAAACATGAATTAATAGCTCCAGTTTAGTCATTGCATCCACCCAGTTCCCCTATCTCCCACCAAGCAGAAGCCGACGACTAACAGGCAGGACCAATTCCTGTATAGCCTCTTTGACTCCTAGCCAAAGATGGTCATGGCATTGTCTCAGTCCCACAATAGGGTAAGATTTTCACTGTTGCACTCTTTGAATAATTTGTTAGATGTTTAAACGATGCATATAGCAATGAAATCACTGTAGCCAATGTTGTTATTCAGCTACATTGACATGCTGCTTATCGCTGAGAGGAAGCTTAGCTTCTCACCTACGTCAATAAAGAGTTATGCGTTCTATTGCTTAGTGAATCAGCTCATAGCTCTTTTTTATTTTTAAGAAACCCCAGGCATCCTGCTTAGCCATATTATCTTATTAGAATAAAAAAAGTTATTTAAGCTCATTAAAGCAGGGATTCTGTCTTCAGGTTGAAGAGCATTTCAGCTTTCCTTTACTATCACTATCATATTACTCTGCATCTTTGTTTATGAGATAATTGCTGAACATCAATCTACTGTACTATACTGTTCTATACTACACTATACTGTTCTATACTAGCTTTGTGTTGTGTTGTAGTTCTAGGTTGTTTAGTGTAGCACCAGGGTTCTGGAGGAACATTGTCTCGTTTTTACTGTGTACTGGGTACCACTGTGTCTAGTAGAAATGACAATAAAAGCCTCTTGACTTGTCTATACCATTAAGCACTACAATAAGCTATACAATACTATACAAACAATACAATACTATACTACAATATATTGTACTATACTACACTATACTATTCTATACTATTCTATACCATACAACACTACTGTATTTTGGTTAGGCTGCATCAAGGATCGGCTCTGAGCCCATTCCTGTTTGCAGTGGTGATGGACAGGATGACGGACGAGGTGAGACACGAGTCTCAGTGTACTATTATGTTTGCGAATGATATTGTGATTCGTGGTAAGAGTAGAGATCAGGTTGAGAAGAGCCTGGAGAGGTGGAGGTATGCGCTGGAGAGAAGAGAAATGAAAGTCTACGAAGTTTATTTGATAAATTTGTCCTTCATATATTTTCCAGGTGTGTATACCGTACCATACCATACCACACCCTACCCTATCTTGAATATTTTTTTTTAAATCCTTGTATGTGAAATTGTCTTATATAAATAAACCTCCATTACCTTGCTTTATCATGTAAGCTTGCTGTACTAAAAATTAGTTACATGTGTTTTTTCCTTCCTGGATACACCACCTCTTACTTTAGTAACTGCACCAACCCTATCAGGTAATGATGCCACCGGTGTCTTGTAATAGTCCCTGTCAATTTTTCGCCCACTCTTTCACTGACTAGCTGTGTATTTCAGCCGGATTTGTGAGTGTCTATTTTGGTGTTTCACCCCGCTGTTCCAGAATGTTCATTGGTTCTGGGATCGGTTGATTTTTTTTTTTACATTTAGGACATTCGAGGTATCAAAGTAATGCTCCAAGGTACATATGACTTTGATCTTATTCAACATGTTAATGTCCATTATTAGATTATGTCACTTAGTAGAACTATAAAGCCTCAACCTTTTGTGACACTGGTTCATCATGTACTAGTTTTAAATCAGACAATTTCAGCATCTCCTCTGATGTTTCTAAGATGACTAAAAGCAGGTCAGGGTATCACACCCTGCATTTGACACTCTCTTGTTTGGATCTTATTTACAAGCATGGTTTCATCATACGTCATGTGCTTTCAGTTGGAGGGTGTGTGTATGAGAGAGAGAGAGAGAGAGAGAGAGAGAGAGAGAGAGAGAGAGAGAGAGAGAGAGAGAGAGAGAGAGAGAGAGAGAGAGAGAGAGAGAGAGAGAGAGAGAGAGAGAGAGAGAGAGAGAGATATCCTGGCAGCCGGGCTGAGTAATGGTCCCTAGAGTTCAGATATTGACCAGAGGCATGTTTTGTGATGGACCACCACTACTTATTCTATCAGCATCATATGTCTTCCAGTAGCTTGCCTCGGTCGTTCCTTTGTACTATTCATGTCAGAGCTTTTTAAAACAAGGTGTGAAAAATTTGTGTCTGAAAGTAAACACCTTCAGTGACTGAAATGTCATAGCATTTATTTCAAAATTGGATATCATTCAAGCTTTGATATATTTTCTTAGTTAAAATAGACTATAATTACAATATATACATTTATTTATTTACTGTATTTAGTTGATTTATACAGTGTTTGTACCCATTTTAATGAGATATCAGTGGAGAATGGTTAGACTGGGTTGAGCTGACAGAAAGGCTACAGTAACTTAGATAATCACTCACAATGCACAGTAACCTCTGTATTGTGGTGAATCTCAGGCTGAACATGGCAGGAAGTAAGAGTACAATGGTTGAGCATTGGACTGGATCAGAAGGTTGTGAATTCAAATCCCAGCTCTACCAAGCTCTCTGTTGGGCCCTTGAGCAAAGTTTTTAACCCTCCACTACTCAGTTATATTAATAATACCATTGTAAGTCACTCTGGATAAGGGTGTCTGCCAAATGGTGGCGCTAGTGTGGTGAATAATGGTGGTACATTTTTGGGCTCAGTCTTTACTTAAACTTTACAGACTATTTGTAGAATTTATTGTGATCTGGTGAATCCCTTCATTACCCTCTTTTAATAGCTATTTCCAGCATGACAGTGCACCATGTAACAAAGTAAAGGTCATCTCAAACTGGCTTCATACACATGCCAATGAGTTCAATGTCCTTCATTGGCCTTCCCAGTCACTGGATCCAATTCTAATAGAGCACCATTGAGATTTACAGCATGAAAAGAAAAAAAAAAGTGAACTGTGTTGCAATCATGCTCAACGTTTCATCATTATTCTTTTCAGTGGTCTATTCAACTACTTGTCTCTTGCTTGTTATGGTGTATTTTTCTTCTAAATAGTGAAGTTTTGTGGTTATTGATTAGTACATGGGTGTCTTATGCTTCTGCTGCCCACAGTGTCACAAGTGCTGCAATGGGAGTTTGTCTTCTCAGCTCCAGGGGTCCAATCTAAAAGCCACTTTACTGATTATGTGGTCAGTGATGTGAAAAGTGGTAGTGGTTTTAATCAAGAGGAAATCTTTTTGCTCAATTTTAATAAGGCACCCAGGATAGCGGGTATCTCTCTTCACGGTTAGTGATGGGTGTTCGACATTGTCAAAGACACAATGGTGAAATATTGAGCATTTACCACATGACCGATGAATATAACCCGTAGCTGTTGGTTTTAAATTCTTTCTAAATCAGACCCTATTTTAAAAAAGGCTGTTGCTCTCTGGTGAAACTAAGTGACAAAGACTAGAAATTTGATGCTTTGCACCACTTTAATGTACACTATATTTCCAAAAGTATTGGGTCACCTGGTCATAAGTACGGTATGTGATTTTTGAGCATTGCATCCCACATTTAGTCCTAGTTCACTTTTATAATTCTTTCCACTCTCCTGGGAAGATGTTCCCCTAGATTTTGAAGCGTGTTTGTGGATATTTGTGTTCATCAGCCACAAGGGTGTTACAAAAGGGCAGGTACTGATGTAGGTGAGGAGACCTGGGGTGCGGTCAGCATTTCAGTTCATCCTAAAGGTGTTCAGGAGGGATGAGATCAGAGCTAAAGACGTCCTGTACAATCTGCCAACATTTGGCAGATGCCCTGATTCAGAGTGGATTTCAGTACTTGACTTTACTGTACATCTCAGTATACAACTGAGTAGTTGAGGATTAAGAGCCTTGCTCAAGGGCCCAGCATTGACAGCTTGGTGGTGCTGGGATTTGAACACAGAACCTTTCGATCAGATGTACAAAATCTTAACCACTAGTCTAATTAAATTACATAAAATTGGCATTGCAATGAATATATAAATGTGTAGTAACTCCATTTATATAAGTTAAAGCCGGTCAGTTGGGGTTTTCATTAGATGAGGATGGGTTCCCTTTTGAGTCTGGTTCCTCTCAAGGTTTCTTCCTCATAACATCTAAGGAAGTTTTTCCTTGCCAAAGTCGCCATGGCTGCTCATCAGGGATAAATGCTCACCATTCACCTTGACTGTTGATTTCTGTAAAGCTGCTTTGAGACAATGTCTGCGCTATAGAAATAAACTTGACTTGACTTGTTTACATGAGTTTTCTCAGGTGTAAATTTGCACACGCTTAAAAGCTTTTCAAGAAATCACGGGATTTTTGTGAACACATTTTCTTTCTCATGTGAATATGATTAAACGTAAAAATACACGGGTGTTTTGCTAACTTAGCAGCCTGCTCAATATCAATTTGTTACGGCTAATCATGCTAATGATATGCTTGTCTTGTTTTGCCTACCACAAATAATAATAAAACATTTTGTCTATTCTACCACAGATAATATTTTGCTTTGTGTTAAAATGCCACCATGCTAATTAGCTATCGTCTTGCAAGCGACCGAGATTGTTAGCACGTATTCCTGGATTATTTCTTAGAAAGTTTCCCTACAGTCCATACATCTATGCTTCTAATCAGCTGCACAGTTTGTGCATTTCGGGTTTTTATCCTGTTTTTTTCCGAACTACTGCGTCTCATTTGCTCCCATTTAACCAAAGCGGATCAACGTCAGGCCTTTCACGCTAACCTTCACCCTGGCTTTTGTTCCGTCTTTTGTCACAACTGGCTCGTTGGAGTGGAAACATGCTGTACCTCACTCATGCACGGCCGTTGCACACTCTGAGGTGTCAGCGCAGCAGGGACGGAGCTCAGCTCCAAATTACCCCGCCTGTGAGTTGAACAGGTCTTAGGCGGATTTTAATTCGGCAGTGCAGATGGACATGGAGCGAGTGAGAGCAGTGTCCTGTTGTGCATGCTGTTTTTATTGATGCCAGGCATGAAAGGGAAGAGTGACATTTAACAGTGAGAAAAGGGTGGGGATATGGAGCGGTCGCAATTCCAAAAAGCACAGCGAACAGAACGCTGTGAGAAACAGGGTCTAATGCTGGATGTAAGCAATTTATTGAACATTTTCTTTGCTCCACAAATTCCTACATTATATCCTGCTGTAATGAGTATAAGTATTCATTTTATTTAGTTCAAGGAATCAAAAATCTACAAACAAGTCACCTGAGCCAGACAGCAAATACACTGATCATTTATTATATATTTTTTTATGCAATTCTTTAAAAACAGCTGAAATGAAGTCGTCTATATCTTCGGATACAGCTAAGGTAAGCGAAGTACATTCTAAAACAGGATTCGCAAACACATTCGCAAATTGCCAGGGGCAATTTAGTGTTAGCCACCTATTGGCATGTCTTTGGGAGAAGTAACACAAACAAGTCTTCATCCATCCAACATAATCAAAGATCTCTGTTAAAACATTAAATATTCATCGTCTCTGTGTACCAACACCATATTCCTGGGTCCAGGGTGTATTGTCCCAGGAACTGCTTACTGCTGAGGTATAAAGAGAGATACAGAGAGCACTAACTCCAAAAAGAGGCAGGATTGGAGGTATAAATTCCTAGAAGAAATTTATCGTGTTCAGTAATGGTGAAATCAGGCTCTGCTATGACTATTGTAAATATTGACAAATGTGCTACACATGGTTGTGTCTTCTTTTGTGTAAATCTCTTCTGGCTTCGATTTAAGTCCGTAAGTGATCCCGAGTAATCCGAGTAATATGTTCAACAGATTCAGTGTAAAAGTGTGAGCCGGCACCGATAACGAAGCCACCGCTACGGATGACCCAGTCACTCCTGATGAAGTGGCATGTCATTCTGAAAGTAATTGCCTTAATTAGCTATTGAGCAGGTTTTCGGGGTTAATAGGACAACAGGTTGTCTGGCGAGTGTGATTCACTGTTTAACGGTTTCACTTTCATACTCCACCCTCGGCGCTTGAAATAATTTGATTAACACTATGGGACGAGAATTCTTCTCGGTTGTTATAACAAAATCAATTTCACGCCCGGACGAGCTATCTGTTTGCTGTTTGCGTCGAGCGAGTGAGACTCCTCGCTCGTCAATTGGCAAGAAAAAAAAAAAAAGAAGCGGAGGGCGCACC
Organism: Silurus aristotelis; assembly: GCF_946808225.1. NCBI lineage: Eukaryota > Metazoa > Chordata > Actinopteri > Siluriformes > Siluridae > Silurus > Silurus aristotelis. The sequence continues at coordinate 34,312,994 of NC_139576.1, read as the reverse complement.
TCTGTTTCGTGTAATGTAATGCTCTCATTTACCTCGATGACTAGCATATGTGCAGCGTATTAGACTGACCTCTTAGCCGTGTAACAGGAAGGCTCTGGAGAAAATATCTGACCTGATAAAAGCTAGAGACAGATAATCGTGAGTTGGGAAGAACAGAGCGGTTTTAGTGAAAAATTTGCTAGGTGAGCCAGGTGAAGTGGAAGATCCTTGCACTGATGAGATTCAAAACAAGATTTGTTCAAGTCTTTTCTGAGGCTTAGTTTGAGGTAGTGCTAAAATCAGAGGTTAGGTAAACAATCCTGACAGAAAGGGCAGTCGGATTGTTTGCTCCGCATTCGGGCGCAGACAATTGAGGCAAATTATTTGCATGGATCCAAATTGAAAAGCTAATAAGAGTTATAATAGGATTGTGAACTATTTGTAATGTAATATGCTTGCTTTGGCAACTGTGTCGTTTATTTGTGATTTTATTTATTTTTTTTAAGCCTGTGAAATGAACTGATCATTTTGCTAAACTGGTGGTAACTACATGTAATCTTTTTATAAACTGGATCATTTGTGTGGCTGGAAGGATCTCTTTTTATTAAATATTTCTAGATAAATTAATGTTTGTTGAAGGCTTTGTCTAAGATTTATATTCAATTTCATATTTTTTTTCCATTTGGATATTATCTAGTGGATGTATAGTTAGCTTTGGATGTATAAATAAATGCTACCACTACTACTAATAATAGATACTAAAATATACTGAGGTATGGTACTTTATTTGTCAGGCACAAACCTGCTGTTCACAAGCAGTGACTTAAAGCACTTCCTCTATGAGCTAGACAATTATTGCTACACTTTTTCCTTTGCCCATCTCCCTCCATTAATTCAGGTTTAACCATGTGTGACTGGCTGCACTTAAAGGGATCCATAAAAAGTCCATTTCCTTTAGGTCAGATTACAACCAATGTTCATCCCAGACCTCATCCTGGAATGAAACATGATCTAACTAGGTGCACTCAAAGCCATTGGCTAGACAGCATTAAGACACTGGAGATCAGCTGTAATACAGCAAGATAAGAGAGATGTGTTAATGGTCATTGTAAATCGAGAACATCTCAATGTCCGACTATTTCCGTCTTATTCTCTCCACGTTGTGAACTGATGTAGTGGGTTGCTAATGAATTTTGGAGCTGTTGCTCAGACACAGAATGCCTCTGAGTGTGATGTTCTTTTTGACTGTTTTCATTTCTTTTAGACACAGGTCTTAGCTATCTGTTGATGTGTAACACAAATATTCCGTCTGATCGGTATTGCTTAAAGTACAGTAAGAGAAGGGCTCGATGCTTGTCTCAGCTAGCATGCAAATAGGCCCAGTTTTGAGAGCTTGCCAATGATGAGATGAAATAAAGACTTGTTCATCCAAATTTCTTGGCTTTCATCTGTTACGTAGCACAGGAAATCTGTTCTTTCAGGACCAGCAATCACCTAATTGTAGCCCCAGGCTCTTTAAATCAGAGGAATAACAGATTTTAGTTTGACACACTAGCCAGAACGCTAGCTTAAGGGCCCGGTAAACACTGTGGAATCCATCTGGGTGTCCATCTGTTTTGATGGGTAAAGCGCAGCATGTTAATTTAGTGCACATAACTCTAAAACCTGCAACATAAAGACTACATTTACAGACAAATAGATTTCAATCCCCCTGGTCTAACATTTAACATTTATTTTACTTCCAGACATGGTTTTTTAAGTGTACTAAGAGCAGTAGCATCTTGAAATCCTAACAGCAGCTCTGTAGAAAACCTAGGGTTTAAATTTTTTACCCTCTGGCCACTAGAGCAAAAGCTTAAACACTATCTTACCACTATTCCAATGACTGATATCACCTGTGCCAATTGTTGGCCTATAAATTTTTTTTCTCTTTACTCATTCCTTTTCTTTTGTACTCTCATTGAGCTACACTTTGACCTGTTATTTGTTGTGTTGATCGCAAGAAGCGAAGCCCAGGTCAGAGGATCCTGTCAGTAATCAACCATTGTTCAGCTCCAGTGGTTTCATTATCACACTGAATTAGTGCATTGTCTTGAGACAAGAATTCAGTGTAATTGTTGCAGCTTTGTGCTGGTAATGCTGATTTTCGAATACACACAATGAGGAGACCTGCCATGGCATGTTTTTCTTTCCTTCTCCAAGAATAAGAGAGTACAGATGCATCTCCAATGACAGTTTATAGCCCAGTACTTAGCTGACGGTAAAAACATAGATAATCATTCTGCCATTGTAGAAAAACTAGTGCAAGCATATGTCGTGGTTTAAATTGACGTTTGGCCAATGTTGTAATCCAGAGCAATATACATTTTTAATCTAATTCATACAACTGATTGGGTTAAGGCGAGAAGTGGTAGCTTTCTAGCTTTGGATCTAAAGTCCAGTACATTAACCACTAATCTACCAATTCACCAGTACTGATACCAGCACTGAGCTGTGAAAGCTGTCTGAAAAATACCATTTACAGCATATGAAAGGTGCCCTTGTGCAGAACAACTGAGAACTCTCTAATTTATACACTATCTCCTTTTTTTTTACAACTGAGCAGTAGAAGGTTAAGGGCTTTAATCAAGGCTTCGGCAGTGGCAGCTTGGTGGTGCTGGGATTTAAACTCGCAACCCCCCAATCATAATTCCAGTGTTGAAGGTCTTATCTGGTCAGCTACCACTTCCCCCACATAGTCCAGTAGATATGGTGTGATTGTCTGGGTGTTTTTCATGAATGTTTTTCAATCGTTGCTTAATCGTGAAACTTGTGCTTGTAGAAACAGTGAGAAAAACTGAGATTGACAGAGTATTTTTTCATCCATTTTGAGATGTCTCTGGATCATAGTAGGGAAACTTTGCCCGTTTGGAGTAATGTGGTAGATCCAGAGGACAGGAAGTGAACTGACTAGGCTAGTATTTACTGTGTATACTGGCGGCTGCTAGCAAAGAAGATAAAGCACTGTGCTAATCAGAAGATAAAGAAAAATTGTCCAAACCAAAAGCACTATAACTACATGGCAACACATAAATAAATGCTTTAAAAATAACATGCCCTCTTGACAAGTGCATGCTCTAATGTGATGTAATGTACATTCGTTCATTCATTTAATTTCAGTGGCTGAGCTTTATCCTGCTCAGAGCCATGGAGTCCAACCCTGGGAACAATAGATATGAGTAAGGAATACATCTTTTATAGAAGAGCAGTTTATTGCAGGGCTCATACATACACTCCTGGGAAAAATAAAAATGGGCCAATCCCAAATTGGCAAAATATGACGCTTTTAATGGTCTTAACAACAAATCAGTGGTCAAGGCTTTTCCTTTTGCTCTATTAAAATGTTGTGGGTACATCAAACAAATGAATTATTATCATGATTTGAGCTTTTTTGTGTAAAGACTATAGAGGTGAATCTCCATGTTTTTTTTTTTAGCTTTTTCCAAAAATATAATAATTACTGCAGTCAAAAAATAAACATGCAAATAAAGTCTCAGAAGTGCTTTGTATTATTCTTGCTGGTTTTCTCGCCAGTTGTTGTTTGTTATGCCAATTAAAAGCTAATATGTTTTGGATTTGGTTTAATTTGTTTGCACAGAAGTTGAAATCTAGGGGCAATTTACCATAGTCAATCCAGATGCATGCATGTATTTGGGAATTGGGATAAAACTGGAGAACTTGAATAAAACATATGGACATAACCCAATAGTCCAAGCTCGAGATTGGCTGAGAGTCTACCAGCTGGAATACCTAATAATGTCTAAGAGAAACAAATGAAGCAATTACAATCCTTGACTAAAAATATTTCCTTTTTTTCAGTCTTTAAAGAGAGTCAGCAATCATTGGCCATGGTTTCTATGGGTGTTGGTTGAGAGAATAAAAAACTTCGCTGACTGCTTCATCAGCAGCATTGTGAGTCAGCTTTTGCACTGGGCAACTAAAAAATTGCCTAGACACATAATCTGCTTATCCCAGGTGCTTGGGTAGTGATTTGTCTACCCCTGCTGTGTGTAGTCAACTAGGGGGCATTTTTCTTTTCAAATGATGAAATAAATGTCCAGTTTTTAGATTTGCCAGCACTGGATAGCAACTTTATGCATTTTAAGTAAAGCTTACCATCTTTCCATAGCTTAGTTCTATGCAATTGATGGTAGCAAATAGGCATGGAAATTGAGCCTGAATAGCTGGGCTGTATTGTTGTTATGCCAACCTTATACCCTGCCTGTGGTTATTTTGGTGTAAGTTCAATTGTAGAGTAGAAATGAAACTTTATTGTATTTAAAATCCCCAAGATCCTTTTATTGCCCAGCACTACTTTCAGCCTCCCACCGCTTTACTGTAAATTTGAATTGTCTCAGTAGTAAGTCATTTTGGATCAAACATAAGTCAAAGGGATAAATATAAATATCTCAGCAGTCATAGATGTGGGTGGTAGTTGAAGGTTGAGAAGGCATGTGGAAGTGGAGAGCAATTTGTTTATATGGTTGCTAATCTTGTTCTGATATATCTTATTTTAACAATTATAATATGATAGGAAAACGAAAAGATGGATGCGGTATTAATTCAGCTCTCTAGGGTCGTTTGACTCACACCATTTTCTCTCAGCTGTCCTGAGCTTCAGTCTAAAAGCATTAGAAAGCCAGCTATCTATTGATTTTTGGAGCTGTTCTGGGTCATATTCATTTTGGTGGGCCAGGCCTAGTCATTTCTGCGGTTTATTCTTTTGTCTACACCGTGAGCTATCGATCGCGTTCAGGCTTGAGATGCTTCAGCTCAGCTGGATAGGATTTCCAACTTGCCCAGGATGTGCGAAATCTTTTATTAATTTTTTTTTCTTTCTAGGGCATGCAGTTACGGGACCTCATGAATCAGTTCAGAGTCGTATTTCATATTTATTACAGGACCACTAAAAGTGGAATCTGATACCTCTCATTTAGAGCTACTTCCCTGATGATCTTTAGTCGTCTCCGTATTTACTGGAATCAGTGTTGCATAGAGAGAGAACAGGCACTGAGAATGAGGAAATTCTTCCATGACTTGTCATGTCGTCATGAGAGTGGAGGCTGTTAGCTATGGGATGGATTTGTTTAATGAGATAAGGAGGAACCGGTGCAGAATAGGAAAGTGTCCTAGTGGGCTTTCGGCACACACTCACTGCTCATAAGGCTCAGGCTGTCACACTGTGGCGGGGGATCGAAATCAGAACAGACACCACATACAGAAGCATTAGTGCCATGCGTCATGCTCTCATTTGGCAAGTGACACTTTATCCTGGTTTACGTGATCTGTGTGGGTGGTGTAGAGGTACATACAGTATGTATGTATGTATGTAATGTATGTATTTATTAGGGCATGTATGTAGTGCATTAGTGTCAGGTTATATGGGTCTTATATTTGTGTTGTATACTGCATGTGTCACTCTCATAGTCTGTGTGTGGGTTTGTGTATAGTACACGAGTATATTCGTGAATGTTCTGTGTGTGCTCGTGTGTATTCCACCATACTCTAGCTCTCTGATAAAGATCTGTCAGCTCTTCAGAATGTAGCAGAAATATCAGCAGCACAGTGCAGCTGTACTTTGCAGTGAGGTGCCCAGGGCCACTACCCCAGTGCTCTCTCAGCAAACACACCAGCAAACATATTCTAAAAATATATCTTTTATTTTTATTTTTTAAGAATAGTTGTAACTATTTAAATCATGTGTTGTCCTATTCAGGGGTAGAAAAATCTAGAAGTACAGTATGAATCATTTCTGTGATAAGAATAAAACAGGTTTTCATTAAATTGCGCTTTGGGAACCCCCCCGCTCTGAATCACGTGTATAATCAGTCCAATGGAAAGCGCAGCATCACCGGCAGGGTGATGTCACGACCAGGAAGCTTAAAAGCACATGGAGTAAAACCAGCGGCATTTTTAGGGCTGGAGCACAGACATGGTGTGAAGACGGCCTGCTGCCTGACCAGCTGAGGCATAGGCTTTGCCCACCAGCATTGAGATGGTTCTAAGGGGCTTGGTGGGCAGCGCTGGGGCTTTGAGGGACGACGCATCGCCTAAGGAGAGATAACTAGCCAGCGTCACTTCGGTCTGGGGCATCACCCCATAGCCACACTGTCTCAGTCCGACTATATTCAAATATAGTGACACCCTGAGATTGTAAGGGCGGGAAGACTAAGGCCTAGCCCACGACCTGGACACATCAGTGCGGAGGCAGTGACGTGGGTTGCAGGAAGCGCTAGGTGGACGAGCCTTCTGCTGATTCGCTGGCCAATCGATTTTGAGCTTGGCGACGGCACGGGTCACTACGTTTAAGAGTTTTTCGAAGAGGACTGCCTGAGGGGTAGTTTTAGGGGGCTCGGAGACCTCCATTTCCACCTCAAAGGAAGAGAGCTGATCACTCTCTTCGATAAAGGGAAGAAACCGCTGAGAGGCGTGCTTCTAAACCTTGCGATCGGGCGCTGGACCGGGCAAGTGAGGGGGCAAAAGGGACTAGCCTGTCTCAATGTCCTCTGCGAGGTCCACTTGTGAGGCCCAGGTCACTGAACTTCACTTTGCATCGGCTTAAATGGGGCCAGAACCAAGAGGAGCAGGAACTCCTCAAAGAGTGTTCTCTGGGAGCAGAGCGTTTGCATTGTCATGCGAGCACAATCTTGGCATTCGGTGCCTTCGAGAACTGACCTAGCATGCTACGCTCCCAAAGTTTGTGCATATCTCCCCTCGTGATAGGAGGAAGCAGGGACGAAAGCAGTGATTTGTCTTTTTGGTCGCTTTCATCCTGTAAAGAAAAAACCTTTCCTTACCTTCCTGGACAAATACTCACAGAGCACTTCCTGAACAACAGAAGCTGGCACTGGTTTCATTCATTCATTCATTTTCTCCCGCTTATCCGTAATTCGGGTCACGGGGGCAGCAGTCTAAGCAGGTCCCCGCCTTCGACTGCTGCCCAATTCCTTACAGCACCGTCCTTTACGGTCCCTCCTGCAGGTGGTGAGCCCACAGGAAGTGGTTTCACTTCATGTGCTTTTTTTTATCTTCCTGGTCATGACATCACCCCGACAGTGACTCTGCGCTTTCCATTAGACTGATTATACACATGATTCATAGCATAGACAATGCGGAGGCGTTTCTAAAGCAGCTTGAGTTCCAGAAGGGGAATTATGCTTACACACATGTTTATGGTTTGATTTTAACTCTGGTATCCTCTAGCATTTTGGATGCCCACTATCATTGATGACTGAATGGTGAATCTGCTGACCTTGATCGGATTCACCCTGGTCATAAACCCTGGATTTAATCCCACCACATATTCATCTGTCCACAAGGACATGCAAGATGAGCTTTTTCTTATTCCTTTTTAGTATCTAAATTCAAATCTGCCTTATTCAGAGATACTCTTTTCGAAGCATGTGTTCAGAAAAAGTGTCTCTGACTGAATTTGGCGTGTTTGACTGCTTTGTCTTAATTCAAAGTCATAAATAAGCTAAGAAGATGCCCCAGTCTCTGCTAAGGTGCTATAGTTTGCTATGATGGCTGAGACATATAATCCTCAGCCTGGTGATTCAGAGGAGGGTCTGGAGGGTAGAAAGTGGTGAGCAGCTTTGACTGTTTGCTGGGCTTGTTTGCTGAGCTTGTCTTTGTGCTTTTCAGTTCTGATTTAGCTGTTTAATCCGGATCTGGACATTCACAACAAGCAAGCTGTTAAGGTTAAAGGGCTTGGGACAGATTTGAAAATGATTTGTGATTCAAATTTGCCAGGTGAGAATAATGTGTTGATATAGGCAGCTTGGAAAGGGGGTGTCCTTGTCAGATTCAGCATTTTGAGGTAATCACTGCCAAGCACTGAGCACAAATTTGGTGGCAATAATCGGCTTGCAAAAGATTGATGTTTGGAGGGAAAACCAGCTTCGAGAAAAGAGCTGTGAAGAATTGAGTTTCGGGGTAACCCCAACTGCCATTTGCCTAGTTGGTGACAAATGGGAAATACTTAAGAGTAATTGCAGAGTGGCAATCTTGACGCCTCTTTTTGAGAGAGATCCATAATAGATCTTAAATCAAACTCTATATGTGTATGTACTGTTGTACACTGTAGTGAGCTTGCTAGCTTTGGCGCAAACCAGGTGATATGGCATGAACTTTCTTTCGGCTTCTTCCATTAGGGGTCGCCAAAGCGGATCATCCGTATTCATGATCCGCATGTTTGATTTGGCACATGTTTTTATGCTGGATGCCCTTCCTAAAGTAACCCTCCCCATTTATCCGGGCTTGGGACCGGCACTAAGAGTGCACTGGCTTGTGCAACCGTAATGGCTGGGGTTGGTTCCCTGACCGGGGATCAAACCCGGGCCACAGCCGTAAGAGCGCCACATCCTAATCACTAGACCACCAGGGAACCACCAGATGATATGGCAGGATTCTGCAAAATGCTGTGGTGGCCAAGCTGGTTAAATGTGCCCTACATTTTGGTGTCACCAGCAAAGCACCCCATCCCAACACACCTCCTCATCTTTGCTTCACAGTGGGAACCACATATTTAGGAACCATTTGTTTACCCTCTTTAAGACTAACAAAGGCACTGCTGTCAGAAGTAAAACATAAAAATTTCAGACTAAGCAGACAAAGGACAGTTCTTTTTATGTCCATTCCTTGTCTTTCTTGCCCCAAGCAAGTCTCTTATACTTGTTGTTCTTCCAAAGTAATGGTTTCACACATGGTACATTCTCACTTTCTGCTATGTTAGTAATACACACAACACAGAAAATGCTAATTTCTTAATTGTTAACACAGCTATCACAATTACAACATGTGGGAAAAGACAAAGAACAAGAAATGTTGCAGTTGTTAAGGATTTCATTATTTACTGCTGGTTCTAGACATCTTTCAGGATGGTGTTCTTCCCACAACAGACTTCTTTCCTGAATCCAGCTGAAGAAGTTATTCCCCTCTTGGAGATGGAAAGTACATGTATATGATCACAAGCCTTACAAACAAAAATATCTTGTTCAAGCAATAGAGGAGACCTGTGGAGATATCTTGCAGCAGAAGCTGTTCAAATATGAATTCAAATTTCACAGCATTTTTTTGGCTCCTGAGAATATTTGCTGCAATGTAGATAAATTGATAGTGATGGTAAGAGGTGTGATCAATAAATTTCTGTGATTGCACGCCAGGGGCATGACCCCCCACGCCTGCCTCAATGTCCAGAATCTAGTGTGGGCATCCAAATCATTGTGAAGGGGCCTTTTGGGTGGTGGTTGTGGTGGGGGGTTATGTTAAGAGATGATTTTATATATTTAGCGGATGGTGCGTCAGTAATAATGGTCCACAGGGAAACGCAATGCTCTAAATGGACAAAACAAAGCAAATTATTTTCCTCGATCCATTTTTGTATTCAAATTACGATTCTTAGGAATCGTTTCAACCCTATTCTCCAGGTCTTTCTTGTTAATGGTTCCTCGTCACAATTTGCTTGTGTTTGCACATGTCATTTCTTCATTACTTTCCCATTTCTGGTTCTTGTCTTCAGGTGTTCACGGGTCTTTCCACTTCCGGGTTTAATATATACCCCTTTTGTTTTCATATTACATCTGAAAATCATTTCCTTCCTTCATTATTTGAGCCTCTTGTTTCTCCCTTGTCTTGCCCTGTTCACGTTTTGTCTCTATTCCGTTTATATTTTTTAGATTAAATGTTTTATATTTAATAAAACTTTTACTCACTTGCATCTGTCTGCATCATTATAGAGGAAGGTGTCAAATCAAGTGAGAAGACCTGAAATAGCTATTCTTAAATCAGTGTTTTTTTTAAGTCAGCATGCTGTGGGTGCACGGATGCTGTAGTTTTGATCGTCTACGTCATACTAACTATCACTTTCTAATCTCAAAAATGTGTACGAACTAAATGTTAGTAGAAATGAATGCTGTCACAGGATCATGCAAGCTCAAGGAAACATGAACTGAATCAGATCAAAATGTCTTTTGGACTTTAGACTTATTCAGCATATCAGCTTTCTTGCCACAATATTTGGCTTGATCTTTAAAACAGCATTATCATGACTCCCTTATCTCCATTTCTCTTCAAAGGCTGAAGAAAGTTTAAACCTGTCATATAAAATCAAGGGTAGTTCAGATTTTTTTTTGCTGGTGTAGGAGGGAAAAAGCAGAGTGTGGTAATCCTGTTTGTGCAAAGTCGAATGAAAAAGATCATTCAACTGCATTCTCAGTAATCTCCTAAAAACAAGACGATAATGTGGCAAAGCCTCAATAATTTTATCTATGATCTTCCACAGAGTGGTATTAGGAGACATCAAAGCCCCAACACTAGTTCTTGGCTAACAAATGAATAAACAGATGAGCCGTATTAATTTTTAATATGGGGCAGAGTGTAGAAGGAGTTAAAAGGTTTTGTGCAGATCAGAAAGATTTTGGCTCAGAGACCTGGCCCTAAACCCTAAACACTGAGCCTTGACTTTCTTGATTTTCTCAAACATTTGTCTACTTATTTAAGTCTGTCTCTTGTAAAGATACTACTTGTCTACGACATCCTCATGGTGAGCTCCGAGCAGTTTTATTTTTCATCTTTGATTAATGCGTTGATTTCGTTCATGTAATTTTGCATACATTTGTACTGTATGCATACATTGCATATAGAATACTATTGAAGCCAAGAAGTATCATAACATAATCAGTTTGTGCACGAGACAGCAAGTTGAATGTGTCATACATATAATCATTATCACCATTACATCAATATATCTCCATTACACTCGCTTTCAGTGTTGGGCAGTAATGCATTACTGTAACGCAGTTACTTTTGACAGTAACTAATACTGTAACGCGTTACTTTTTTAAATAAAGTAACTCTGTTACCGTTACCGTATTTTGCGTTACCCTTTACTTTTATAAAATGAATTGATTTCGGCTGAAGTGTAGCCTACAGTCTAACCTGTTTACAGCAGGACGCATTGTAGGATTGGTGGATGAACCACTGTAAACAGGAAGAAGACGCACTGTGGGCGTGTCTCCGTTTATTCAGGTCTGTGCGGCAGTAATGGCGAGTCGAAGCGAGAGCAAGACGAGTTTCTCAAAGTGGAAATATGCTCATTATTTCACTTTGGTTGAGCATAAAGACCTTTTAGACTAATATAAGCTGTGTCTTTCTGGTTCGAAGCTCGTATCTACTGCGATAAACAGCAATTCCAATCTGTCGAAGCTCCTCCAGGAACTCCATGCTAGAAGCTAGAAGCTAACCCGGTGTTCTGTTCTACATTGTTGATAGTTTTCATACTTAAGCTGTGAAAGGAACATTTTTAAGAGCTCAACACAACAGCTTTTATGATTCAGAAGCCACTTTAGTTTTTGATTGTGACTATATTATTCAGCGTGTTGTTATTTATTTCAGAAATCCTTGTGATATATTCAGTTCGAGTAACGAGTAACTGTAACTAGTTACTATTTTCGCTTTTCCATTCTGTTGTATGTCCTGTTTTAGACAAAGTGTCTAAACAGCCCATTTCACATTTAGTCCCCATATCCTGTTATAATATCCTCCATTTTTCTTCTGTTCCACTAGATTTTAGTGTGCTTATAGGGATTTGTGCTGTACCTGTAATAGTCAAGTATTCATGAGGATAAGGAAGGGACTCAAGGAAAGGCCTGGGGTGCAGTCAATGTTCCATTTTATCCTTTAGATGTTTGGTAAATTCAGGGCTCTATAGCAGACCAATCACACTTCAAACCATTTAAACCATATCTTCATAGGATTGGCTTTGTGCATTGTCATGCTGGAACAGGTTTGGGTTTTTTAGTTCAAGTGAGGAGAAAATGTCTTGTAAACGCATTAAAAACTTCCTATACAAGTGTGTGCCTTGAAATGTGTGTAACAATTTGGGGAAGAACCCCATATGGTTGCTGAGGATGAATGAATTTATGATAATTGACTGTAAGCAGAACCCCAGTGGTGTGTAGTGAAAGCAAGCAGAACTCGATGACTAAACAGTAGAAACAAAGCTTTTTATAAAAGTATCTAATACAAGTGGAAATTTCAAGAACCACATTGAACTCTAATGATTGTCAGATGAAACAGTAGAAAATGATCCATTACCTTAACCAGGCAGGTCTCAGTGTGGTGCGTTGATGGAAACAAGAGCCGCTTCATAAAAATAAAGGTTAGTGTGTAGAGGATCAGATATGACATGCTGTAATTTCCTGGACATATCACTGTAATTTTACAGTCAAGCGCAACTGAACCGGCTCATTAGAGAACGGTATGATTAGTATGTTGAAAAGGACGACAGCCTTTAGTTCAAATCGCACTGAAATGCACTGAAGGATTGAGTTAAAAATGCAATCAAGGTTAAGAGGATGGAAGGCAAAGACGTACATTAGTAAAAGTTGCAAAACTGTTGGGAAGAAGATGAAGTGATATAGATAGAAACTGAGGTGGGATACTGATTTTATTTTTATTTGCTTGATTTTGCATTTTGTTTCTGGTACATAAACTATGGCAAAGATAAACCTATTGCATAAAATGAATTAAGTATAAGTTACCAAATAAATAAATGTGTAAACAAACAAACAAACAAATTCATAAAAATAGTGGTCAATAAAAAGGGCATAAGTAAATAAATGGAAATTTCCCACTTCCACACTCTGTCTGTCTGTCTGTCTGTCTGTCTGTCTGTCTGTCTGTCTGTGTCCGTCTGCCCGCCCATCCATCCACCCGCCCACCCACCTGTCTGTCTGTCTGTCTGTCTGTCTGTGTCCATCTGCCCATCCATCCATCCGTCCGCCCACTGATCGATCCATCCATCCATCCAGCCACCCGTCTGTCTGTCTGTCTGTCTGTCTGTCTGTCTGTGTTTGTCTGTCTGTGTCCGTCTGCCCGCCCATCCATCCACCCGCCCACCCACCCGTCTGTCTGTCTGTCTGTCTGTCTGTCTGAATAGTGGCAGAACATCTACATGGAAGGAGCCAAATACACTGCTATTGTTATAGACTAAAGCATCTTTTGATAGCGCTATGTTAGAAAATGTATGTTACCTTTTTTAACCATTTCGGAATGTGTAAATGTGCTAGCTTTTTTATTTTTTTAACGCTTTGTGCACAGGGGCATTGCCATGCTGAGTTTGCATCACCTAGTTTAAGTGAAAGGGGAAAATATTGCTACTAGATCTACTACTGCTACTTTAAAATAAAAAAGTTTCTGGAAGAACTACAAATGGCTGGAAGTGTCAGGTGTCCTTATTCTTCTGGACACGTGTTCCTAACAAAAGACTTTAAACACATTGGTAAATTGTTGGTGAACAATAATGCAAATGTTTGACGCATGAATGGATAGAAGAAGGTCCCCACTCAATCAAGACCTTGTTCCCAGCCAGATATACAGCTGCAGTAATCAAATCCAAGGTAAAGCTTTTTATTACAGACTTCAATAATAGTAGGGGGTTTGATGCCAGACATACATGAAGCAGATGTGATGCACTCTATTGAGCTGGGTGGGGAGCTCTGTCTTTACTGAACTCATTAAATACAAAAAAAGACATACAATTGTGTATAATGAAGCACTGCACACTGTTTCATCACAGTATGGCCTTACAGTAATAGCTTTAAAAGCAACATGGGTTGTCACCACTCTTCAGCCGGTTCACAAAAAAGATAAGACGGTGGCGTTTTGAACATAGGACGAATAAATAAATTGTAATTGCAACTGCTGACTTTCCGCAGGGCAGAGCTTTGAAGTGTTTGACTGTTTTTGAAGTGCGCAATTTGGATAGCAGGATTGAGATTCAGGTCTGTATGCCTTAAAGGCAGTATGCCATCCGGTATAAAGGACACCAACAGGCCTGCAGTCTTGTTTTAATGAAATGAAATGAATGCGTTTGATTAGTGACGAGTATGCTCTTTTTAAACCTGGAATAACATCAATTGGTACGTCTGTGGTGAACTATTAATTGGGTTACGGTTATGATGTGTAACTTCAATCTATCCCGATAGCTTTCCATCCAGATGCTTTGAACTATGGCCAAAGGTTTCATATGCAAGTCTGGGCATTCGACCAACTGTCAAATCAGGCCAAACACAAACTCTAACAAAACGTGATCGACATGCCAAGATACGATCGTTGTCTCCTCAAAAATGGGTGGTTGAAAGAGTTTCAGAGACATGCTACTGTATATAAACAGAATCATTTATGGTTAGATAACTAGTTTTGTTCGGGGATAAACGTTTACGGGATGAAAATCAATGAAGTCGGACAACAAAAAAGGTTGTATTGTTGTATCAAAGTAAATTAGAGACAAATATGAGGCCATCTACAGTATCTGGTGATCCCAAGCACACCAGCAAATCTACAACAGAGAGGCTGAAAAAGAACAAAATCAAGGTGTTGCAATGGTCCATTCAAAATAAGAGAGCTTTGAAATCTGAATGAACTGAAGCAGTCTTGTTAAGAAGACAAACTAGAAGTGAAATTACCAAATTTATTATGACTGTGTGTGTGTGTGTGTGTGTGTGTGTGTGTGTTAACAAGGAAGGTAACCAGTGAATATTGGCCTTTAGTTTGAACCCCAAATCAGGGCCTGAGCAAGTGAGACTATTGGCCCAACGACATCCTGGATTAAAAAAAAAATTCTTAAAAAAAAAAAAAAATAAATAAATAAAAAATGATAATTAAAAAAAAAAAAATTATATATATATATATATATAATATATCCTCATCAAAATATCCAATGTTATAAAGGTTATAAAGTAACTAATTGTTTTATGTAAATATAAAACTAAACAAAAAAATAATTACCTACGCAATTAATCTATCAATTTAAACTAATATAAAATAAAAACAGTACTTGAAAAAAAAAAAGTGTGAGTTGTAGCCCTAAAATAATGTAGTTTATAGAATGTAGGTTGGTGATTTACTAATTTCAGGTATCATTATAAAATAAAATCATTTCAGGTTGTCATAAAAAATGCTCATTCTCATTCTAAGTAATTAGCAAAATGAATTAATTAATCAAAAATTTTAACGAGGATGTGCATATTATCTAGATCATTTTTGAATGACTTCTAATTACCGTATTTTTCGGACTATAAGCCGCTTTGAACCCCGCGGCTTAAACAATGAAGCGGCTAATTTATGAATTTTTCCTGGCAACAGCGGTACGGGTTAGTCAAAGAAACATAGAAATCAGCATCAGAAAATAATAAGGACATATTCCTCGGTCTTGCACACATGCAGTAATAGCGGAAAAATGCAGTGGCATGCTATTCTGCTCCTAAAGGAAGCGCAACATATTTCACCCGTTACACCGTGTGTAACGTGTCTTTCGTTAAAGCCTGTGTAAAGTACATTAGTGTAGGCTTATAGACAGGTGCGGCTTATTTATGTTAAAAATAAAAATATTTGTAAAATTCAGTGGGTGCGGCTTATATATGGGTGCGCTTTATAGTCCGGAAATTACGGTATCTCATTTATACAACTGAGCTGGTGAAGCTAGCCGAAGAGCTATGCCACCCCTAATTTAGCTTCTTTGGTACGTTCCTGAAGAAACTCTAGCAGTTGTTTGTCACGACCATGCAAATCATGCAGGTCACTTTGCTAAACGAGCAACACGAATGAATGTTGTGATAATTATTTCGATGGATTCTTTTAAAACGATGACTCCAGAGAAAAGGTTTTGCTAGCATACTTTAAATTCCATGCATATTTATTGATTCTAGTTGTTAAAGGCCATCAGGAAATATTAACAGCGTTTATATTACCCCATTACATTTTTTTTTTGACCACATTAAAATTGTGCTTACAGAGCTGTGTAAGTGTTGTGCTGCATCAGTAAGCCTCATATTAATAATATAATAACAGTTAATGGCACATGCTTTACAATGATTACAAATTCCCCAAATGTATTCATTTCTAAACTACGCTTAAAGTATAAAAGGCATAAAAAATGGAGACGGATAAAATGTGTTGTATTGTTTAAAATTATTTTCCACACTTCATAGTTTTTGAAATGGATTTAATAAGAATTATATAGCAAGAATTTGCAAGAAAAAAAACCATATTTTATACTGTATATATTGTATTGTTTTTTTTGTGTATTTCATACTATATACCATAATTTCTGGACTATTAAGCGCACCCAAATATAAGCCGCACCCACTAAATTTGACAAAGATTTTTATTTTGAACATAAATAAGCCTACATTTAAACTAATGAACTTTACACAGGCTTTAACGAAAGACAGTGTCTGTTACACGGCTTGTATCTAAACAGTAGCCTACCAAGAAAGTCATTGTTCGCCGTCTTCCTCCTTCCTTCTTTCGAGATTTTTTCTTTTGGCATCGTCGTGCGTTTAAAAATCACCATCGGTGAAGCTTTTCTCCCGATGCCGTGCAGCTCAGAACACAGGTGAAGTGTGTTTTCATGCCCGGTTGTTTTCAGCGTGATGAATGATTCGCATTTCCTGTAGACAGTCCGAGTGAGCGGCAGGTCAAACGTCAGAGGAACATCATCCATATTTATGATGTGGTGCGGCCCGATTCAGTGGGAGCGCATCTGATTTAATATAAAGAGTTTCATTGGTTCACCTGAACCCGTTCGGCAATTTCATTGGTCTAATGATATGGGGTTCAGTTTTTTGGCTTGAAGTTTGTGAAACCGGGAAAAACCCAGGAAAAATTTATATATTAGCCGCTTCATTGTTTAAGCCGCGGGGTTCAAAGCGTGGGGAAAAAGTAGCGGCTTATAGTCTGGAAAATACGGTATACAATATCTAACAAAAGTGACTACTTCTCAAGGGACAGTACTATAGAAATCAAACTTGGATATATTTTAGAGGAGTCAATGTGCAGCAGTATAGATTTACTGTCCTCTAAAAAGAACTCAACATACAGCCATTATTGTCTAAATAACGAAACAGACGTAAGTACACCCTAAGTGATAACAGCTGTACGACGTGTAACCGTGCAAAGCCACACGTACTATTCATCATTTTCATGTTTGTGTCTGCTGGTCAGCATGTCTGCTTTGGGTACATTTCTCTCATACTGACCACTGGATGATGAACATGGGAACTCGTGCCAAAGAACTCTCTGAAGATTTGAGAATTGGAATTTGTTTCTCTCCACAAAGATGGCGGAGGCTATAAGATCAGAAACACACTGAAACTGAGTTACAGTACAGTTGCCAGGGTTATAAAAAGGTTTTCCTAGAAGGGGTCCATTTAGAACAAACCACATAAGGGTCGATCAAAACAAATTGAGTTCTCGGGCGGTGCGTCAGGTGCAGAAGATGGCTCTATGTATACTGTATACATAGAGAGAGATACCCTTTGGCTTTCAATTCTAATGTTTGCACATTTTTTTTCCCTAGGGTTAGAGTCAGGAGTATGATTAACCAGTGAGAGAGAGAGAGAGAGAGAGAGAGAGAGAGAGAGAGAGAGAGAGAGAGAGAGAGAGAGAGAGAGAGAGAGAGAGAGAGAGAGAGAGAGAGAGAGAGAGAGAGAGAGAGAGAGAGAGAGAGAGAGAGAGAGAGAGAGAACAACTGTTCCTGGGGTACTGCTTCTTAACATTAAAACATACATAGATTCATTCATCCTCAGCAGATACTGATTTCGCATCCGTGTACACTGTACGTACAAAAGTATTGGGACACCTGACTTTCCCAGACATGTGTAGTTCTTCCCCAAATTGTTACACACATTTGGAGGTGCACACTTCAATAGGAAGTTTCTAATGCACAGGGGTCACCAACATAAGTCGCCCGCAGGGGCTTTTCTAAAAATAGCTCACCATAGCGCCACTTACCAATGAGCTGCATCAAAAAATTGTGCTATTTTTTTTCAATCACACTTGCATTGGTATTAAGTTATATATAACTATATATAAGTATATCCATTCATTCATTCATTCATTCATTTTCTCCCGCTTATCCGTAATTCGGGTCGCGGGGGGCAGCAGTCTAAGCAGGCCCCAGCCTTCGACTGCTGCCCAATCCTCACAGCACCATCCCTTACGGTCCCTCCTGCAGGTGGTGAGCCCACAGGAAGTATATAAGTATATATATATATATATATATATATATATATATAAATATATATATATAAATATATAAATATATATAACTTTATAACTTTATTCTAGCACTCATATATCTTTTGGCTAGTTTTACAGAGGATTTCCTAATGTCCAGCTTCCTGGCAAGACTTGTGTATGGTAACTGTAAACAATTTCCTCTTCCCAGCTATGGACCTCTCTAGCTTCTTGAGCTTTACCCTTTGCTTACCCAATCACTCACGTTTGGTGCATGACCTTCTCTAAGGGGAGTTGCAGTTGTTCATTTATACTGAATTCCTATTACAAGGCACAAAAGGATTTATAGTTTCTTAGTGCATTCTTGAGCTAATGATTAAAAGTAGGCTGCCTGTTAGTTCGGTTGCCTCAGTAAACATGTGTATCAGCTGCTCCAATATTAAAAAGTGATCTATAACTATTATTTTGGTAAATTATTGAAATCGTCTTATTTAAGCACGTTAACATGCTTCCATGGTAACTGTGATTGAAGGGTATCTGCAAGAGTGAAGAGTTTATAGGACTGTGGTGAGACCTGAGATGTTGTATGGTTTAGAGACAGTGGCATTGAGTAAAAGACAGGAGATGGAGCTGGAGGTAGCAGAGCTGAAGATGTTGAGATGTTCGTTGGGAGTGACGACGATGGACAGGATTAGAAATTAGTTTATTAGGGGGACAGCGCATGAGGGACGTTTTGAAGACAAGGTGATGGGGGTGAGATTGAGATGGTTTGGACATGTGCAGAGGTGGGACATTGGGGTATATCAGTAGGAGAATGCTGAGGATGGAGACACCAGGAAGGAGGAAAAGAGGAAGACCAAGGAGGAGGTTTATGGATGTGGTGAGGGAAGACATGCAGGTGGTTGGTGTGAAAGAGGCAGATGTAGAGGACAGGGGGGTATGGAATTTTTATTTTTGTAAATAAAAGTGTTAATAATTAGTTTTTATCATTTGGAATGTAACAAATTGATTGTAAGAAACAGAACAGAAGCCAAATCAATATTTGGTGTGACTACCCTTTGACTTTCAATTCTTGTTTACACATTTTTTTCCCTAGGATCACAGTCAGGTGTATGATTAACCAGTTATACCAAGCATGTGCTAATGATGAGAGAGAGAGAGAGAGAGAGAGAGAGAGAGAGAGAGAGAGAGAGAGAGAGAGAGAGTGTAAGTAAGTATTGGGACAACTGTTTCTGGGGTACTGCTTCTTAACAGTAAAGAACCCCAGGCCTCCTCATCAAACATCAGTACCTTATTTTGCTCACAAGCAGATGTCAAAATCTAGTGGAACATCTTGCCAGATGAGTGGAGGCTATTATGGCAGAAAATGAGGACTAAATGTTGAATGGGATGCTCAAAGGTACATTTCTACAAAGTTTGAACAGCTCAGGGGCGGCTCAGTGATTATGATATTGGACGTCTGATCAAAAGTCTTCAAAGGTCATGAGTTCAAATTCCACCACTGCGAAGTTGCCACTGTTGGGCCCTTTTGCAAGGCTTTTAACCCTCAAATTCTAGGTTGTATAATTAAAATAAGTTGCTCTGGAA